>NC_091253.1:53165757-53468787 GCF_042477335.2 Ovis canadensis | reverse complement strand
AAATCCTGGTCCATCAGTCATCTATCCCTACCCCCAACTCCAGTATCTTCAATAATGTCTCCATTAGCTCCTTCTCAGCAAGCAAACACACTCATCATTTTTATAAAAGGAAACTATTTTTTTTTGTCCTCACCTCCCCTTCAAACTTTTGGACTGTTAATTATCTCCTCTTTCTCTTCCCCATGTGTACACATGCTAAGTTGTTTCAGTCGTGTCCGACTCTTTGCAACCCTGTGGATTATAGCCTGCCAGGCTCCTCTGTCCATGGAATTTTCCAAGCAAGAATACTGGAATGGATTGCCATTTCCTTCTCTAGGGGATCTTCCTGACCCAGAGATCTAACTCAGGTCTCCTGCATTGCAAGTGGATTCTTTACCACTGAGCCACTGGGGAAGCCCCATTTCTCCTCTGCCCACCAGTTAAATCAGTGGTTTTCAACATCTGGTATTAACAGTCATCTGTGAAGGGATTTTCTTTTTTAAAAACTCATATGTCATGCCATAAATCTTTCTTTTTCTTTCTCTAGAGTTTTTTTTTTTTACCTTGCAAAACTGAAATTCTGTATCTATTAAACAACTTCCCATTTCCTCCCCTATAGAAGCCACAATTCTGTGTTGTTTCTGTGAGCTTGACTGCTTTAGACAGAAATTTGTTTTTGTTTTGTTTAACATACACATGAATTGCTAGTTTCAAAGCTATCTAACACCTTTTCAACAGCTTTGTTGGAATGTTATTATGCTACTAATTATTTGATGCTTTTTTTCTCCTTATGGTAAATAGTTAAACACATTTACAATATTAATGGCAAAGCATTATACACATACAACATCAAGTTATGGCAATTCAATCTCTTAAAACATTTAAGTCTGTTCTTTTTGTTTTTTTATTTTGTATTTTTCTTCAGAATTTAATTCATTTTATAACTGGAAGTTTATAACTTTGGACCATCTCTACTCACTCCACTCAGCCCCAGCGTCCTCTTGTAACCTCTTGTTACCACTAGTCTGCTGTCTGTATCCATGAGTTTGGAGCGTTTTTTAGGTTCTACATTTAAGTGAGGTCACACATTTTTTTGTCTTTGATTTTTTCACTTTGAGTAATGCCCTCAAGGTCTATTCATGTTGTCAGAAACAGCCAGCTTTCTCTCTTTTTCATGGCTAAATAGTATTCTCTTGAATATATACCACATTTTCTTTATCCATTTATCCATTGATGGACACTTCGGTTGTTTCCATGCCTTGACTATTATAAATAGTGCTGCAGTTAACATGGGTACAGATATCCTTTCAAGTTAGTGGTTTTGCTTTCTTTAGATAAATATTGAGAAGTAGAATTGCTGGATCAGATGGTAGTTCTATTTTTAATTTTTTTAAGAACCACTACACTGTTTTCCTAGTGGCTACACCAATTTTTATTCCCACCAACACTGCACAAGAATTCTCTTTTCTCCACGTCCTCGCCAACAGTTGTTATTTCTTATCTTTTTGGAAACAATCCTCCTAACAGGTGTGAGATGATATTTCCTTATGGTTTTCATGTGCATTTCCCTGATGATTGGTGATGTTGAGCATCCTTTCATAAGCCTGTTGGTCATCTGCATTTCCTCCTTGCAAAAATGTCTATTCAGTTCTTCCACCCACTTTTCAATCAGGTTGTTTGTTTCTTTGATGTTGAGTTGTGTGATGTATGCAGTTGTTTTTTAAATCAGGTGGGAAAAAATAGGAATTGCAAACAGATTAATTTGTCTTCTATATTTACCTATGAAGTTACTTTTACTGGTGTCCACTAAGTCTTCATGTGGATTCAAGTTACTGACTAGTGTATTTGCATTTTAGCCTGAAGGACTCCTTTTAGGATTTCCTATAGGAGAAGTCTACTAATGACACAGTTATTTATTTGTCTAGAAAGGTCTTGATTTCTTTTTCATTTTTAAGGGATTATTTTGGTAAATATAGAATTATTGGTTGACATATGTATTTTTTCAGCCTTTGAATATATTGGTCTACTGCCTTCTGGCCTCATAGTTTGTAATGAGAAATCAGTTGTTGATCTCATTGAAAATTGTTTATAAATGCTGATTCATTTTTCTCTCATTGATTTCAACATACTGTTTGGCTTTGAACAGTGGGTTATGAGGTATCTCAGTGAGGATTTTCTTGAGTTTATCTAATTAGAAATTATGGAACTTCTTGGATATATAGATTAATTTTTTTATTTGCAAAGTTTTAGCTATTATTTCTTCAAATATTTTTATTTCCCCTTTCTCTTTCTTCTCTCCTCTGGGACTCATATGTATATGTTGGTGTGCCTGATGGTATATGTGGAAAAATTCATCTATCTTCAACTTCATTGGTTCTTTCTTCTGCCTGCTCATATCTACTATTAAACTCTCTAGTGAATTTTTCATTTTAGTTATTGTACTCTTCAGCTAACTCTGGAATTTCTATTTTTGTTCACTTATATAATTTTTGTTATGTTATTAATATTCAGTATGTGATGAGATACCATTTTCATCTTTCCCTTAGTTTTTCAGATATGATTTTCTTTATCCTTTGACATATTAGCTTATTTAAAGTCTTTGTCTAACATGTCCAAATTTGGCGCTTTCTCAGGGACAGTTGCTATTGGTTATTTTTCACCCTGCATATGGGCCTTATTATCTTGCTTTTTGTTTTTGTATGGCTTATAATATTTTGTTTTGAAAACTGGACATTTTGAATAGTATAACCTGGCAACTGTACATATCAGATTCTCTTGTTTCTCTATGGTTTTCAGTTGTTAACTTGTGGTAGTTGTTGTTTAGTAACATTTCTGACCTAGTTCTATAAAGTCTGTATTCTTAGTCATATATGGCCACTGAAGTCTCTATTGCATTAGCTTGATGGTCAGCTAAGGATTAAACAGATTTTCTTACACATTGGGAACCAAAAATCACTCAGTCTTTGCAGATGGGCTCTGGGTGTGTCTGTTAGAACACACCTTCAGCACTCAGCTAGGCAGTTTACAACTGTGCCTTATAATAGCCTTCACTTCCTGCTTGCATACCTCTTCAAGGTCAGCCAGAAGTGGGACCCTAGGGCTTTCTTGGATCTTTTCTGAGCATAAGCAGAGCCCTGAGCATGAGAGTAGCTTACAGATTCCCGGAAATATGTTAGAGTTTTCCAAAGCCCTTTTTCCCCACAGTATCTCATTCCCTAGCCTTTCCTCCCAAGTTTCTTTAGTGAGTCTACTGTTACCCCAATTGTTATCATTACTTCAGGCAGCAATGACTACAAATTTGCCCATAAATGTTTTCAACAAATCCCCGTCCCCCCGTCCTCCCCCCTCCCCCCCCCCATCCGCTCTTTTTCATGGCAACTTTAGCACTGGGTGAGTTTGATTTAGGTGAGATAAAACAAACCTCTTAAATAGGTCTTCCAGAAAGCCACCAGACAGATCATCCAGTGACAACTATTCGCAAATGAAGTCCTTCCTGCTTCTTCTAGTACCAGGAGTACCATGAATGCAGGCAGTTTATTTTCAAGGTTACAGCTGAGCACAGGAGCAAGATGTGGGACTAGGATAATTTAAAATGCCATGAAATTCACTGTTCTTACCATGATTGAACTTAATTAAAAATAAATACACCCCAATTGCCACAAGCTTTTGTACAGTTTTCAAATTCTGAAAAGGTTGATTCTGATAGTTTTGATAGTTGAAAAATCTTTCAGATTTTTAGTTGTTTTTATGGTGGAGCAGACTTTAGAAGTCCCTTATTCATCTATTTCCAGTGATATCATCACCTAGTGGCTCAGAGGATAAAGCATCTGCCTGCAGTGTGGGAGACCCGGGTTCCATCCCTGGGTTGGGAAGATCCCCGGGAGAAGGAAATGGCAACCCACTCCAGTATTCTTGCCTGGAGAATCCCATGGACAGAGGAGCCTGGTGGGCTACAGTCCATGGGGTCGCAAAGAGTCAGACACGACTGAGCGACTTCACTTCACCCACTCTTGTACAGTTTCCAGATTCTCAAAAGGTTGATTCTAATAGTTTTGATAGTTGAAAAATCTTTCAGATTTTTAGTTGTTTTTATGGTGGAGCAGACTTTAGGAGTCCCTTATTCAACTATTTCCAGTGATGTCATCACTTATCAATAGTTAACGAATGTACGAATTTCAATAAAATGTATTTTTAAAGTTTATAGAAAACATTTCTTTGAAAGTAAACTTTTATACTTTATGCTTCTGTTTCAAGAATACTGCTAGACATAAAGCAGATTTAAGGAAGATTTTGGTACCTAAAAGATGTAGCAACGCCCAACGAGGAAAACAATGTTAGTTTTGTATCTTCCTACTCTTGCTTTCACATTTATATCTACATAATTTCTTTCAATTGCTATATTGTGTGTTTTCGCCTGAGGGCCATTGCTCAAGCACCCAGGAAAACAAGCATTGCTTTGTTATACTGATTTATTCACTTACACTTTTCATGCATGCATTTATTTGTACTTAGTCACTCTAACGTGTCCTATTCTTTATGGCCCCGTGGACCATAGCCTGCCAGGCTCCTCTGTCCATGGAATGTTCCAGAAGAATACTGATGTGGATTACCACTTCCTATTCCAGGGGATCTTCCCCACCTGGGGATAGAACCAGCATCTCCTGCATTGCAGGTGGATTCTTTTTACTGCTGACCAACAGGAAAGCCAGTGTAAATTGTCCTAAAATTGATATAATTTGTCCTAAAATTAAGTCTGCATTAAGTTTCTTGTGGAAGACTTCTCTAATCCTTGGTCCACATCAGCTTTGTTATATACTCTCATGGAACCATCCTTTTTCCCTTTAGATCTCCTTATCTTATCAGTAATTATGCATGCATTTTTGTCACCATTTGATTAATTCTTGTCTCCTCCATTAGGTTACATGAGATCAGTAACCATGGTTCGCTTAGAACTGTACCCCCAGGACCTACCGTAGTGCCTGAAACAGAAATGAATAAGGGCATGAAGCATTCACTTTCATTAAATGATTGATATGAATTCTATGCTGAAATTAATCTATCCCCCTGCACCACAACTTCCCTTGTTTTGCTTGTTGTTTAATATGTATCTTTTAAACCTTACTAAATCTTACTCTTTATAAGTTAACCTCTTTAAATGGCATAAAATTTATATTTACAGATATGTATCAATTAGAGAAAGAAATGGCATTAGAGAAAAAGACATTAGAGAAAGAAATGGCCACCCACCCCAGTATTCTTGCCTGGAAATCCCATGGACAGCAGAGCCTGGCAGGTTACAGTCCATGGGGGTCACAAGAGTCAGACACAACTTAGTGACTAAACCACTACTACCATCAGTAGACATAGATACAGAAATCAGTTCAGTTCAGTCACTCAGTCATGTCCAACTCTTTGAGACCCCATGGACTGCAGCACGCCAGGCTTCCCTGTCCATCATCAACTCCAGGAGTTCATTTCCATTGAGTCGGTGATGCCATCCAGCCATCTCATCCTCATTGTGCCCTTCTCCCCACACCTTCAATCTTTCCCAGCATCAGGGTCTTTTCCAATGAGTCAGTTCTTCACATCAGATGGTCAAAGTATTGGAGCTTCAGCATCAGTCCTTCCAATGAATATACAGGACTAATTTCCTTTAGGGCTAGCTGGTTTGATCTCCTTGCTGTCCAAGGGACTCTCAAGAGTCTTCTCCAACACTACAGTTCAAAAGCATCAGTTCTTTGCTGCTCAGCTTTCTTTATGGTCCAACTCTCACATCCATACTTGACTACTGGATTACTACCATATGGACTACTACCATAGCTTTGATTATACAGACCTTTGTCAGTGAAGTAATGTCTCTGCTTTTTCATATGCTGTAGGTTGATCATAGCTTTTCTTCCAGGGAGCAAGCATCTTTTAATTTCATGGCTGCGATCATCATCTGCAGTGATTTTGGAGCCCAAGAAAATAAAGTCTCAAACTGTTTCCATTGTTTGCCCATCTATTTGCCATGAAGTGATGGGAGCAGATGCCATGATCTTAGTTTTCTGAATGTTGAGTTTTAAGCCAACTTTTTCACTCTCCTCTTTCACTTTCATCAAAAGGTTCTTTAGTTCCTCTTTGCTTTCTACCATAAGGGTGGTGTCATCTGCATATCTGAGGTTATTGATATTTCTCCCGGCAATCTTGATTCTAGCTTGTACTTCATCCAGCCCGGCATTTCGCATGGTGTATGCATGTAAGTGAAATAAGCAAGGTGACAATACTCCTTTCCCTATTTGGAACCAGTCTGTTGTTCCATGTTCAGTTCTAACTGTTGCTTCTTGACCTGCATACAGATTTCTCAGGAGGCAGGTCAGGTGTTCTGGTATTCCTATCTCTCTCAGAATTTTCCACAGTTTGTTTTGATCCATACAATCAAAGGCGTTAGTGTAGTCAATGAAGCAGAAATAGATGTTTCTCTGGAACTCTTTTGTTTTTTCTATGATCCAACAGATGATGGCAATTTGACCTCTGATTCCTCTGCCTTTTCTAAATCCAGTTTAAACACTTGGCAGTTCTCATTTCCAGTACTTTTGAAGCCTGGCTTGGAGAATTTTAAGCATTACTTTACTAGCATGTGAGATGAGTGCAATTGTGTGGTAGTTTGAGCATTCTTTGGCATTGCCTTTCTTTGGGATTGGAATGAAAACTGACCATTTCCAGTCCTGTGGCCACTGCTGAGTTTTCCAAATTTGCTGGCATATTGAGTGCAGCACTTTCACAGCATCGTCTTTTAGGATCTGAAATAGCTCAGCTGGTATTCCATCATGGTGAGAGATGAATACACATATCTAGATATAGAAATAGATATGTATATTCATCTTTCACAGTGTAATATAATAAGTATTCAAAAGTAAACAGATATTGAGTGAATGAGTGAGTGGGGAAAAAAATCATTGATCATAATGATTCTAGAGCCCAGGAATAATCAAAATAGATGCTGCATGAAGAATGAAGAGAATCAAGTTGGTTCAACTTGATCAAGTTAGATCAAGTTCAACTAAGAGGAAGAACTAAGAGGATCTGCTACAGGAGAAGAGAAGTTCTTACTGACCTGGAGGATCACTCTGGCACAGCCTCATCTACTCTTCTTTTCAGTGAAAGGTTTTAGAATTCAGGAAGCAAATTAGTGCTTGATAGAGATTAATTTCAATTTATTTTGTGAGCTTGAATCATCACTTTGCCTTGTAAATATTTACAATTCTTCTATTAGTTATGCACTCCTCTGACATTTAAACTTTATTCATAAGCACCTCTACTATGACCTGTAATTGCTGATAAAGATGGGTAAAAGCACCACATATTGGGGTTACCACAGATCTCTATGGAAATGACAATCTTTCCTTCCTCTTGTGAAAACACCATTTGCCTCACTTCAGTCTAGGCTGAGGCAACTCACCTCTTCAGAGGTGGAAGACAATTTCCAGAAAGTTCCAGGTGAAGTTGAATGAAACAGAAGAATCAACTGAGTCCCTGGTACCTTGGGAACCAAGATTTTGGTACCTTGTCTACAAGGAGAAATTAAGCTTATCCATGGACAAAGAGACCCAGGTGCTAACGTACAAATGATTCATTCTGATTCTGTGGTTCTCTGAGGATTTAAGAGCTCAGTCTTTGATTTCTCCTCCAGTTGGCCAACCATATGTTAGGCTCTTGTGCCATAAACACCATGGAGACCAAGCAGCTTTCCTTTCGACCATCTTAAGTTTGTTTTTATCTAACTTCACATGAGTACACATGTAGTAACTTCACATCAGTGTACACATCAGTGTAAATAAAGACTGCCATTTAAGTTACAGATGAGATTGTAACCCTCCGTCCATGGGATTTTCCAGGCAAGAGTGCTGGAGTGGATTGTCATTTCCTTCTCCAGGGGATCTTCCCAACCCAGGAATCAAACCCGGGTCTCCTGCATTGCAGGCAGACGCTTTACCATCTGAGCCACCAGGGAAGCCCACTCAAGACTTAGATTGTCTAAATTGCACAGCTGGCTCTATTTTCTAGTTTTCCATTCACTATTGTCTGTCTCCTCCTTCACCAGCTTCCTAACTCAGAAATGTTGTTGGTTCAGAGGTGCTGCTTAAATTAGGCAAGAGGGAAAAACATGTCTGTTTAAAGCTGCAGCAAATATGGGAAAGATGGATAAATGCTTAACCATTCCAGATGTATCTGAACTTTAAAAGATTAACTCAAGTAAGTCTTCTTCAGACAGCTTGCAAAAGGGGGAGTAAAGACTTTTAGGCTGTGGGAGAATGGGGGAAAATCTTTCTTTATCTTATGAAACCCTGTTGGGATCAAGTGACATGACCCAGCTATGGGAAAATTGGATTAAGTAAGGCTTAGACTTCAAACTCCTGGGAATTATGGTGGCTGAGATGGTAAAGAATCTGCCTGCAATTATCTGAGTTTGATCCCTGGGTTGGGAAGTTCCCCTAGAGAAGGAAATGGCAACCCATTCCAGTATTCTTACCTGGAGAATCCCATGGACAGAGGAGCTACAGTCCATAGGGTTGCAAAGAGTCTAACACGACTGAGTGACTAACACTTTTTTTCACTTTTTCAGACTTCAGACTCTTAGGAGTTATTACACTCCATGATACTAAAAGCAGGTTTATTTCATAAGGAAGGCCCTGGATAAGACTCATGGCACAAACCTGAAACTATCACAACATTGTTAATTGGCTATACCCCCAATATAAAATAAAAAGTTCAAAGTTTGAAAAAAAAAAAAGACTCATAGCATAATCTCATTCCGTGATGTGGCACTTTTGACATGGTACAGAAACTCACCTTATGCTAGATAAATGGTTTTTGAACAGTAGCACCAAATAGCAGTATAATTTCAGACTTTTAAGGATAATGAGAGTATCTGTCCATTCATAATAGTACCTGGTACTTCCATTGTGCTTTTCCACAAAGGCTTCATGCACTTTGAAAAAATGATCTCTTCACAAAATCTCAGTGAGGCAATTGACACAGTAGAAGCCTTCCTTTTGTCATACTCTTTGATGTCCTTTGAGAGAGCTGGGGGCTCCAAATTATCCGTTGACTAACGAACCATGATTGTACTCATAATACAGGAAAAACAATGATATGGGGGAAAGAGATGGTTTATTCACAGAAAAGTTCTAGGATAAAGATTTCTAAATAGACCCAGAAAGGGACTGAGAGAGATATGTGAGGCTTCTGTCTATGATACTCTCTTAAAAATAAAAAGCTAAAGATATTGATAATTTCCCATCCAACTCTGTACCCCCTCTTTGAGAACATTACCACTTCTCCTTCCCATCGAGTTGGATCTCACAGTCCTTGATAAGTGGTAGTGGGGATTTGTGATTCCAGATCTCTAGCCTGAGCCAGGCATTCATGAGTGAGCAGCTGATTTAGCTGAGTCCATTAGCTACTTGCTCAGGAATTGAGAATTGGGACTTATGAAAGCTGAGAAGTGGATAAGAACCAAAATAGTTCTCCTCTTCCCACCTGTGTCTACCTTTATGGGACTATGGAAAACATTCTGTTTCCTTCTCTGAGCAGCTCTAAGTTGGTTTAAAAAGGAAGCCCTGAGGGAAAACAACCTAAATATCCATTGACAGAGAAAGGATTCATTCACTGTATGGCTATACAGCACTGTGAAAATAGTGAAACTTCCTTATGAACTGATCATTTCGTAGAATGATCTCCAAGATATATTTAAAAAGAATGCAACGCACAAGATAGGACTGATAGTACATCACCATTTGTATGACAAGAAAGGGAAATTTAACATTCTTAGACCATTTACATTTAATATAATTACTAATACGTAAGTCTGTCATTTTACTATTTGATTTCTGCTTGTTTCCTCTGTTTCTTATTTCCCCATTTCCCTTTTCTTGTCTTCCTGGGGGTTATTTGAACATTTTTAAGGATTCAATCTTGATTTACTTGTAGTATTTTTTGGAGTCTATTAATTTGTCTACTCTTTTTAGTGGTTGGGTATATATTATATTTATCACAGTCTACTGATAACAGTGTTATACCAGTTTGAGTGATGTGCAGAAGCTTTACTCCCATTTAGATCCCATTATCCTCTCCACTTTGAATGTAATTGCCTTGAATATCAGATGGTGCTATAAAATTTTCTTGGGTTTCTCAGGTAGCTCAGATGGTAAAGAATCTGGCTACAATGCAGGAGACCTGGGTTCAATCCCTGGGTTGGGAAGATCTCCTGTAGGAGGGCATGGCAACCCACTCCAGTATTCTTGCCTGGAGAATCACATGGAGAGAGGGGCCTGGCAAACTACAGTCCATGGGGTCGCAAAGAGTTGGACACAACTGAATGACTAAGCATACACAATTTTTATACCAATCATCATATATAATTTTAAAAACTTATGAGAAGGATAGTCAATTGTATTTACCCATATTTCTGTAGTCCCTATGGTTGCAAACAGTCGGATTTAGAGACTGAACAACAACAATATTTCTGTGTCTTTCGTGTTCTTTCCTCCTTTCAGATCCAAGATTCCTTCTTTCATCATTTTATTTCTTTTGAAGAACACCTTTTAGCCATTCTTTGAGTAGATCTGCTAGTGATTAATTGTTTTAGTTTTCCTTAATCTGAGAATGTCTTTCTTTCCCCTTAATTCCGGAAGTATATAATGGGAAAGACTAGAGATCTCTTCAAGCAAATTAGAGATACCAAGGGAACATTTCATGCAAAAATGGGCACAATAAAGGACAGAAATGATATGGACCTAACAGAAGCAGAAGATCTCAAGAAGAGGTGGCAAGAATACACAGAACGATCCAAAAAAGATTTTCATGACCCAGATAATCACAATGGTATGATAACTCACCTAGAGCCAGACATCCTGGAATGTGAAGTCAAGTGGGCCTTAGGAAGCATCACTACAAACAAAGCCAGGGGAGGTGATGGAATTCCAGTTGAGCTATTTCAAATAAAAGATGATGCTGTGAAAGTGCTGCACTCAATAATGCCAGCAAATTGGGAAAACTCAGCAGTAGCCACAGGAATGGAAAAGGTCAGCTTTCATTCCAATCCCAAATAAAGGCAATGCCAAAGAATGCTCAAACTACCACACAGTTGCATTCATCTCATACACTAGTAAAATAATGCTCAAAATTCTCCAAGCCAGGCTTCAACAGTACGTGAACTATGAAATTCCAGATGTTCAAGCTGGATTTAGAAAAGGCAGAGGAACCAGAAATCAAATTGCCAACATCCGTTGGATCTAGAAAAAGCAAGAGGGTTGCAAAAAGAACATCTACTTCTGCTTTATTGATTATGCCAAACAAACTGTGGAAAATTATTCAAGAGATGGGATAACCAGACCACCTGACCTGCCTCTTGAGAAATCTGTATGCAGGTCAGGAAGCAACAATTAGATCTGAACATGGAACAACAGACTGGGTCCAAATAGGGAAAGGAGTACGTCAAGGCTGTATATTGTCACCCTGCTTATTTAACTTATATGCAAAGTACAACATGAGAAACGCTGGGCTGGATGAAGTACAAGCTGGAATCAAAGTTCCCAGGAAAAATATCAATAACCTCAGATGTGCAGATGACACTACCCTGATGGCAGAAAGCAAAGAAGAACTAAAGAGCCTCTTGATGAAAGTGAAAGAGGAGAGTGAAAAAGTTGGCTTAAAAGTCAACATTCAGAAAACTAAGATCATGGCATCTGGTCCCATCACTTCATGGCAAATCAATGGGGAAACAGTGGAAACAGTTTGAGACTTTATTTTCTTGGGCTCCAAAATCACTGCAGATGGTGATGACTGCAACCATGAAATTAAAAGATGCTTGCTCCCTGGAAGAAAATCTATGACTAACCTTGACAGCATATTAAAAAGCAGAGACATTACTTTGCCAACAAAGGTCCATATAGTCAAGACTATGGTTTTTCCAGTAGTCATGTATGGATGTGAGAGTTGGACTATAAAGAAAGCTGAGCACTGAAGAATTGATGCTTTTGAACTGTGGTGTTGGAGAAGACTCTTGAGAGTCCCTTGGATGGCAAGGAGATCCAACCAGCCCATCCTAAAGGAAATCAGTCCTAAATATTCACTGGAAGGACTGATGCTGAAGCTGAAACTCCAGTGCTTTGGCTACCTGATTTGAAGATCTGACTCATTTGAAAAGACCCTGATGCTGGGAAAAATTGAAGGCAGGAGGAGAAGGGGATGACAGAGGATGAGATGGTTGGATGGCATCACCGACTCAATGGACATGAGTTTGAGTAAACTCCAGGAGTTGTTGATGGACAGGGACAGGGAAGCCTTGTAAACTGCAGTCCATGGGGTCACAAAGAGTTGGACATGATGAGCGACTGGACTGACTGACTGATAGTTTCCCCAGACATAGAATTCACAGTTCTTTAAGCATTTGAAAGCTATCATATCTCTTCTTTCTGGTCACTATGATTTCAGATGAGAAATATGCTATCATTTGAATTACTGTTCCCATATAGGTATTATGTCGTTTCTCTGTCTGCTTTTAAGATATTTTCTTTGCCTTTAGTTTTCACAGGTTTAATTATGATGTATATTGGCATGAATTTGTTTAGATGTATTCTATTTGAGATGCACTTAACCTCTTGATTTATAGGTTTGTATATTTTGCCAAATTTGGGGAATTTTCAGTCATTATTTCTTTGAATACTCATTCCGTGCCACTCTTTCTCCTCCCCTTCTAGGACACCGGTGCTATAAAAGTTGGCTCTTTGGTTAATGGCCTCACAGTTTCCTGTGACTGTTTGTTTTCAGTTTATTTTCTTTCTGCTGTTCAGCTTGCATATATTCCATGGATCCGCCCTCCACTGATTCTGTTCTCTGTTATCCCACTCTACTACTAAGCTCATCCAGTTAGTTGTATTATTTCTATAATTTTTCAGTTCTTTAATTTCCATTTGGTTCTTTTTATTACTTCTATTTCTTTGCTGAAATTTCTTTTTTTCTCGCTTGGTTCAAGAGAATTTGCAATTGCTTATTGAATCTTTTTTGATGGTTACTCTGGGATACCTAGATAATTCCAATAACTGGTTCATCTCTGTGTGGGAGTAAGGTGATTATCTTTTCTCATGCAAATTGGGATTTCCTTTTTTCCTTGTATACAATGAGTGATTTTAATCTAGACACTTTGGCTATTATGAGACCCTGGTTTCTATTTTTTTTTAATAAAACACTATTTTAAAAATTATTTATTTATTTATTATTTTGACTTTGCTGGGTCTTTGTTGCTGTCCGGGCTTTTTCTCTAGTTGCGGTGAGCGGGTGCTGCTCCCTAGTTGCCGTGTGCCGGCTTCTCGTTGCTGTGGCTTCTCTCGTTGTGGAGCGCCAGCTCTACTGTAGTTGCCATGCATTGACTCAGCAGTTGTGGCTCGTGGTCTCTAGAGCATGGGCTCAGTAGTTGTGGTGCATGGGCTTACGTGCCCTGTGGCATGTGGGATCTTCCCACCCCAGGGGTCAAACCGGAGTCCCCTGCACTGCAAGGCAGATTCTTAACCGCGGGACCACCTGGGAAGCTCCTCTGGGTCCTATTTAAATGTTTTACTTTAACAGTCAGTCACTTTGTTAGAGCTTAGCTTGCAGGTCCTAGCCTACTTTTGTGGTCAGTGGTTCCAATGACAATCTAATCTTCAGACCCTATGGTGTTGTTTTGGTCAACTTGGTTTGTCTCCTGCCTCTGGGGCCCCTACTGGTGCTTGTTGGTTCTAGATGAAGAAGGGAAAGGAGCCTCCCCAGTCTGGGTGCCTTGGTGCCTTTAGGTGGCGAAAGAGAATCTCCAGGGGCAGGGACAAAAACACCTCCTGGGTTGGGTGTTTCTTGTGGCAGAATCCCTTGGTTTAATTTCCCCTGTAAAGTGGGGTCTCTGGTGAGAGAGGGAAGTCTCAGGCTGGGGAAAGTCCTCTGTCTGGCTGTTGTTAGGGAGACGTTCAGTGGGTCCCCGTTTCTGTGGGGATTGCCTAGAGCTGTTGGCAGGGCTCCCGTTCAGTTTGGAGGAAGTGTAGGACCACCTGGCTGCCTTCCATTGCTACGGCAGGTGCCAGGAAAGGCCAGGCCTGGCTTACCTTTTCTTAGATGTGAAGTCATCAGAGGGCTTGTCACAGTGCTGTTCCTTTGCTCCTGTGGTCCCTAACTAATTCCCCTTTTCTTCTTCCTTCTTCCTTTCGAAGGCTATCTTTTTTTGTCTTTTGAGTTATTTCCAAAGCTTTTTGTCATGTTTAGCACGAGGAAATGGGGGAGACAAGCCTATACCATCTTGCCTAGACCAGAAGGTCTCTGTATATGCTTATATAGGCATAAGATCTCTCTGTAGAAGGGTATACAAGGAATTGTTTTCCCGGGGAGGGAACCTGTGGGATATGAGGTAGGAAGGAGACTTATTTCTTGCATAGTTCTTCCCTGATGGCTCAGACAGTAAAGCATCTGCCTGCAATGTAGGGGACCTAGGTTTGATGCCTGGGTCAGGCAGATCCTCTGGAGAAGGGCATGGCAACCCACTGCTGTATTCTTGCCTAGAGAATTCTACGGACAGAGGAGCCTGATGGGCTACAGTTCATGGAGTCACAAAGAGTCTGACACGACTGAGCAACTAACACTTTCATTTTATGTGATCTCATGTTAATCAGGTGAATATATTATGTATTCAAAAACAAAATAAAATTTCTAGCTCAACCTTATTCAAGAGCACAACCAAGGATTACAACAGAGGTCAAGCGGTGTATAGATTCAACAGTTGGTAATTTTATTAAACTTCACTGACTTTTAATTTCACTGTATTGTCACTGCTTTGATCCAGATCCCTGAATATAAGAATAATATTCTCAGTGGATTTTTCAGCCTGCTCATACATTTTGAATAACTAGCAGAATACAAATGTGTAATTTAGTTAGAAGGAGAGACTTTTGGCAGCATACTAGTATCCTAATCAGCTGAAAAAATAATATTTGTATGACATTAAAACAAAATTAATAGGAAGACACTGATTACATGAAGAGACTTTAGGTTGTAATGATTAAACTTGCAAACTACTCAGCATAATTAGTGCCTTAATTAGGATATGACCTGAAATTTCAGTTTACAAAATAAAGGCAATTAAAAGTCACATTTGTAAAGTGGGCTCTAGAACTTATAGTTAGACATCACTTTTTTTCCCATTTTGGGAAGCATCTTTTTAGGTATTATACATATTGTGCATTTACTTTGATTCCTAGTCTCACCCCCTGCACAATGTCTCAGCCCAGGGCCTTAAAGGTCAAGTTTAATGACCTTTCACCAAGGACATCTACGCACAGGAAGCCAAACAGCTTCTAGCCACAAAACTCTAGGGAGCAATGAAACAGCAAAGACTTTTCTAGCACATTAAGTTAAGTAAACTAGAAGTTTGATATTGACTTTGATTGAAATATACCATTTCACAGAACTATTTGGGTCCAAATGCAGTTTTCACAACTGTCATTTATTTTTCAACATGTGCTTCTTGAAGGCATTTCAGGTCCCACAGCTTACCACATGGTGAAGGTTCTAATCCAAAGCCAAAGAATTTTCCATCAGTAGATAAAAATGGAGAATTCAATAAATTTTGGTGGGCTAGTGATTTAGGAAAAAATAATTTGGAATCCTACCTTCATTTCTCATGTCAAAATAGACTCCAAATGGATCAAACATTGACTATAAAAGCAAAATTATAAATGTACTATAAGAAGATAATGGTTAAATATTTTTATAATATTATAATCAAGAGAGGCTTTTTAACCACAACAGATTAAGCAAAGCCATAAAGAAAATGACTAACAAATTTGCCTACTTAAAGATTTTAAACTTCCATACAGCAAAAAGAAAAAAGTTTTCCTAATTCAAGCCCAAATCAAGAGGTAGCTGATTAAAATCTGAAACTTTCGTTTGTCTTTTGATTCATTTTTATTCTAAAGGCACAGTTTTATTTTTCAGTAAGTTAGGAAATAATTGGAAATATGCATTACCATTTATGTACAAGGATATTAAGTATAGGGTAAATTAAAAGAATTTACATGTTGAAAAATAGCTCATGGGGCTTCTCCGGTGGTCCAGTGGCTGTCTGTGCTCCCAGTGCAGGCAGCCCAGTTCAATCCCTGGTCAGGGAACTAGATCCCACATGCCACAACTGAGACCCACTGCAGCCAAATAAGTCAGTTAAAATATTTTTTAATGGCTTACATTAAATTAATTAAGTTACAGAATAGCCTAGGCTACAGGCATTAAAAATCACAATATTAAATAGCACCTATATTCACGATAGATCCTCTTTAAAAAGAAAGCTAATTAGTTGGTGGGAATATAAATTGGTATAGCCACTGTGAAAAACAGTATGGAGATTTCTTAGAAAACTAAAAATAGAGCTGCCATATGACCCTGTAATTTCACTCCTGGGTATGTATCTGAAAAAAATCAAAATCTCTGATTCAAAAAGATACTTGCACCCAGTAGAGGGGTGGGAGAGTGGGAGTTACAAACTACTGAATGTATGTTAGGCTTAAGGATATTCTACAAAACAGGGAATATCACCAATATGTAGCAAGTGTAAATGGAAAGTAACCTTTAAAAATTGTATAAAAATAAAAAATCAAATAAAACAGAGAAAGATATTGTTTTCCTAAAATATAAAAGGCACAAATCTGGAAAAAAATTTAAGAATGAAAAAATACAATTAACTAGTGAATATAACACAAAAGAAGCAGACTCACAGATATAGAGAACAAACTGGTGGTTACCAGAGGCTGAAAGGGGGGACAATGTAGGGGTTGTATTATCTAGATTTATTTTAAAAGACTGGAAGAAAAATTTCAGTGATTGTCAGTAGAGGAAAAATTATGGATAAATGTTATTATCTTCATTTTTAGTAATTCCCAAATTTTGCAAAATAATTATACTTAATCCTTTTTTAAATTCCTTGATGCTTTTAAGAAAGTTATTTCAGTTTTTCCCAAAAACAGCTAAGTTGGAACTAGATCAGATATGAAAGATCAAAATGGAAGACTTGAAAAGCATAGCACAATACAGCAATTGCAGGAAACCCCCCCTTTATTTATTTAAAACCCTCTGCCATGTTTGGTGGTGCTATCATGCCAGTTAAGCACAATTCCTGGTCATTCGCAGTGTCTGTCTATCTGTCTCTCTCTCTCTCACACAACATTAGAACACAAGACTGCCTCTCCAGCATCACAGGAGAGTTCTTTCATAAAATCAGCATCATGCTTCTCTGTTCCCAACTGCTCAGCTGTGGAATAGGGAATGGAACATGAGTTCCAAAGCTCTGATTACCAGGCCTCAGCAGGAAGCTTATGTCTCTGAAACTCACCAGTCACCACATAGCTATCACTAGTAGTACAAGAAATGCCATCATTGAACTTCCTCTGTACCTGTAGGTCTTTTTAATTTCTTCATTTGATGCTCCCTTATGCAGACCAAGAATTTCATACAGAGCTTTTCCAGATGTTGACATTGTCCGCTGTCGTTGGTTAGGTATGTTACATGCCATTTTCTCAAACTGCAAAACCAAAGAGGGAGATGGCTGTGAAGGTTATGCATGCCAGATCTCTAAAGGGAGGAGAGTTTGTTTCTGAGTGTTTGTAAAATGTTGATCTGAAGTACATCTTTGTGTCAGCTGCAAAAGGAGGGGAGAAAAGGATTAGGAAAGCCAGCACTAGAGCTTCAGGTCAGGGTCCTAAGGGCTACACGCAGTCATGCAAATGGAATATGGCTTTGTCCACATGGCTAAATAGAAGCAAGATGTTATCTAAATAGCCAGCTAACTTACAGTTGTTAAAAACTGATCCTCTCAGGTCAGGCATACATAGACTTTTTTCCGTCAGGATTTCTTTGGTTAGAATTTGTCCTTTTTAAAATATCTTTTCCAGATGTAGCCAACAACGGAAATAATCATCGATTTTACTTTGACTCTATTGGCATAGCCATTGTTAGAGTATGAGTTCTTAAAGACAAACAAAAAACGAAAACCCAACATTTTGTAAGTATCAAAAACAAAACAAAACACCACATTCCTAGTCTCATCTGAGAGCCTGGTTAGACCATCTCTGCAACGATGGGGTACCGAGTCCCCAACAGGGCTCAAGAGTTCTGTATGCAAGAGACTCCTCTCCCTGTGCTCTGTACAGAAGGGCTTGTGCTGCCCTGTGTCCCATGGAGCTGCCTTTTGCTGTTTCCTGGCTGTGGGGGAAGCACGGGGAGGCAAACACACTGGGGCTTTCCTGCATCCATCATGTAGTCTTGCCAAACCTAATATCTTCACTCGGAATGCAAGGATAATAAAGCCCACATCATAAGGGCATCTTAAGGATTTAGAAATAATGCAGATGATGTACCGAGGACATATTGACTTTAAAAGAACTATTTCTATTAAAGGAGGCACAGTGTATAATTCAGAGTGTGCATGGCATTCTGACTATAGGTCTGAATATAGGCCTTGCCATGACCAGCTACATGACTATCCCTATCTATAAACTGGAGACCAAAAAAGTACTTAAATTCATAGAGCTGTCGTAAGAATTAAATGAGTTAATATATTTAAAAGATACCGATGTTCATAGCAGCATTATTCATAAAAGTCAGATAAATGAAAATGTGGTATATACATACAATGCAATATTATTCAGTTATAAAAAGGAATTCTGACATGTGCTACAATAAAGTGAACCTTGAAAACATTAAGTGAAATAAGCCAGTCACAAAAGGACAAATATTATATATGATTCCTCTTATATGAGTACCTAGAACAGGCGATGGTGATGGTTAAACATCACAATGATTTTACTTCATGTCATTGAATTGTGCACTTTAAAACAAAATAGTAAACTTTGTTATATTTTATCACAAAAACAAAACAAGATAAAAAACAAAACTACTTAGATTTCAAGCTCCCCTGACCAGAAGTTCCTTAAAAATTATCATCTGTCTTCCAGCTTTGGGCTTTGTGCATCAAGTGCTGTAAGAGTGAATAAATGTGGATGAAAGAATGTTCCAGGGCTCAGGAGATGGTGTCAGGGCTGGGGAGACTCTCATGTTCTACACAAGGAGCCCCTGGTGACAACAGTGAAGCTGCAGACCCAAACAGGCATATCCCAGGGACGGGTGGGCTTGGTTGAAGCCAACCTTCAAGCTCTGCTCCCACCAGACCAGACTGAACCAACATAGATAAGAACAGAGCCTTCTGGATGTTGCCTGGTAGGTTCCAGTGGTCTTAGAGGCCCTTGAGATTCCAGCATGGCACAGCGAGCACTTGTGGTCCTACGTGATTCACTTAAGAACTGTGTGAAGAACTTCCGAATGTTTCTGTGAGCATCTAGCTCCTTGAGAGGAGAAAAGGAAGCTGGTGCTGAAGAAAGTCAGACCTCAGTCAAAAATCCTGTAGACCCCAAGGCACTGAGGAAAAAACTGACTTAACAAGGACAACAGCCCAAGGATAAAACCTCATCTGCTGGCATGACTATGTTGTCTCCTTTCAGTTAGCTGTCCATGCAAGTTGAGCTTCCAGAGGCCAGAGAGGGCCTAGTTCCTAGTGTCTGGTACACACAAGGACAAGAGGAGGAATTCTAATTTTGCCTGCCACTAAACAAAATCTGGGTTTCCCAGGTGGCAGGGGTGGTAAAGAATCCACCTACCAATGCAGGAGAGGCAAGTTTGATCCCTGTGTAAGGAAGATTCCTTGGAGGAGGAAATGGCAACCCACTCTAGTATTCTTGCCTAGAGAATTCCATGGACAGAGGAGCCTGGCAGGGTGCAGTCCAAGGGTTCTCAAAGAATCAGACATGACTGAGCACACCCACACAAACAAAATCTAGCAGATATTCAAACTGACTGGCAGCCACACAGTAAATCATAGCACATATTCTAGTTACTGCTCCATCTTACCTTTCTCACCTTCCATCACAGTTTCCCTAGCAGATAAATAATTCAGGACTTGGGGCTGGGTCAATCACCCCTGTGTTCCAGGTCTGCAGCTCAGCCCTCTCTTGGAACCACAGCCCAGCTGGGTATTCACAACTGAAGGAAAAATTGCCTGACACACTCCCTACTTCCTTTCCTGTCCCCTCTCTCCTGCTGCCATCTCACATATTAACTCAGGACACTGATACTCTGCCCTACACTTCACCTAACTGCTCCCAGAAATGGAGACAACTGGCAGACAGACAGGTCACACCACTTGCCATGAGTGAATGAGATTTGGAAAGTAGAGATTTCTGTGTGACTTGGTCGGCAAGGAATAAACCACAGTAATTATACTTGTCTCTGAGATTGTAAGATCTCACTGGGTAGCAAGATTCCCAAGTCACTAAGAATATGATTCAAATCCTAAGACCGTAGAATATGGAGTTATAGGTCATCTAAGCCAACTTGGATGACCTTAGATGGTCATCTAATGCAAGAGATGCAAGTTTGATCTCTGTGTCAGGAAGATCCCCTGGGAGGAGGAAATAGCAACCCACTCCAGTATTCTTGCCTGGAGAATCCCCATGGACAGAGGAGCCTGGTGGGCTACAGTCCATGGGGTCACAGAGTTGGACATGACTGAGTAGCTAAGCACACCACACAGGACAAGCCAACTTAACAAATGCCTTTTGGGGCCTTCTGACCAGAGATCATTGTAGCCAACTAGACCAGGAGTAGGTACCTTACCCAAGCCAAGCCAGAGTCCTTCCCTAAGTTTCTTTATTTTTTTGGATGTAGAACAATCTCTCATGGTAAAAACCTGTCAAATGTAAATTTTGGGTATTGTTGGCTGGCCTGAAAGGAGAGAGATTGAAACAGACCTGCAGAGGACAAGCAGGGGCAAGAGACGGAGATAGAACCTAGATGGGATTCGGGTACACTTGCAACTCCTTGTCTCCCACAGTTTGTCAATTAATTCTTCCTTGGATTGAGCCAGCGAAATTCCTCCCTATACACAAATTTATATACATTGTTTTCTTTTGAAATTTTCACTAGATTCTGATCAACCAACATTGCTTAGTGTCATGTACCTCAATTTAAAAATCAAGCTATTTCCTTTCCTTAAGAAAAGATAGCTGGTCAATAGTTGGTCAGAGTTGTTAGTAGTTGGCTTATTCTACAAACAGAATACACACACACACACACACACACACACAAAGATATTCAAACCAAACAGATTCAGTTATGTAGACATTACTACTACGGATAAAAGAAGCAGTGGTAAATCTGGGTTAAGACATTTTCATAAAGGAAATTTATAGAGAGCTATTCAAGAGAGCTAAGAAGAGATAAAAGAAATACCTTTGCTTTATGTACTCTATATTCAGCATTCAAAAGAAAGAGTTTCAACTGAGGGAATAAAATCTGTTCACTCTTCATCGTCTATCTCATGAAATAAGAGAGATGCCATGGCTCATAAATCAACAGACTGTCTTAAAATCAGTTTCAACAAAGCACAAATATGCAAAATTTCTCGATTTTGACTGGGCCTTATTTTCTCCCGAGGTTGCCCCCTAAAATTATTCCAGGTGTGGAACAAGATAGGGGATTATTTGGGGGCTGAAATAGTCCTGGAAACAATCTGGGATTCATCCTTCCTTGCCCCACGGCCATCCCTTTGTGCACTCCTCTCCCCAGTGGAAAAAAGGCAGATTCCATCTCTCGAATGGTTCCATACATAGAAACTCACCCCCAAGAAGACATGGTAGCTGGCTATTGCTTTCATTTATGGTTTTTTTCCAGATCAGCTCTTTGTTGAGAAATCTAATCACACTGTAATCTGTGTTGTTTTCCTAGAGGAAAACAGGCAAAACACTCTCTGACATATATCACAGCAGGATCCTCTATGACCCACCTCCCAGAGTAATGGAAATAAAAGCAAAAATAAACAAATGGGACCTAATTAAACTTAAAAGCTTTCACACAATGAAGGAAACTATAAGCAAGCTGGAAAGACAGCCTTCAGCATGGGAGAAAATAATAGCAAACAAAGCAACTGACAAGGAATTAATCTCAAAAATATACAAACAGCTCATGCAGCTCAATACCAGAAAAATAAACCAATCAAAAAATGGGCCAAAGAACTAAACAGACGTTTCTCCAAAGAAGACATACAGATGGCTAACAAACACATGAAAAGATGCTCAACATCACTCATTATCAGAGAAATGCAAATCAAAACCACAATGAGGTATCATCTAATGCTGGTCAGAATGGCTGCTATCCAAAAGGCTACAAAGAATAAATGCTGGAGAGGGTGTGGAGAAAAGGGAACCCTCTTACACTGTTGGTAGGAATGCAAACTAGTACAGCCACTATGGAGAACAGTGAGGAGATTCCTTAAAAAACTGGAAATAGAACTTCCATATGACCCAGCAATCCCACTGCTGGGCAGACACACCGAGGAAACCAGAACTGAAAGAGACACATGTACCTCAATGTTCATCACAGCACTGTTTACAATAGCTAGGATGTGGAAGCAACCTAGATGTACATATACACAATGGAATATTTCTCAGCTATTAAAAAGAACACATTTGAATCAGTTCTAATGAGGTGGATGAAACTGGAGCCTATTATACAGAGTGAAGTAAGTCAGAAAGAAAAACACCAATACAGTATGTTAACGCATATATATGGAATTTAGAAAGATGGAATGATGACGCTATATGCAAGACAGCAAAAGAGACAGATATAAAAGAGAACAGACTTTTGGACTCTGGGAGAAGGAGAGGGTAGGATGATTTGAGAGAGTATCTTTGAAACATGTATATTACCATATGTGAAGTAGATCACCAATCCAGGTTCAATCCATGAGGCAGGGTGCTCAGGGCCAATGTACCTGAGGGATGGAATGGGGAGGGAGGAAGGAGGGGTTCAGGATAGGGGACACATGTATACCCATGGCTGATTCATGTCAGCGTATGGCAAAAACCACTACAATATTGTAAAGTAATTAGCCTCTAATTAAAATAAATAAATTTTAAAAATAAATGAAATTGAAAAAGAAATCCAGTAGCTGATGGCTTTATGTTGTGGGTTGATTAATACTGAGAATGAGTTGTTACAGAGAGTTTGAAATTTGTTTTTTTTCTGTTTCACCTTCTTCACCCTATTCCCAAAAAGATCAAACTATTTTCTTTTAGACAGCATCTAAGAAAAGATAGTTGGTCAACAGTTGGTCAGAGTTGTTAGTAGTTGGCTTATTCTACAAACAGAAACATAAAGGAACACAAAGACTGCACGTTTGCGTTTTTGTGTGTCAAGCAACAACCTGCTATTTTTCTGTGGCTTTGGTGAGCTAGAAACCAGACTCTTCATATATTATTAATGTAGATAACATTTAGTGTCAAATTCAATACAGCAATACATTGAAACCCTTACTTGTTTCAATTTGTGAAAACAAAGACATTATGCTAAGAACCTACTAACTACAGGGCAATAGTTCAAACATCTGCTGAAAACTCTCCTTAAACTTAAATAATGGAGCCATACCCTTGTTTAATGCCTTATATAAAATATAATTTTTATGAGTTCTTTCTCTTAGCCTTTTGAATGCTCATATTCCTATGTAAAATTCAAGTCTTTATTATTTATTCATAGTCTCTCATCTATACTATCCAATGGAGAAAAAATTGTTATGTAAAGCTATTAAGTAATTTAATTTTGATCGTGATAGGTACATGATACTTAATCTTCTGAACTTAAATTACTTTCTAGCTGCATTTGTGTTAGTCACTCAGTTGTGTCTGACTCTTCGCAGCCCCACGGACTGTAGTCCGTCGGGCTCTTCTGTCCATGGGATTCTCCAGGCAAGAATACTGGAGTGGGTTGCCATTTCCTTCTCCAGGGGATCTTCCCACCCAGGGGGCTGAACCTGGGTCTCCTGCATTGCAGCCAGATTCTTTACCATCTGAGTCACCTAGCTGCATTACAATCCATGAATATCATAATTTCTTAAAGCACTGACCACTGAACAGTTACTACCAAACCACATTCACCTGTCTCTTGATAAAGATACAACTGAAAGAAGGCTCAGTGCTCCAATGGTGACAAACATCCAATTCAAAATAAGCACATATTTTAAAGGTACTAACTCGAGGAGTCCTACAAATGCTGTGCTAAAATTTTCATGGTGACATGAAATGTTTCCTTCAGAATAAAAGAAGTTTCACCTCTATCTATTATGTGAATTTTGAAAATAGAAAAAGAAATCAGACTCTTCCTTTCTTGGCAGGGTCCCTTCACTGCTGAGAAAGTAATATATGAGCAGAGGAGATTAGATCATTAAACAGTAAAAACACTTTTGATGGCTGTGATTGGGGAAATCAACATGTTTTACCACTTTTTATTACCTCTGTAAACCCTCTATAGAAATCTATTTATTGGAGCAAGATCATTCAGAGAGCATTGTATCTTAAAGCTAAACACACATCCAAAATGCTAAGCCTATGTTTTAAAGTATTACCTCTCCCTAATGTGATTACAATTTGTTATTGAAAAATAATACCTCTTGACTGCACTGGTACTTATATAAACAGCATCCTGAAGACGAGACAACTTGGAATGTCACAAATAATCCCCAGTACCTGTTCGTATAACTCCGATCCTGTGTTTTCAAACAGGAACCACTTGCTGTTTTCAACTGGTCTGGAAATAGGTGTGCAAAGAGATAAAGAAAGGCAGCAACAAAAGGAACTATATCATACCTGTTCCAGTCTTTCAGAGTAAATGGCTGCCTCTTTCCATTGTTCCCACACGAGCTTAAGCGAATCAATGGCGTCGAGTTACTTTTGATTTGCTACTCTATCAGCCAATAGATTATCCCTCTGGAAAACACAACAGAGAGAATAAAACATGCATGAACTTGAAGGTTGCCATTACAAGGCATATCCAGTGATACCAAAATACATGCTGTATCTGTGTATCTGATCGGATCATTAGTCAGCTGGTGCTGGGCTCAACCAAATGCTGGTTTGAAACTGCCTCCAGGTTTCCACCAGAACTTTCAATCAAGAAAATGGGCTATCCTCTGACATCCAAACTGGGTTCTTTTAATTTTTTTAAATTGAGTATAGTTGGCATATTTAATTCATTTGGGTGTACAGTGTAATGATTCAATATTTGTATATATTGCTAAGAGATCACCAAGTCTAGTTAACATCCATCACCATACATAGTTACAAACTTTTTTCTCTTGAAAACTTTTAAGATCTTCTCTCTCAGCAATTTTCAATAGGCAATACAGTATTATTAACTATAGTCACCATGCTGTA
This sequence comes from Ovis canadensis, assembly GCF_042477335.2. NCBI lineage: Eukaryota > Metazoa > Chordata > Mammalia > Artiodactyla > Bovidae > Ovis > Ovis canadensis. Next base: position 53,443,498 of record NC_091253.1, on the reverse strand, counting down.
ATTACATCTTCATGACATATTCACTTTGTAGCTAGAAGTTTGTACCTTTTGACCACCTCCCAACTGTCACCACCACTGCATTACCACCCACCCCCGCTTTGCTTTAGGCAGCCACCAACCTGATCGCTACATCTTTGAGCTCAGGTTATTTTCAAGTTCCACATGTAAGTGAGATTACATGGTATTTGTCTCAATTATTTCACATAGCATGATACCCTCAAGATTCATCCATGTTGTCACAAATGGCAGGATTTCCTTTTTGTATGGTTAAGTGCGCTCTGCCATATTTTCTTTATCCACTGATACACACAGATTGTCTCCATATCTTGGCTATTGTAAATAATGCCGCTATGAACATGGAGATACAGGTGTCTTTTTGAGTTAATGTTTTTATTTTCTTCAGATAAATACCCAGAACTGAAACTGCTGAATCATATGGTAGTTTTTTTACATTTTTTGAAGTACCGTTTCCCATAGATGCTGCACTAATTTACATTCTTATCAACAGTGCACCAAGGGCTCCCTTATCTCCACATTTTCATCAACATTTGCTATAGACATTTTGATGATAGCCAGTTTGACAGGTGTGAGGTGACACCTTACTGTGGTTGTGACTTGCATTTCCCTGATGATTAGTTATGTTGAACACCTTTTCATGTACCACCTGTGTGCCTTCTTTGAAAAAATACCTATTCAGATCTTCTACCCACTTTTAATTGGATTGCTTGCTTGCTGTTTTGCTGTTGATTTGTATGAATTCTTTATATATTATAGATATTAACCCATTGTCAAATATATGATTTGCAAATACTTTCTCCCATTTGGAGGGTTGCTTTTTCATTTTGTTGATGGTGTCCTTTGCTGCGTAGGTTTTTAGCTTGATGTATTCTCACTTGCTTATTTTTATTTTAGTCTTTGCTTTCGATGTCAAATCCAAAATATCATCACCCACACCAATGTCAAAAGGTACTTCCAAACCTACATTTTCTTCTAAGAGTTTTGTTGTTTCAGGTCTTACATTAACTTTTTAATCCATTTTGAGTTGATTTTTTGCATATGGTGTAATATAGTGATCCAGTTTCATTCTTCTGCATGTGGCTGTCCAGTTTTCCCAACATCATTTATTGAAGAAACTGTCCTTTCCCCAGTGTGTATTCTTAGCTCCTTTGTCATAGATTAATTGACCATATGAGCCTGGCTTTATTTCTGGGCTCTGTATTCTGTCCCACTGATCTATATGTCTGTCTTTATGCCCAGTACCATCCTATTTTGATTACTACAGCATTATAATATAGTTTGAAATCAGGGAGTGTGGTACCTCCAGCTTGGTGGTTCTTTCTGAAGGTTGCTTTCGATATTCAGGGTCAAGTTGAGTTCTTTTAAATTTTATTTTCCTTTGGTCTAAGGCTAACACTAATCAATTGCTTTAAAATTACTAGAAGGACCATATAACATTAATAAGGGGGAAACTACAATTTTTCACTACATTAATCCAACAATTTTCATATCTGAATATTTTGCTCTAATCAGTTAATAGACATTGAGGTGACTGAGGTGGTTTTAAGAATTAGAAACTTCTTGTTAAAACTCTTATGTGACATAAAAAGATCACATGAGAGAATAGTTCCCTGTGATTTTGAGTAAGATCGTAAAGATTGAACAAGGGTTAAATGAAACAGGTGTTACTCTTGAATTGTGCAAAATGGGATCTTGCTCCTAAAGTTGGCTGTAGAGTTTAAGTTTGCTTCTTAGCATGACACACAACAAATCCTAGTGCTATTTTGTGCAAATATTTCAGAGCACTGTTTTGTATTTTTTTTCAGATGCAATGGTCATTTCTCATAGATCCTGATTTCCGGCCAGAGTTTAGAAAGCACCCCATCATCATGCAAAGAAATGGGGTGAGGATGTGGGGAGGGGCGGTGTGGAACTAAAGACATTTAGAAATAAATACCGAAGTTCCAGCATCACTTCAGCTTAATAATAATGTTCTTTAAAAACAAATGAAGCATAGTTAATTTACAACATTGCCTTAGTTTCAACTGTATAGCATGGTGATTCAGCTATGTATGTGTGTGTGTATATTGATATATATATATACATATATGTGGGAAGCCCATATAGATATATATATGTACATATGTATCCTTCTTCAGATTCTTTTCCATTATAGGTTATTAGAAGATACTGAGTATAATTCCCTGTGTTATATGTAGGTCCTTGTTGTCTATTTTTTATATAGTAGTGTATACACATTAATCCCAAACTCCTAATTTATCTCTCTCCCACACACCCCACTATTCCCTGTGAGTAATTATACATTCGTTTTCTATGGGAGTCTATTTGTTTCATAAATAAGTTTGTTTGTATCACTTTTTTAGATTACACATTTGAATGATGTCATATGATATTTGTCTTATGCTGTCTGACTTACTTCACTTAATATGATAATCTCTAAATTCATCTATGTTGCTGCAAATGATATTACTTCATTCCTTTCGTATGGCTGAGTAAGATTCATATGTATGTATATGATATGTCGTGTCTTTATTCATCTGTCAGTGGACATTTAGGTTGCTTCCGTGTCTTGGCTGTTGTAAATTGTGCTGCTATGAACTTTGGGGTGCTTGTGTCTTTTTCAGTTAGAATTTTCTCTGGATATAAGCCCAGGAGTTGGATTACAGGATCATATGGTAACTCTATTTTTATTTTTTTAAGGAACCTCTTTACTGTTCTCCATAGTGGCTGCACCAATTTACATTCCCACCAACAATGTAGAAAGGTTCCCTTTTCTCCACACCCTCTCCAGCATTTATTATTTGGAGACTTTTTAATGATGGCCATTCTGACTGCTTTGAGGTGATACTTCATTGTAGCTTTAATTTGGATTTCTCTAGTTAAATTTCTTGAGTCAAATTAGCAATATTGAACATCTTTTCACACTCTTGTTATCATCTGAATGTCTTCTTTGGAGAAATGTCTATTTAGGTCTTCTGCCCCTTTTTTGATTGGGTTGTTTGTTTTTTGACATTAAGCTGTATGAGCTTTTTGTATATCTTGGAAATTAAGCCCTTGTCAGTAGCATTGTTTGTAAATATTTTCTCCCAGTCCATAGATTGTCTTTTTTCTTTTGCTTATGGTTTCCTTTGCTGTCCAGAAACTTTAAAGTTTAATTACAAGGACAAAAGCTCTAAGTTTATAATTTTTTAAGTATTGCAAAACTCTTAGGTGAAGTAGAACTGTACTGTTTTTCAGAGAGAAAACATAGTTTCTTATTCATCTAGTCATTCACCACTTGGTTACCTACTAGATCCAGTCATTGCTTAAATGCTAGAAATACCCTGGTAAACAAAAATACAGACTCTGGGTTTGTGGTTTACAGAGTTATAGCTTACTAACAGAGACAGATATTATTCAAATGATTGCTCAAATAAATATAAGAATTTGGAGAGGTGTTACAAGACCAGGTAAATGTTAAGACCATACAAAGGAAGATCAGAAAAAGCTTCCCTAAACAAAAACAGCCAAGCAGATATCTGAAAAGAACCAAATGATTGGGTTTGTGTACTTCTCAAGTATACTTGAGAAGCAAGCATACTCTAGGCAGGAGGAAAAGCATATTCAATGGGCCTAGGCACTTAAATTGAAGAAGTAAAACATTCATGCTGAGGTGCACTCTAACACATAGAATGTCAGCACATGCCTATTTATGTATGGCTGCTGATATATAATCTGAAGATACAGCAGGAAATTCTGCTTAAACAAGCAAGGCTTTCTAGAAATGGTGACGTTTAAATGATGTTTGTTAAAGGACATTACTCATGGGAAGCACATCAATAACTCCCTGATGCAAAATGCACTAAATATACTGTAAAAGTAGTATAATCATTGAAGAGGGGAATTTAGAAAATATTCCAAGGCTAAGCAATGTGGCCTTTCTGTAAGCGAGAAAATTGGAGAGAAACGTCTATGTGTGTGTGTTTGTACTGGGGAATGGGACACTACATTCTGATTTTCCCTGTGTATTCTACTTATGAGCTTCCAAGGTGGCGCTAGTGATAAGAAAGCCACCTGCCAGAGCAGGAAATGAAAGAGATGTGGGTTCAGTCCCTGGGTGGGGAAGATCCCCTGGAGGAGGGCATGGCAACCCACTCCAGAATTCTTGCCTGGAGAATCCCATGGACAGAGGAGCCTGGCAGTATACAGTCCATGGGGTCACAAACAGTGGGACACAACTGAAGCAACTTAGCACTCATAGATGCACATTCTGTTTATGGGGTCTTCACTATTCCCTTAGGTGCTCCTGGAGGCCTTTTATATACCTCTCTCAATTGCCACATAGGGTTAGGGTTATTATAATCAATGGCTAGTATCAATACATCAGCACAGAATCTGCCACAGGTACTAGATGAATTTTAGTATTCAACCAAAATAACCTAAGAATCATAAACATTAGGGTACATAGTATTTAATGTAAGCTACCTATAATCAGCAGATCCAAACACCACTCTTTTTGAACATGTGATACACAAGGGCACGTAGTTCCAACAAATAGTGTTAGTTGCTCAATCATATCTGACTCTTTGTGACCCCATGGACTGTAGCCCGCCATGGACAGGCTCCTCTGTCCATGGCATTCTCCAGGCAAGAATACCGGAGTGGGTTGCCATTTCCTTCTCCAGAGATCTTTCCTACCCAGGGATCAAACCCAGGTCTTCTGCATTGCAGGCAGATTCTTTACCATCTGAGCCACCAGGGGAGGCCTAATCTAAAATAAATCTAAAGAACCCAATGCAATGAACAAAGGCATTATTATTGCTATCTCTGTTACTGTTATTACCCCACTACATTGTTGTTGTTATTATTGCTATTATATGGAGTTCAGGTCACTTTTCAAAGGGATGAGTCATCTGGGTAAAATTCATTCTGTTAAGTGAATTTAGAAAGGGAAAAGATAAATTATTCCTTTGACTGTGTAAAATTAAGAGATTATTGGCTACCAGTCCAGCAGCACCTCAAACAAAATTACAGAACAATTCTGGCATTTTGGTAAAACCAAGTGTTCATGTTTCAGAATGCAAATTGGTTAATTCCTATTACATTTCCTAATTTTTCAAAGTTAAAAAAATGTCCCTTTTAAAAAGAGGTTACAAAGAGGATGGAAATTTTAAAGTGCCTAAATCTATAAATATGAAGAAAGCATAGAATCATAGAAGGCTAAGGGGGATGGTAACCACAAATCAAAAACCTACAACACATATACAATTAAAGAGAAAGGAAAACAAGCACATCACCAAAAAAAATTATTAAACCACAAAGAAAGAAACTAAATGAAGAAAATAACAGAGAACTACAAAAGCAACCAGAAAGAACTATCAAAATGGCAATAAGTACACACCTAGCAATAATAATTCTGAATGTCAATGGACTAAATGTTTTAATAAGATAATATAGGGTAGCTGATTAGAAAAAAAGAAAAAAACAGGATCTGTCTTACAAGAGGCTCACTTCAGAAGTAAAAACACACACACAGATTGAAAATGAGAGGATGCAAAAAGATATTTCAATATTTAATAAATGGATATTTAAACAATGGCAATGACAAGAAACTGGGGATAGCAATACTCATAGCATAAAAAAACAGACTTTAAAACAAAGTCTAACAAAAGATAAAGAAGAGCATTATATAATGATAAAAGGATCAATATAAGGAAAGAATATAGCACTTATCAACATATATGTACCTAATATAGAAACACCTAAATGTATAAAGCAAATATTAATAGACATAAAGGGAGAAACTAACAAAACCACATAGTAATAGAGGACTTTAACATCCCATTTGCATCAATGGACAGATTATCCAGACAGAAAATCAATAAGGAAATTGTGGTCTTAAATGATATTAGACTCGCTAGATTTAATAAATATCTATAAGGCATTCCATCTAAAAACAGAATATACATTTTTTTCAAGTACATGTGGAACATTCTCTATGATTGATCACATACTAAGCCACAAAATAAGTCTCAACAAATATTAAAGGATAGAAATTATATCAAGCATTTTTTTCTGATAACAGTAGTATGAAACGTGAAATCAATTGCAGAAAGAAAACTAGGGGAAAAATGGAGACTAAACAACATGCTACCATAAAAACAATGAGTCAATGAAGAAATTACAGAGGAAGTAAATCAGAAAATACCTCCAGACAAGTGAAAATGGAAGCACAATTTCCAAAACCTATGGAATGCAGCAAAATGCAGTTCTAAGAAGGAAGTTTATAGTGATTAGGCCTATCTCAAGAACAAGAAACATTTCAAATAAACAGCCTAACTTAATATCTAAAGGAATTAGAAAAAGAAAAGCAAAGTCAGCAGAAGGAAAGAAATAATAAAGATCAGAGAGAAAATAAAGTAGATACCAAAATAAAAGAAAGTATCAGTGAAACCAACAGTAGTCTCTTTTAAAAGACAAATAAAATTGATAAACTTTTAGCCAGGCTTGTAAAAGAGAGACAGGACCCAAATAAACAAAATTAGAAATGATAGAGGAAAACATAACAACCAATAATATCACAAGGATACAAAATATCATAGAATACTATGAACAGTGATAGTCCAATAAATTGGATAACCTAGAAGAAATGGGCAAATTTCTAGAAACATACAACTCTCTAAGACTGAATCAGAAAGAAATAGACAATCTGAACAGACCGATCACTGGTAGTAAAATTGGATTTATAATTTAAAAACTCCCAGGAAACAAAAATCTAGGACCAGATAGCTTCACAGGGGAATTTTACAAAACATATAAAGAAGAGCTAATACCTGTCCTGCTCAAACTATTCCAAAAAAATAAAAAAGAGAATAAAGCACTCCCAAATTCATTATACTATTACCCTGATTCCAAAACCAGACAAAGACACTACAAATAAAAGGAAATTAAAGCCAGTATCTCTGATGAATATAGATGCAAAAATCCTCAACAAAATATTAATAAGCTGAATTCAACAGTATGTTAAAAGAATCAAACTTATACACCATGATCAAGTGGGATTTATTCCAGGGATACAAGGATGGTCCAGTATTTGCAGATCAATCAGTGCGATACACCACATTAAGACCTGGCTAAAAGAAATCACATAATCATCTCAATAAATGCAGAAAAAGCATTTGACAAAATTCAACATCCATTCATGATAAAAATTCTCATCAAAGTGGTTATAGATGAAGATATCCAGTCCCATCACTTCATGGCAAATAGATGAGGAATCAATGGAAACAGTCACAGATTTTATTTTCTTGGGCTCCAAAATCACTGCAGATGGTGACTGCAGCCATGAAATTAAAAGAAATTTGCTCCTTGGAAGAAAGGCTATGACCAATGTAGACAACATGTTAAAAAGCAGAGACATCACTTTGCCAGCAAAAATCCATATAGTCAAAGCTATGATTTTTCCTGTAGTCATGTAAGGATGTGAGAGTTGGACTATAAAGAAGGCTGAGTGCCGAAGAATTGATGCTTTCAAATTGTAGTGCTGGAGAAGACTCTTGAGAGTCTGTTGGACAGTGTGGAGGTTAAACCAGTCAATCCTAAAGGAAGTCAAACCTGAATACTCATTGGAAGGACTGATGCTGAAGCTGAAGCTCCAGTACTTTGGCCACCTGATGGGAAAAGCTGACTCACTGGAAAAGACCTTGATGCTGGGAAAGATTGAGGACCAGAGGAGAAGGGAGTGGCAGAGGATGATATAGTTAGATAGCATCACTGACTCAATGAGTTTGAGCAAACTCTGGGAGATAATGAAGGACAGGGATGTCTGGCATGCTGCAGTTCATGGGGTCCAAAGAATTGGACATGACTTAGTGACTGAACAATAAAAATTCAAACAGAATAAAGAGCATTTACATAAAAAAGACCAATAACTCAGTTAGCATCATACTCACTGTGAAAATTTGACAGTCTTTCCTCTAGAGTCAGGAATAAGACAAGGATGCCCACTATCACCACTTCTATTTAATATAGTATTGGAACTGCTAGCCATAGCAATCAGACAAGGAAAGGAAATAAAAGGCATCCAGATTGGAAGAGAACTAAATCTGTGACTATTTGCAGATTTCATGGTACTATTTCTAGAAAACCCTAAAGTCTTCAACAAAAAAAATTGTTGAAACTAATAAATAACTTTGTAAATTTGCAGGATACAAGATTGATATACAGAAATCTATTGCTTTTTGAAACAGTAATAATGAACTATCAGGAAGACAAAAACAATCTGGTTTAAAATCACATCAAAAAGAAAAAAATATGTAAGAATAAACTTAACCAAGGAGATGAAAGATCTATATTCTGAAAACTGTAAAACATTAATGAAGGAAATTGAAGATGATACAAAGAAAATTGAAAGATACTCCATGTTCTTGATTGGAAGAGTTAATATTGTTAAAATGGGCATACCACCTAAAGCAATCTACAGATGAAATGCACTCTCTGTCAAAATACCCATGACATTTTTCACAGAAGTAGAACAAATAATCCTAAGATTTACATGAATCTACAAATGACACTGAAATGCCAAAGCAATCTTCAGAAAAAAGAACACAGCTGGAGGTATCAAGCTCCCTTACTTCAGACTACACTCTGAAACTACAGTAAGCAAAATGGCAGGGTACTGGCACAAAAACAGATATATCAGTGGGACAGAATAGAGAGCCCAGAAATAAACCCACAAGTTTATGGTCATTTAATCTACAACAAAGGAGGCAAGAATATACAATGGAGAAAAGACAGTCTCTTCAGTAAGTGGTGCTGGCAAAACTGGACAACTACATGTAAAAGAATGGAACTAGAACATTCTCTAACACCATACACAAAAATAAACTCAAAATGGATTAGATACCTAAATGTAAGACCAAATGCTATAAAACTCCTAAAAGAAAACATAGGCAGAACATTCTTTGACATAAATAGCAGCAATATCTTTTTGTATCTGTCTCTTAAGGCAAAAGAAACAGAAGCAAAAATTTAAAAATGGAACCTAATTAAACTTAAAAATGTTTGCACAGCAAAAGAAACCATTGACAAATGAAAAGACCACCTATGGAATGGGAGAAAATATTTGTAAATGGGGTGACTGAGAGGAGGTTAATATCCAAAATATATAAACAGCTTATACAATTGAACATGAAAAGACAAACAGCTGATGAAAAATATGGGCAGAAGAACTGAATAAATGTTTTTCCAAAGAAGATATACAGATGACCTACAGACTCTTAAAAAAATGCTCAATATCCCTAATCATCAGAGAAATGAAAATTGAAACCACAATGAGATGTCACCTCACACCCATCTAAATGGCTGTCGATAAATAACATTTTGTCAAGGACGTGGAGAAAAGAGAACCCTCCTGCACTGTTGGTGGGAATGAAAATTGGTGCAGTCCCTATGAAAAACAGTGCAGAGGTTGCTAAAAAGAATAAGAATAGAACTACCATCACTTCAGTTGAGTTCAGTTCAGTCACTCAGTAGTGTCCCACTCTTTGCAACCCCACAAACTGCAGCATGCCAGGCTTCCCTGTCCATCAAAAACTTTGGGAACTCACTCAAACTCATGTCCATTGAGTTAGTGATGTTATCCAACCATCTCAACCTCTGTCGTCCCCTTCTCCTCCTGCCCTCAATCTTTCCCAGCATCAGGGTCTTTTCAAATGAGTCAGTTCTTTTCATCAGTGGCCAAAATATTGGAGTTTCAGTTTCAGCATCAGTCCTTCCAATGAATATTCAGGACTGATTTCCTTTAGGATTGACTGGTTGGATCTCCTTGCAGTCCAAGGGACCCTCAAGAATCTTCTCCAACACCACAGTTCAAAAGCATCAATTCTTCGGCACTCAGCTTTCTTCACAGTCCAACTCTCACATCCATACGTGACTACTGGAAAAAACAAAGCTTTGACTAGATGGACTTTTGCTGGCAAAGTAATGTCTGTTTTCTAATATGATGTTTAGGTTGGTCATAGCTTTTCTTCCAAGGTGCAAGCATATTTTAATTTCATGGCTACAATCACCATCTGCAGTGATTTTGGAGCCCCCAAAAATAAAGTCTCCAACTGTTTCCATTGTTTCTCCATCTACTTGCCATGAAGTGATGGGACCAAATACCATGATCTTAGTTTTTTGAGTGTTGAGGTTTAAGCCAACTTTTTCCCTCTCCTCTTTCACTTTCGTCAAAAGGCTCTTTAGTTCCTTTTCACTTTCTCCCTGAGGTTATTGATAGTTCTCCCGGCAGTCTTGATTCCAGCTTGTGCTTCATCCAGCCCAGGATTTCTCATGATGTACTCTGCATATAAGTTAAATAAGCAAGGTGACAATATACAGCCCTGATGTACTCCTTTTCCGATTTGGAACCAGTCTGTTGTTCCATGTCCAGTTCTAGCTGTTGCTTCTTGACCTGCATACAAATTTCTCAGGGGGCAGGTAAGGTGGCCTGGTATTCCCATGTTTTTAAGAATTTTCCACATTTTGTTGTAATCCATACAGTCAAAGGCTTTGGCATAGTCAATAAAGCAGAAATAGATGTTTTTCTGGAACTTTCTTGCTTTTTTGATGATCCAACAGATGTTGGCAATTTGATCTCTGGTTCCTCTGCCTTTTCTAAATCCCGCTTGAACATCTGGAATTTCATAGTTCACGTACTGTTGAAGCCTGGCTTGGAGAATTTTGAGCATTACTTTGCTAGCATGTGAGATGAGTGCAATTATGCAGTAGTTTGAACATTCTTTGGCATTGCCTTTCTTTGGGATTGGAATGAAAGCTGACCTTTTCCAGTCCTGTGGCCATTGCTGATTTTTCCAAATTTGCTGTCATATTGAGTGCAGCACTTTCACAGCATCATCTTTTAGGATTTGAAACAGCTCAACTGAAATTCCATCACCTCTGCTAGCTTTGTTCATAGTGATGCTTCATAAGGTCCACTTGACTTCACAGTCCAGGATGTCTGGCTCTAGTTGAGTGATCACATCATCGTGGTTATCTGGGTCATGAAGGTCTTTTTTGTAGAGTTCTTCTGTGTATTCTTGCCATCTCTTCTTAATATATAAGAAGAGCCAAAAGCCTTAGCTCTTCTAAGGCTTAATATCTAAGAAAATAGTTATCTAAGAAGGTGTCTTAATATCTTAAGGCTTCTTAATATCTAAGAAGGACCACAGCCTTGTCTAACAATGAAACTAGGAGCCATGCCAGGTAGGGCCACCAAAGATGGACCATGGTGTAGAGTTCTGACAAAACGTGGTCCACTGAAGAAGAGAATGGCGCACCACTTCAGTATTGTTGCCTTGAGAACCCCATGAACAGTATGAGAAGAACTACCATATGACCTAGCAATTCCACTGTTAGGCAAAGAAAACAAAAACACTGATTCTAAAAAATACATTCTCACCAGTGTTCATAGCATTGTTTATAATAGCCAAGATATGGAAGCAATCTATGTGTCCATCAACAGATAAGTGGATAAAGAAGATGTGTGTGTGTATACACACGCACACACACAATGGAATATTACTCAGCTGTAAAAAGAAAAAATTCTGCCGTTTGCGACAACGTGGATGGACCTAGAGTGTGTTATGCTTAGTGAAATAAGCCAGATAAAGACAATTACTCTTTGTGATCATTTGTATGTGGAATCTAAAAACTGAAACAAACAAATGAATATAACAATAGAGGAATAGACTCATAGATATAGAGAACAAGCTAGTGGTTACCAGTGGGGAGGGATAAAGGGAGGGACAAGATAGGGATATGGGATTCAGATATGCATACTACTATGTAGAAAATAAATAAGCAACAAGGATATATTGTACAGTACAGGGAAATATATATATCTGTTATTTGCAACAACTTTTAAATGGAATATAGTCTATAAGAATATTTACTCACTGTGCTATACATCTAAATTAATTTAACGTTGTAAATCAACTGTACTTCAGTTTTAAAAAGTATCATAGAAGACCCAAAGAGGGAAGAACTAGAGAGGAACTCTTTCTAGAATCACTGGGAAAGGTTTTAAGAATTCTGATGTCTAGGTGCCACCCATGGTGTCCCAAAGCAAAAATCTCTTGGATTTAACCCAACACAAAATCTTGCACAGTGGACCCAGCTCAGGCACTTTTAGGGCTCCAGGTGGTTCTGTAGAGCTGCTTGCTTTAAGAGCCAGTGCTGACTGGTTCCCGGATACACTGGACCTGACAACTTTAGTTAAATAACATGAGAAGCGTTTGTTGACCAAGCAGCTGTCTGGAGGAATTTTCCTTTGCCTGGGTTTCCTAAGAAAGCACTTAGGTAAAATAATGACATCTGTGTGATTCAACAGAAAATAAAATTTGGCTTCTCATAGTTTAAATCAAGAAAAATTATCCAAAAACAACAATCCTGTAGACTCTGGGCAAGTCACTTTAATATGCTTTTCTTCTCTGCAAACAGTCATAAAATATGAACCCTTTTTATCTCTTAGACCTTTTATCAAATGTATAGTATAGATGTGCCAAGAATGACACTAGGAACTTTCATAAACACAAATCTAATGATTATTTTCTAGGGTTGGGGTTTGAGCAATTGTTAAGACAATCATTGCTCTCTCTCTGCCCCCTAAAATTGAAACAGAGTATGCTGAAAGTGCTTTAATAATTTGAATGCGTAATCCTGGTAGATTTCACCCCAGATCTCTAATTCATCAGTAAGCGGAATGAGCTATGAGATGCATATCGTGCAAGACATTGTACTGGGGGTTGTGGCATTTTTAGAGGAGGTAATAATGGTGCTGGTGATGCTGGTAACTTACATGTTAGTTAGATTTTTTTACTGGAACCCTACAAAGTATGAGGAGGGTATACTCCTATCCTTATTTTACAGAGGAGGAATATAAGATTGGAGAGGCTGATGAACTGCCCAGATTCACCAGCTAGTAAGCCGTGGATTCATGGGGTCGCAAAGAGTCGGACACAACTGAGTGACTGAACTTAACTGAACTGAACTGAACTGAAGCCGTGGACCCGGGCTTTGATGTCACATCCCAGGCTCTAACTCACCAGAGAGCTTTGCTGTAGGAGTTCACGGTCTATTAATGTATTCCCTTGCTTATCAATATGTGAATGAGCCAGATGGTGTATGTTTTAAAGTTCATGAAAAAAAAAATTGGAGTAATGGCTTTAAACAAGGAAGTATCAATAAGCCCATTCCTTAGTGAGGTTCAATATGTAGTTCAATGTCAAGGACAGTATCTGTTTGGTTAAATAAAGCTCTGAATCTGAGATCTGTATTACTGAAAAAATATTGATTGTGTCTTGTCCCCTGCTAGGAAACATAAAATGGACTTCACAGATGTGAAATTTAAACACCTTGTCGCTTACTTACAGTAAGCACTTGCTGTGATAAACCAAGGAGACGTCAAGTCCAACAGAAGTGTTTATTTGACAGAATGTCTCTAAGCAGAACGTTGATCCTTGATGTTGCCTGTAGTTGTTCCCCATTCACATTAGCTCAAGATGTCTCTTTTGTTAATTAGCTAAAAGAGATAGAGGACAAAAACAAAGATAAAAACCTTTACTCAAGGCAAAATTTCCCTTCAGTATGGTTTCCAGTATAGTGATTATTCTGCACATTGTCATAGAAATGCGGCCAACAGACTACAAAACCAACAGAGTACACAGCTACCAGAATAGTAGTCATTTCTCTCTCTCTCTCTTTTTTTTTTTTTTTTTTGCATTTAAGTAGTAGTTTAATAGCACTGGCCTATAGATATATCTTTAATAAACCCACTAATTGCTCAGTCATGTCCAACTCTTTGCAGCCCCATGGACTGTAGCCCGCCAGGCTTCTCTGTCCATGGGCTTCTCCAGGTTAAAATACCGGAGTGAATTGCCATTTCCTCCTCCAGGGGATCGTTCCATCTCAGGGATCCAATCCTCGTCTCTTGCATCTCCTGCATTGGCAGGTGGATTCCTTACCACTAGCGCCATAAGGCCCACTTTCAAATGAAGCCTCACCCAGCACAGGTAACAGACATGTATTTGAAAGAGAAAGAAATACTAAAGGATTCCTTCTAGAGATTAATAACTGCCCTTATATCATACTTGGTAATTTCCTAAGGTTTTTCACATGTCAGATACGTTATCTGACACTCAGTGTCTGTTTTAAGAAAGAGCTAACTGACTACTTGTGGTCATGTCACTTTCCCCAGGCATGAACATCAATCCTGAGGGGCAGGAAGCTGGAACTAGGGCCCCACCTACATACTCTACTTCCAAATCTGTCCTTTTATATCCTTGTTAATTTGAAAGGCTCAATTGAGAAACAGAATCATAAATAGCCGAGAATCCTCTCTATTTTGTACACGTGGTCAAGCAGCTCCTGCAAAAACCAGAGGCCTGGAAGCAGGGCAGTCCTCTGAACTTGCACCAGTTTCTAGTGTCCACAGTGGATTTTCCAGGGGAACGTTTCAACTTATTCATTGGGATAATGGCAACGACTTTGTGCCCTCTGTTGTAGGTACAGGGCTTCCCAGGTGGCACCAATGGTAAAGAACCTGCCTGCCAATGCAGGAGACATAAGAGACACAGGTTCGATCCCTGGGTAGGGAAGATCCTTTGGAGGAGGGCATGACAACCCACTCCAGTATTCTTGCCTGGAGAATCCCATGGACAGAAGAGCCTGGCGGGCCATGGCCCATAAGGTCACACAGAGTCAGACACGAATGAAATGGCTTTGGAGCAGCAGCAGCACTGTAAATACACATTTCCCCCTCAGTTTGCTAAAGGTTTGACTTTCAGATGAACAGGTAGGGCCCACTAACTTGTAATCAATTCATTGGCACAGCTTTTTGGTCTGCACTACCTTCTTCTGTCTTGTGGAGTAAGTGGTGCTTTACAACTGACATGTCATTGCTAAGCACAGTCTCGCTGTCTGCTGAATGCCTTTGCAAGGTGCACAGACTGAATAGCTAGAGCTGAGATGCCTCTCCCAGCGGGTGAAAGTAGACAGGTCCCTTTCTTTCTCTTCTTTTTGTGTTTATTTGGCTTCGCTCGGTCTTAGCTGCGGCACACAAACTCGTAGTTGAGGCCTGTGGGATCCAGTTCCCTGACCAGGGATCAAGCCCTGATCCCCTGCATTGCAAGCTCAGAGTCTTAGCCACTGGACCACCCATAGACAGTCTCCTTTCTGAGTGAGTTATGTAGCCAGGGGCACACACACACCCATGGCTTCTAAGCCTGCAGGATCAGATAGGCTCTGATGCTGTCTCCCTCCTGTCTTCCAAGGTGGGCACTTGTGCAGCTTGGGCTCTCCTCAAAGGCTCAAAGATCCAAAGCTGAGCCCTGTCACCCCTTCCAGGGCCCCCAGCACGCCTGTCACGCCTCCCCTGGGCATTCCCAACTGCTCTGCTCTTGCTTCTCCCAGACTCTTCCATGAGCCCTGCACCACTGTCCAGAGTGTTCTGGAAGCCATGGGCATCCTGTCAGAATGTCCTCGCAGCCAGACACCGTCGGTGAGCGCTGATCCAGGGCCACAGACACACAGAATGGTCTGCTGGCCACCACCAGAGACCCACCAACTGCCAGGGCAACAACCGATAAAGTGAAACTAGTAAGAGCCCTCATCACTCAGTCGCGTCCAGCTCTGTGTGACGCTATGGACTGTGTAGGGTCACTGTGTGACCCTATGGACCCAGGCTGCTCTGTCCGGGATTTCCCAGGCAAGAATACTGGGGTGGGTAGCCATTCCCTTTCTCCAGGGGATCTTCCCGACCCAGGGATCGAACCTGGGTCTCCCACATTGCAGGCAGATTCTTTACTGTCTGAGCCTACAGGGGAGCCACAGGACCCCTGCAGCCCTTCAGCCCTCCTTGCAGGGTCTTCTCTCTCGGGCCTCTCCATTCTATCAGGGCCAGACACTAAGTATAGAACTCAGGAAACCAGTTAAATGACTGGCCCTGGAAGTAACAAGCTGGGTCCCCACACGACGTAGCTCTTACCTGGGATACAATCCACACCCTCCCAGAGAGCCAAGCACGGAGAGTCTCAGCATGGGGTGGGAGGGTCAGTGACAAGGGCTTCCCCACAAAGGAAGCTGTAACCGTGCCCAGAACCCTCTGGTGGGTGTCCCAGGACCAGGTGTCAGGAGTTGGACTTCCAAAAAGTGGTCTCAAAAGCCTTTGCTGTGTCTTTTTTAGAGACAGAGCGAAACAGTCAAAGAACAATTTCCAACATTTGATCTCACTTTAAGAATATGAAGCCGAGCAGCTATTCCCTGTGACTGTATCGCCCTCTGGTGTTGAAAATGTAATGAACTGTAAACAGGAATTTCAGCTTCTAAACAGTCCTCACCCCAAATCACCCATTCTGTTTAATATCCCTGGACTTCTCAGGTAGCACAATGATAAAGTATCTGCTTGTCAGTGCAGGAGACGCAGGAGACCGGGATTCAACCCTTGGATGGGTGAAATCCCTGGAGTTGGGAATGACAATTCACTCTAGTATTCTTGCCTGGAAAATTCCATGGACAGAGGAGCCTGGCGTGCCACAGTGGGGTCACAAAGAGTTGGACAGGACTGAACACACGCACAGACAGATAACTCATCGCTGACGCAGCTCCCTCTGCTACCTGAGATTCTGAGAATCACCAAGAAAAACACTCATGGAAATATCAGGGTGGGGCAAGACATGGCTAGAGGGGACACCGCCCTTTTGCTGCATTCTTCTGGAGCTGAAGTTTTGCAATAGTGTCCAGGAGCTAGGCATTTGGGGGATTTAAAACATAACCTTATAAAAATCTGTTCTGAAGTTTCCATCTGAAGGGGGAAATTTAGGGGCAGTTTCTGCAATTCAGAGGTCTCACACCCGTTGACTGGGCCAGAGCAGAAGACCCAAGAGCTCCAGGCAGCAAATCCACAACCAGCACATCAGTGCCTGCTGGCTGCTGCTGGGGGAGGCAGAGGCCGGGAGCCACTCCTGCTCTTGCTCGCTCGCTCTCTCTTTCTCTGGCACATCACAGAGGTCCCGAAACACCAGATCTTAGTCCGGTGTTCCTCAACCAGCAAGGTGGGGTAAGTGTTTTAAAGGCAGGAGCACACTGCAGTCTGAAATGGCTGCACTGGCCTCACCCTCAGCTACCTTGAATTTACAGCTTCTCGTTACCCGTTAGAAGAGGAAACAACTCTTCTACACTTAAAAGCACACTCCAGGGTATATGTCCAGCAGTGGGATTGCTGGGTCATATGCTAGTTTCATTCCTAGTTTTTTAAGGACTCTCCATACTGTTCTCCATAGTGGTTGTATCCATTTGCATTCCCACCAATGGTGTAAGAAGGTTCCCTTTTCTGCACACCCTCTCCAGCATTTATTGTCTGTAGACTTTTTGATGGTGGCCATTCTGACTAGTGTGAGGTGATACTTCATTGTGGTTTTGATTTGCATTTCTCTAATAATGAGCGATGCTGAGCAGCATGTGTTTATTATGCCCCTGTATGTTTTCTTTGGAGAAATATCTGTTTAGGTCTTCTGCCCACTTTTTGATTGGGTTGTTCATTTTTCTGGTATTGAGCTGGATGAGCTGCTTGTATGTTTTGGAGATTAATTCTTTGTCAGATGTTTTGTTTGCTATTATTTTCTCCCATTCTGAGGGCTGTCTTTTCACCTTGCTTGAAAAAGACACCTGTACCCCAGTGTTCACTGCAGCACTATTTACGATAATAGCTAGGACATAGAGGCAACCTAGATGTCCATCGGCAGATGAATGGATAAGCAAGTTGTACATATACACAATGGAACGTCACTCAGCCATAAAAAGGAATGCATTTGAGTCAGTTCTAATGAGGTGGATGAACCTAGAGCCTGTTATACAGAGTGAAGTAAGTCAGAAAGAGCAAGACAAATGTCATAGATTAACGTGTATATATGGAATCAGGAAAGATGATACTGACGATCCTACATACAGGGCAGCAAAGAAGCCACAGACATAAAGAACAGACTTTCGGATTCAATGGAAGGAGGAGAGGGTGAGATGATTTGCAAGAATAGCATTGAAACATGCACATTGCCATATGTAAAATAGATGACCAGTGTGAGTTTGATGTATAAAGCGGGGCACCCAAAGCTCTGTGACAATCTGGAGAGATAGGATATGGAGGGAGGTGGGAGGGGGGGTTCAGGATGAGGGGGACACTTGTACTTATGGCCAATTCATACTGATGTATGGCAAAAAACCATCACAATAATGTAAAGCAATTACACTCCACAATCCGAGGCAGCTGACAAGGAGGAGCAGATGACAGTGCAGGACAGACGGGCTGGGGAGGGGAGAGGAGGGGTTCACTGGGAGCCAGAGCACGGGAACAGGGACCTTCCCTCCACAGTTCTCACTGGGGAACTTCCACCAGTCTGGTGCCCAGGTGGGAAGGCATGGCAGGTGTGTCAGTTTCTAGCCATGCTGAACAAGCTAGTACAAAGTGGATGACTTAGAACAACGGAAGCGTATCATCTCACAGTCCTGGGAGGCTGAAGTCTGCAATCGAGGTGTTGCGGGCCAGGTTGGTTTGTTCCAGCAGCTCCGAGGGAACAAAGCTTGCGGCACCCTCTTGGCTTCTGGCGTTGGGCCATCCTTGGCACGCCTGTCTCTGCCTCCATCGCTGCAGTGTCCTCCCTGCTCCGTCTTCACACCGTGCTCCTCTCTGTGTGAGTCTGTCTCTGCGGCTCCTCTTACAGTCATGTGGGATGAAGGACCCACCCTTCCCACTCCAGTATCCTTGCCTGGGAAATCCATGGACAGAGGGGCCTGAGGGGGCTATGGTCCATGGGGTCACAAAGGAGTCATATGACTGAGCGACTAAACAGCAGCAACTCCTACTCCAGGACGTCCTCATCGTAACTGACATCTTAATTACATGGGCAGAGCCGTACTTTCAAGAAGGTCACATTCATACACGCTGGGGATTATGACGTTTCTCCTTTAGTGACACAGTTAAACTCACAACAGGACTGTAAGGCTGCGCAAATGGGAGGTTCTCATTAGGCCTATTCAGTGGTATGCTAGAAAATATTCAACAACTAGATTTTCAGGGGAGAAAAAGCCCTAGTGGTGAAGTGTTTGCAAATTTTCTTGGCATACCTATTCCCTCACAGGCCTGCTTCAAGCTACCAACATAACACTCAGCTTGTCAAAATTCCAGAAAATGTAATGATGTGCAGCCCTCATCCACTGGTGCAAACCAACTCCCACATGCTGTTGAGCCTACAATATTTTAAAATGTCAATGGCTAAAAGGAGTTTTCCAAAACAGTTTGTTCTATATGTTTACATGGGCTTCTCTTGTGGCACAGTGGTGAAGTGTCTTCCTGCCAGTACAGGAAATGCAGGTTTAATCCCTGGAGGAGGGCACAGCAACCCACTCCAGTATTCTTGCCTGGAAAATTCCATGGGCAGAGGAGCCTGGAGGGCTACAGTCCAAAGGGTTGCAAAGAGTTTGACACGACTGACCACATACACGTATAGGTTTACCTGTTGAGGCCAAGGTGCCCCTACAACTTTTGATTATCTGTACATAAAGTGACCACTTCGTGTATACTGCATATCAACTTTTAAATCTGAGCATGCTTTGGGGCCATTCTATTTTGTGGGCCTCCCTACAAAATAGCAGCAGCATTCTCCTTCTAGCCTTCCAGACACTCTGTCCCCCACCTCTGATGTCCTTACCATCCACAGGTCCCATTTGCCCCATGGCTATCCCCAAGCCTATCAACTCACCCACGTTCCTCAGGATCTTGGCAGTCAGCTCTCACTCTCTCCACCCGAAGTCTTGTCACTGACCTTTGACCTGGGGTCCTTCAGCTCCCATGTAGGCCTCCCAGCCAGCACACCCTCCCTTGTGACGCCTTGTTCAGATACCTGGATGTTCTCCAGGTCACAAACCTTGAACTCCAGCCTCACCCACTGCTGCCTACCTCACCAGCTAACTTCCCGGTGCTCACGGTACTACCATCTCACTAGTACCCCCCAGCTCCCCAAATCTATCAGTTGTTCCTTTCTTGGGCCCTCTCATTGTTCAGCCTAGGTACTGTGACTATAATATTCCCTTGTCCATGCTCCCAATTCCTTTCACCACTCCAGCCAACATCCAGTTGTGCATCCATGGCTGAGGCAGATGTCAGCATCACAAACCCATGATCTCTGTTACCAGCTGCAAACCCTGCCTCACACCCTCTGTGTGTCTTGTGGCCAAGTCCTGGCCGACTTTTTGAGACCCCATGGAAGGCAGCACGCCAGGCCTGCCTCTCCCTCACTATCTCCCAGAGTTTGCCTGTGTGTCCTAGGGGAACCCTAATCCTTTCACCATTATCCATCACTCTCATCCCCAACTGCTTCACTTCCATCAAAAGACATTATGTCCCACTTGGGAAAAAACATAGAGTACTCGATGGTTACAGGTATTTTCACATACGTTCATTTGACCTCCACAGAAGCTGGGTCAGGCAGGCAGGGAAAGAGTTCTTATTCCCATTTCATAAGCCAAGAGACTCCTCTGAGGCTCAGAGGAATTTCATGTTAACACCAGACAGTTACTAGCAAAGCTTTGGTTGGTGCACAGGTCTCCCAGGTCCAAGAACCCCGAGTCAGGCAGTGAAGTGGATATTTGTCCAAGGGTATGAGCGAGTCCTTAGCAGCCAGGACGAGCAACCATGTCTCTGCGTACCTTCCAGATTCTTTATCCACCTCTAGGGTGTGCTGCCTTCACAACAATGGCTCTGTTACTCTCAAAGCATCTGAAGTTCGTTTATCCTTTATGTTTGTGTATGTGTGTTAGTTGCTCGTGCATGCGAGAGTGCGTGCTAAGTCATTTCAGTCGTATCCAACTCTTTGTGACCCCATGGACTGGAGCCCATCAGGCTTCTCTGTCCGTGGGATTCTCCAGGCAAGAAAACTGGGGTGCGTAGCCATTCCCTTCTCCAGGAGCTCTTCCCCACCCAGGGATCAAACCTGCATCTCCTGCATTGCAGGCAGATTCTTTACTGTCTGCATCACCAGGGCAGCCCCCCTTTTAGGTTTAAAAAAGTTTTAAGTAGAATGATGTTGAAAACAATAAGCAATGTTATTTTACTTTTTTTTTTTTTTTCCGAGTTGTTCCCACCAAGGACTGTCTCTCTGTGTAAATATCTGGCGATGTCCTCAGAGCCTTGGCTGACACAAGCACAGCTGCCCTCAGCTCTTGTCATCAGCTTTGCAGGCTCTGGAAAAAGACCAACAACAAAACAAAGGGAGCCAGACCAGGAATCTAATCTAGAAACGTCATCCCATGCAGCCCAAATGCATGCCTGTTTGGCCTGCCATGGAGAATTCTCTGGGTGGATCCCTGCAAACTAACAGTCAAGCTGAGTTTCTGTGAATACATGATATAAGCCAAAGCCACTTCCGTTGGGAATGGGGTCCATAGTGAGTCATTCACTTCAATGCCAGACAGATGGGAATCTCAGCCCTTTCCAGGCCCTTCCAGTAAACCATGAAGACTAAAGGGGATCTGCTTCCGTTCATAAGAAAGGTCCATCCCATGCCAGCATCTCTAGCAATACTTGCTTTGTTTGTGCTGTTGTTGTTTGTTCTTGTTCACTCACTCAGTCACGTCCGGTTCCTTGCGATCCCATGAACTGCAGCCCGCCAGGCTTCCCTGTCCATCACAAAATCCCAGAGCTTGCTCAAACTCACGTCCATTGAGTCGAAGGTGCCATCCAGTCATCTCATCCTCTGTCTCCCGCTTCTCCTCCTGCCCTCAGTCTTTCTCAGCATCAGGGTCTCTTCCAATGGGTCTGCTCTTCAAATCAGGTGGCCAAAGTTTTGGAGCTTCAGCGTCAGTCCCTCCAATGAATATTCAGGTTGATTTCCTTTAGGATTGACTGGTTTGATCTCTTTGCAGTCCAAGGGACTCTCAGGAGTCCTCTCCAGCACCACAGTTGGAAAACATCAATTCTGTGGCGCTCAGCCTTCTGTATGGTCCAGTTATCATACATCAGTGTACATGGAGGCAGACACGCAAGGAGGGTGCTGACCTCCCTTGTCGTCTGTCCCCTCGGCTGCTGTCTTTCTGCCCCTCGGCTGCTGCCTTGGAGATAAGCTGTTCTTCACCTGCCTCCGCAGCCCTGCCCCCACCCTCTCAGAACTGATATCTCTGGGGAACACTGGCCTGGGGGACAGATGACTCAGCCCATGACTATAAACTTGGGTAAGACACAAGAGGAACCTCTGATTCCTCCTCTCTAGGAACCGAGGTTTGCTGTGACCTACCCAACTCAGCCGCACTGTTAGGACTGCCTATGTTGTCCCAACGAAGGGGACTCGCAGGAAGCAGTCCTGAGAGGGGACGGAGGAGTCCCCTTTATACAAGGTTGGTTTAGGGGCTCCCGGTACAGTGTTTCCTGTGGAGGATACAGTGCTGGTGGAGGAGGAAAGTAAGGAGCAGCAAGGTGTAAGCTGAGGAGCAGACCCAACAAAGGGAAAGCCTAGGCCTGTCCCCTGAGTGAATCAGCAGGTGGCACCCCTGTAGAATTTTTGATTCATGTGCATTTTATCCTGGCCTTATGGGCAGATTTTGGGGATGGGTAGAACAGGATGAAGGGCTTCCCACATGGCGCTAGTGGTAAAGAATCTGCCTGCCAGTGCAGGAGACAAGGATTTGATCCCTGGGTTGAGAATATCCCCTGGAGGAGGGCATAGTCACCCACTCCAGCATTCTTGCCTGGAGAATCCCATGGACAGAGGAGCCTGGTGGGCTACAGTCCATGGGGTCACAAAGAGTTGAACATAATTGAAGTGACTTAGCACACACACCCTGAAATCCAAGGTGGAGTGGAAAAAGGGTCTGATTACTGTTTACACTATGAAGGGCAATAAGAGGATAAAATGCCCACCAAGTCTTTGAAAAGCAAAATAACAGGAAGACCATTAGGAATAATACTTATAAGCATAGATGTCTATTCACCAAGATTCATTGAACACCTATGAGCCCCAGGGACTCTAGCAAATGAATGAAAGAGATCCGGAGCCTGTATCAACTACAGTGTCCTCTAAAAGCTAAGTGTCTGGAGAGTCCTTGGCCAGCCTTATTGAAAGCATCATCTCTGAGAAGAAAAATATCTGCTACTCTGAGCTAACTCTGATTGGCAGTGGGGCTCTGACGTTTTAGAGTTGATAACCCGCCTTGCTGCACCTGTATAAGTATAGGTCTAAGCACATTTCATAGATTTGGAGACAAGACTGATCTTTTTGCCCAAGAAATATGATCTGATAAGCCAGGTTGGCCAGTTGACTCCATGATGGAAGAAAATTTAGCTTGTGCTAAATTCATGTGGCTGCAGAGGGAGTTCTCTTACTTTAGATTTGAAAAGAGGTGTGTGAAAGGAGAGAGTGCCCCCAGAGTGGAGCCAGGAAGAGTTTAAAGCAGCCACCGCGTGAGGAGCTAAGGATGGGGTACACGGAAAAGGACACTTCAAAACCAAGTTTGACTTTGATGTTAATCAACAGGGGGTTTGTGAGATCACCATAGGAGCATAGCCATAGTAGACACTGAGAATGAAGTTGACATAAAAATGGTATAACGCAACACAGTTTCCCATTTTTTAAAAAAAGGAAGGCCTATGTTTGGGCTTCTCTGGTGGCTCAGATGCTAAAGAATCTGTCTGCAGTACAGGAGACCTGCAGTACAGGGTTCAGTCCCTGGGTCAGAAAGATCCTCTGGAGAAGAGAATGGCAACCCACTCCAATAATCTTGCTTGGGGAATTCCGTGGACAGGGGAGCCTGGCAGGCTACAGTCCACGGGGTCTCAAAGAGTCGGATATGACTGGAGCAGTTACCACACACAAGGCTTCTGTATAGTGATCTCTTTTTTTTTTTTTTTTAATTGATTTAGAATAAGCCATTGATTTTTAGATAGCAGAAGAAGGATTTATATTAGAAAAACATCTTTCTGGAATTATGATGTTGTTGTTTAAAGCCTAATTTTTATTTTCTTTCAAAGACCAAATTGTCTCATATGACAGGTGCAAAAGATGTACTCAGATAAAACACAAAGTGACTTGGAATCAGGTAATTCTTGATAAGCCTGGTAGGCACTCTTTAAAGACTCAGCTTCTGATACTATTAAATAAAATTATTATTCTGCTGTTCTAAAATTCTTTGTAAATGGTTGTCCCTCCAGAATGCCACTGAATTTTCTCTGAGACTTACATTTTGAGTTGATGAGGGACCCTAAAGTTAGATGTAGATTTTAATATTAACAATGAACCTGAGACAGTATGCTTTTTCCTGCCTTATTGTTTTCACTCTAAAAACTTTTGTGATGCTCTCATGCTTTATACATGTGGGGACTCTGGGAATGAAACCAATTATTCTGTTAGACATAGGAGTTTACAAATTCATATCAACATGCTAAAATTAAGTTTCACATTGGCACAAAGTTACCATAGACACTGTACGGGGTTATGATTTTCTTTGCTGGGAACAACAATTAAGGATTTCTATGTTATATGTGCTATCTAAAATTAAAGGATCCTTGATTTCTTTTAAAAGTAAGAAAAAGATTCAGCTTAAATATATGTCACTTAAAATAGTATATTAAGGAGAATAACACTTGTTGTTCAGTCACTAAATCACTTCTGACTCTTTGCAACCTGTAGACTGTAGTACTCTAGGCTCCTCTGTCCTCCACCATCTCCTAGAGTTTGCTCCAATTCTAACATTTATTTAATTCCTAATATATAAATTCTTGACATATATAGCTGTATATTTTATACATCTAATATGAGTTAATCCTTAAAACAACAATGCCTTACAGAAAATGGTACTTTAAAAAATCCTTTACTTTTTTCTGCTGAGTAGAAAGATCCTTTCAACTTTCCCAGGACTTGCCTACTATGTGCAAAGTTCTCCCTTCTTGTATGGTATTTGTGAGAAAAAAATTATTTCCATGAAAGTTTCAGCAACTGAACATGGCTCACACTGTGTACTTTTCCTGAGAGTCTAGGTTTATTTATTTATTTACCATTTAAGAATACTTCTTCTTATTTTGACTTGAAGTAGCTATCACAATGGAAACTTTAGCAGGGTGGTCACATAGGGTTTCCCCTTCTTTTCTCAACGTTTATTAGAAGTGTTGTGTTTCACAGGATCAACACCACATATGTGTTCTGAGAATGTTCTATCGCTGATTGCAAAACTACCGACACTCCTAGGAATCTACTCTCTTTGTCCTTGGAAACTTTCCTGATGTCCTATTAAATATGGTTTTAAAAAAACGAGGCTGATCTGGACTGAGTTTGGTTTAAGACCATGGATACAATGATATAATGTGGGAGGGAATTCTTCTCTTTGTGATTATTATATATTATACCACTGGAGTTATGCTTTTTTTTTTTTTTTGACAAACTTGTGCTTTGTTAGGTGCATTTTGAGAGAACAGCAGGAGAAAAATGTTTCCACAATGAATGGGTTTTGGCAGGCACATGACCCGAATATCGTTATTTGAGAAGGAAAAACTTACTCTGATATACTGCTTTTATGAATCTCATTCTTCCAAGTCATCTTTGTATGTGTCGAAGTAGCCTTGTCTGAGACATTGAGTGGAAACTTTGGGTCATAAAAAATGAAAATTCCTTCCTCCATTTGTTAGATATGTTTATGAAGTAAAATTATTTGGTGGGCTGCTAGTTTTCATTACATATAATATAACTTAGTTAAATTGAGACATGAATTTAAATAACACTTGGGTGATTGCCCAGGTGCTAGAAATCCTTTGGGATTGAGCATAGATGATACTGAATTCACAATAAACTTTTCAACTGAAAGGAGCCTTTAATTCTTTGGGATGCATTCCTAAGTCTGGTTAGTAACTAGTTTGTCCTGTTAATAAACAAACATCAACAGATTCCGAGGTTAAGCTTGGAAAACAACTCCCCAAATTTAGCACTCTTTTTTTTTTTTTTATATTTGCCCACTTCTGCTACCTTTCATTCTTTTTTTTTTTTTTAATTTTTAGTTTTTTATTTTTTAAATTTTAAAATCTTTAATTCTTACATGCATTCCCAAACATGAACCCCCCTCCCACCTCCCTCCCCAGAACATCTTTCTGGGTCATCCCCATGTATAGTGATCTCATTTTAAAAAGTAGATCTGTGCATCTTTGTATACACATACGTACACAGAGATGCAGCATGCGCATAATACATACTCAGACGCATTCGTATATGCACAAAACCTTTCTGGAGAGTATGTAAAACTTGCAGAATCTCCATGGAGGAAAAGGACTGGGGCCTGGGGGGCGGGGGGAGAATTGTTTTTCATTGTGTAGCCACTGTTTAATTTTTTTTTATAACATGCATATATAACTTTTCAATTAAAACACTATTTTTTTTTTCATTAAACTATGTTTGAGGAAGAATTACCAAGAAGGGCCCCCTGCTTTGAGCAGCTGTGCGCTGTCAGCATTTAACACCCCACCTCAGTAGCTCTGCCGTCTAGTCTTGTCTGTGGCCAGTCTTCTCCTTTCTGGCCATGCTCCACACCACTTCCAGTTTTCTCTTTCAGAAACGTAGGTGGGATGGGGTGGGAGGTGGGAGGGAGGTTCTGGAGGGAGGGGACATATGTATACCTAGAGCTGATTCATGTTGATGTATGTCAGAGTCCACCACCATATTGTCAACAAATTATCCTCCAATTAAAAATAAGTTTAAATTTTTTAAAAAAAGTAGAGTTACCTAAGGCAAGAAATCCTTGTTGCCTCCTCTTTCTTTCAGGATAATATGAAGTCTCCCTGGTGTGAGGCATTATCAGGAAGTGATACTGCACCGAGGACAGTGTCTGCTGGGCCTTTTCTGGCTGTCTTCCTTCACTTCTCCTCCAAGTAATCCAGGCCTCGTTAGTCCTCCTTTCTAAAGCTTCCGGAAGCCCACTGTCTTCCCCTCTTGCCACTGTCACTAATCTAGACCCAGTTCATCACCTCCTTGGTTTACCCTGCCAGCGTCCTAATTGAGACTCCTTTCTCCAGTCTCTCTTTGTTCCCATCTTTTCTCTGAACACTACATTCTTTTAAAATGCAAGTAGTATCCTGTCCCTCCCCTGCTTGTAATCCTTTAGAGTGGCCCGCTGATGTCAAGCTGAAGTCCCAGCTCCTTGGCAGGGCTAGCCTCTGCATCTTTCTCCAGAGCCATCTCCTCCCAGCTCCTTCCCCTCGACTCAGACTCGACTTCCACCAACTCCTGTGAACTGGTCAGAAGAGACAGAATGTCTCCTCTGAGTCTTTGACATGCTGTGTGCTCAGTGGCTCGGTCGTGTCCAACTCTCTGACCCCATGGACTGTAGCCCACCAGGCTTCTCCGTCCATGGGATTCTCCAGGCAAGAATGCTGGAGTGGGTTGCTGTGCCCTCCTCCAAGGGATCTTCTCAACTCAGGGACTGAACCCATATCTCCTTCATTGGCAGACAAGATTCTTTACCACTAGCGCCACCTGGGAATCATCTCTGACATGTTAATCCCTGTCTTAAAACATTCTTCTGCTCCCTTTTCCCTGGTGTTCCAACGATACCTAGCTTATTCCTTCAGCATAAAAGGTCATACATAATAAGAATGTCATGAGGAGATCATAAATAATGGGGGAAGAAAGTGGTCACCCCTTTGAGGAGGACTCGTGCAGGATTTTAGCTGTCAGAAGAGACCCGCATAAGAAAGAACACAGGGGCAGGAAAGTTCTGGGCAAGCTGGAGAAAGGGAAGCAAAGGGATCCATCCAGTGCACAGGGTGGGGAGGACCAGGTGAACAGCTGGCCGAGGAGAGGCACAGCCCAGGGAGGCTAGAGAAAGTGAAAGACCTCTTGAAAGCCAAGATGAGTTAGGCAAGAGTACTGGAGTAGGTTGCCATTTCCTTCTCCAGGGAATCTTCCCAACCCAGGGATCAAACCCAGGTCTCTCACATTATAGACAGATGCTTTACCATCTGAGCCACCAGGGAAGTAAAGTCACTTTAGCCATGTCCAACTCTGTGTGACCCCATGGACTCTAGCCTGCCAGGCTCCTCTGTCCATGGGATTCTCCAGGCAAGAATACTGGAGTGGGTTGCCATGCCCTCTCCTCCAGGGGATCTTCCCAAACCAGGGATCGAACATGTGTCCTTTACGTCTCCTGCATTGGTCAATGAGTTCTTTACCACTTGATTCACTTGGGAAGCCCAAGATGAGTTCAGTCCTCATTTTTTTAAACAGTGGGAAACCTGAACTGTTTTAAAACTGGCAAGTGACAAACTCTAGAGTTTGGTTTAGAAAGATGTGACCAGCAGAGTACAGAGGAATGAAGCTGGGGAGATGACTTACCCCAGGAAACACGATGGGAAACAGCCTGGTCCAGGGCAGCAGCCAGCAGAACCAGCAGGAAGTGATGGATTCCAAAGAGATATGGAACCATAACCTCCTGGGCCTGGTGGCCAAGTGCCAGGGGGGACTCACGGTTCTAGCCAGAATAGCTGGGAATGTGCTGAGGTCATGGGCCGAGATGGGAGTCACAAAAGATCAGATTTGGAGGAAGATAATGAATCAGATTTAGAACACGTTGACTTGGGATGTAAAGTCAGGAAGCCCAGGTCCATAGTTAAAGTCCAACACAACTCTGGTTACGGCAGGTAGGCCCTTTCACAGAGAGCACCTGTCAGGGTGGGTTTCATCCTTCCTGGAGTGTCATGTTTCCATGGCTCCAGTTTCCTTGTCCCCAAGCAACCTGGTGAACTGTTCGCATCACATGCAAAGGAGGAGTTGTGAAAGCGCAGGGGGAGGGTGGAGATGAGGGCTGAGCGGGACAAGACCCGCTGTGCGGGGGCCGAAATTTGTGCCAGAAAATTGTCTTCCTCCCCAAGCTTGCATCAGTCACTGTTCTGTTTCTCTTCAAAAGTTCTCTCAAGTCCTAACTGTGCTGTGATGAGCAACCTCAGCACTGGAGACAACTTCGCCTCTGCCCTGGGCACCTTGAAATCCTGGGCACTCTGAAGTCCATAAAATCATTTCTCACATGGTTATGCAGTTCTTCCTTTGCTTTTGAACTCTTCACAGGTATATATCTCGTCTCCTCACCTAAATCCTTAATTGTTAAAAGAACCCAGTTTACGGCAAATATTGTATTTTGGTTTTGCCACTGTGCCTGGTATACTGGTACATCGTCCATTGTCAAAAACTACAGATTTGATTGACACTGAATTCATTTGGGGTAGAAAGAAGAAAGGATAATAACCACCTTGGAAGGACAGGATACAAGAAGTTATATGCTGGTGAGAGGAGTACGATAGTGTCAGTTCCTAGCATACAAAGAACTGATCCTAACACGAAAGGAAAGCTTTCACCTCTGCTGACAGAAATGGCTTTGCATTCTAAACATGCTTGAAAGGAGCAGAAGAATACTGGCATTATAGTTGTCAAGTGAGTGGTCTTCTCAATTGGCTAACAAGTCTGTTTTTCTTGGACTACCTTTTGTTTATAAGCAGTATTGGTAAAATAATACAATAGTTAACTATACTACATCGTGGGGCTTCCCTGATGGCTCAGCAGATAAAGAATCTCCTGCAATGCAGGAGACATAGGAGATGTGGGTTTGATCCCTGCACTAGGAAGATACCCTGGAGGAGGAAATGGCTACACGCTCCAGTATTCTTGCCTGGGAAATCCCATGGCAGGAGCCTGGTGGGCTACAGTCCATGGGTTTGCAAAGAGCTGGACACAACTGAGTGACTAACACACACACACACACACACACACACACACAACCAATACGATCACCCTTCATCCTGCACTGGGGAACTGGAGGAATGGGCCCTACCACTCACAGCGTTCAGTAGAGGCACAAATGGAAGAAGTGGAATGACTCAAAACTGATTCAGAGTCTTCTCCTGAGAGCAACCCAAAGCTCGCCTCTGGAGGTTGGCAGAGACGAGGGCAGAAGGCCCTGAGGTGTCTGCTTCTCACTCCTGCCAAGGGCTCCATTCTCCTTCCTTTTAGAGCACATCTTGCACTTTCTGTGATTCCCCCAAGGGCAAGGTAAACAGCAGGAGAGTTCCTTCTTGGCCCTGGTGGCAGCAGCGCCTGTTGGCTCCGGGTCACATTCCTTTCCAGACTTCACAGACCTTGGGTTACAAAGGACTTGTTGCACAATCCTTGGGAGAGTGGGTATGGGGGCTGGGCTAAGTTGAAAGGGAGTGTCTGGCATATGTCAACCATCCAGGTGTGGCCGTTTGCCAAGGCTCCCCAGGTGGCAGCATTGAGAGAGGGAGGAGAGGAGGGGGGGACAGAGAGAGAGAGAGAATCAAATGTCTCAGGATCTCTGGTGAGGCAGATTCCCTTTCTCTTTTTTCTCTCCCACAGCTGTTAATAACACTTATCAGGATGCATTTCTCAGGTGGAAAGCTTTTCAAAACTACAGTCGGCATACCTATGTTTCAGCTTACTGGAGACATTTGAAAGTTCAGAACCCACAAGGGAGAATCTGAAACGAAAGCTCCTCTTATCTCTCCATTTTTCATAGTCAAGCTTTCTCCTACCATTTTATGTGATAAGATGTATAAAATTACTCAATCTATTGCACAACTTTTGAAATGAATATGGAAGCTGAAAGATATTACCACAGCTTTGTTTAAACCCTATGCCATGATGGAATCTTCTTTCCTGTTGGTAATCATTTCATAATTCTCTTTTATAAAAGACAATCTGTCTGGAAAACCAGAAACCTATGGAAGATCCTTATAGGATAAATGCATTTCAGTGAGTTAAAAAACAAGCTAGTGACCTAGAAAATATTAATCAGATCTTTGGAGCTGGTGGCTATACAAATGAGGTCTGTGCTTATATCAAACAATTCTTCATTTTCTTTCAGATATGGGTACTTTAGGCTGATGTTAATACACTTGCAATGAATTCAGTTGGAGAAAACTCTGAGTATCTGTATCAGGGTGTGCCTGGACTCAAACTTACAGATTAATTAGAGCTGCAAGACATAGACAACTCTACATAAAATGAACTCTGGACATGCCTAAGATTGCTCCTACATTATCAATAACTCTAAACAAAATGGTAATTCATGGTTTAAGTCAGGAAAGGCTCATATAGGAGACAAACTAGGTAATAAAGATAGGTCAGTTACCACGGACGGTGTAAACCTCCATGCCTGCCAGATTAAGTTTACTCGCAAGTGCATTTACAGAGTACACACATCCATACCACAGAGTATACACATGCATACGCATAAGCGAAGTCTTCCCTGGTGGCTCAGACAGTAAAGAATCTGCCTGCAACACAGGAGACATAGGTTCAATCCCTGGGTCAGGAAGATCCCCTAGAGAAGGGAATAGCAAATAGCAACCCACTCTGGTATTCTTGCCAGGAGGATTCCATGAACAGAGGAGCCTGGCAGACATGCCTGAACAACTATTACTACTACACACAAGAAAAGTGATCTACCTAAACTGGAAAAGGCCAAAGTTTGTATATTTAATATAAAGCAAAATGCTCATTAACTGTATAAATGCCTTTTTTTGAAAACATAGACTACTTCTAATCAGGCCTGATGCTGGGAAAGATTGAAGACAGGAGGAGAAAGGGACAACAGAGGATGAGATGGCTGGGTGGCATGACCGTCTCGATGGACATGTGTTTGAGCAGGCTCCAGGAGTTGGTGATGGACTGGGAAGCCTGGTGTGCTATAGTCCATGGGGTCACAAAGTGTTGGACATGACTGAGCGACTGAAATGAACTAAACTGAACTAAATCAGGTCAGAAGGCAGAGTAGGCAATCTGTTTCCCTGGATTCATTTTCTCTGTATTCTCAGCCTTTTGAATGAGGTCTTAGGTGCTTTCTCTTGACCTTGGTCAAAGCTTGTTTTGTTTGGAGCTGAAGGCTGGGCGAACTTTGGTGAATAGTGTCACCTACCTAGAGTACCTGAGTTTACCAATAACCACACTAAGGTGATAAAAGGAGATTTCCTTACCTTAGAATATTCTAACTTAGAAATTAAAATAGTCCAAGTGTGAACCAGTAAATTCCTTCAGGATGAATTGGGGCAGGGAGTACTGAAGAGGCCACCAGGCTGAGAGTGAGAGGATTTAAGCCTTAGTCTCAAGATGGCACCAACTAGCTCAATGGCCTAAGTCAAGATATTTAACCTCTCTCTGCTGGTTTCCTTTTCTGGAAATTAGGACATTGGAATGGATGATCGTTTAGTTACCGCCCCCCCCCCCAACTCTAAAAGTCTGTGGTGTGTGACTAACACAAGGGTCAGAGAACATTATAGTCAATAAATGTAAATGTAGACAAGTTAGAATGTTCTGTGTTTTGTGGGTGTTATTTTAGGTTAGACTTAAACATAGTTTTCAGGGCTTCCCAGATGGCACCAGTGGTAAAGAACTGCCAATTCAAGAGATGTAAGACTTGCAGGTTCAAAACCTGCATTGGGAAAAGATGCCCTGGAGGAGGGCATGGAAACCCAGTCTAGTATTCTCGCCTGGAGAATCCCATGGACAAAAGCCTGGTGGGCTATGGTCCATAGGGTCACAAAGAGTGGGACATGACTGAAGCAACTTAGCACAGCACAAATGTAGTTTTCAATGACTATAAAATGAATAAAGTCTAAACACTGGACCAGTGAGCTTTTACTTCCCAAGGACTTGAGATGGGGTCATAATCTAATTGTGAAAATCACAGTGGCTTCTCTAGATGGAAGTTGAATATGTGCTAACGTCAATGTGCGAACACATTTTGTTTTTATCTGAGCCTCTGGATTTATTTACATGCTTTGGATTATTACTACTTTTATAGAGTGAGTGAATATTAGCTTTGCAGCTGAGATCTATTTATTCCCAGGGTGTTGGAGGTCAGAGTGTTAAAACTGTGTGCTGTGGATAGAGACTGGGTCTCCCCGGCTTGTCTGTTCCTCTTGGGGTCCCTGGCGGGCAACTAATCTACCTGTCAGAACATTGGACTGTTGCTTCCACTTGGGAAAGGAACATGGCAATAAACTTGGATCTTGCAGGCGAATCTCAGCGTGCCTGCTCGAGCAGTCCTGCACTTGGCTCTGGGGTCGTGGTGTGCCGAGGGCAGCCAATGTGGATGAGTCAGAGCCTGGCACCCACCCCACCCTCCGCCCTCCTGGTAAACAGAGCAGCTATTTGCCGTCACTCAGAGCCTCCCAGGGCCTCGAGACTCCAGGAAGAAACAAATAAGTTAGAAGCCAAAACCCCAAGGCAAGGTAAAGAAAACAGAACTGTCTGCCTCCCCAGCGATGATTTCACTAGTGGGAGTTCTTTAGGGGGAGGAGTGGTAGACAGTCTCTGAACTGTTTTACTTTCTTCTCAACCAGAAGGCCCTTCCCTTTCACTGTTTCTGGGGGTGACCTTCTGCCTTTTAAGCCCTGAAACTTCAAAAGCAGACTTGAGAATCAATATTGGTTGCTAATCCATAATATTTTTTCCATCCCTTTTATTTTGTTTGCATTTTTTCATACAACCTTCTATTAAAATACTTCTTTCAGTTAACTTGTTTTTCATTTAGTTTATTCTTCCCCATAGAATTTCATGGACAGAAGAGCCTGGTGGGCTATAGTCCATGGGGTCACAAACAGTATCTTACTCATTTGGGGCTTCCCAGGTGGCGCTAATGGTAAAGAAGCTGCCTGCCAATGCAGGAGACATAAGAGACTCGGGTTCGATCCCTGGATTTGGAAAATCCCCTGGAGGAGGGCATGGTAACCCACTTCAGTATTCTTGCCTGGAGAATCCCAAGGACAGAGGAACCTGGAAGGCTACAGTCGGTCCATAGCGTCATGCAGAGTCAGACACGACTGAAGCGACTTAGCACCCACTCACATCATTCTGGGGAGAAGCTTTTAAAAGAATACCTGGATTAAAGAATAGACATCACTAGGCACTAATTGAAGACGGTTTTAGAAAGTAATTTTACACTGACCTGTTGAGGTTCCCTTGCCTTTTTTGCACCCCTCAATGGATGGGGAGAGGACTAGGCACCAACCGTCTTGGAAATGTCCTTGTGGTCTGTCTTCACAGTAGGAAGTCTGGCTGTTTGGAGAAGATGCCACAGCTGTGTTTCTGCTGGGAGCTCCTGCGGCATTTGGCCTGCTCATTTGGATCCTTCACATTGCCTGAAAGTAACTGGTGCATCATCTCTGTGCTTACATTCTTACTCCTAAGCCTGGAGATACACCTATCTTGTAGTCCTGTCCTCTGGATAGCCATTCCCTTCTCCAGGGATCTTCCTGACCCAGGGGTTGAACCCAGGTCTACTACATTGCAGGCAGATTCTTTACTGTCTGAGCCATCAGGGGAGCCCCTTGTTCCTTTAGACGCAGTAAATTTGTTCTGAGTTTAGCAAATGTCACGTACCTGAACCGGAGTCATGGCTGGCTGATTCCTTCTAGCTCCATCAGGTAGCATCCCACCTTTAATATATCAGATAACTTCTCTTTCTCAGTAGCCAGGATTGAGCCTGGGCTGGACATTGTGATGTCACAGAGTGGAATCCTTACTCCTCCCAAAGGTCCATCTGGGACCCTCCAGTGGAGCACTTCCTCTCCTGCCCATGGTAGGAGGTTAGGAATGTATACAGCCTAATCTCTAAACTGACCCACGGAATGATAGAATCTTAAATGTGGGCAGAGACGTGGGAGACCTCATGACTCAGTTTTGGTCTAACTGCCTGACTTTGAAGCTGGGAAATCAAGGCCCAGGGTGGTTAAGTGTCAGAGATACATCTCAAAGCTGGGTGCTTTCAGTGTTGTCCCCTACCCTTCTGAACATGCCGTTTTCACTCTAAGCTACTATGCTCTCTGGATCTTGTCAATATCACCATTTTCCGATAAGCACCTCACGGGGCTAATTCTTACCTGAATCCACTCACAGAAAGAGACCATTTGAATAATTTGAAATGTAGAAAGAGAACAGAGTCTCAGTGAAAATCATTCATTTTCCCAACAATAAATAGGCTGCCAGGAATAGCAAATTCTCGTCCTAGCCTGAACTCAGAAATCCTGAGCTAGCAGACCAATCCTAGATTAACCAGTAATGTGACTTCTGGGTAACCCGATGTTGTCCATGAGATCTGATAAGGAGAAAAGCTCAAAAGCCCAGGATTAGTGCTGCTGCAGTGCCAAATCAGGCCCCAGTGTTTGCTGAGGAGGGCACAGGAAGGAATAAGCTGTAAAGAGAGAGACTCTCACTGGAATTTATTTCTTTCCTTTCATACTCTTCACTTTCTCTAGATACTGTCCCCATATGGTATTCAAAAGTTACCCGCATTCATTGCACGAAACGACTTGTATCTGTGAAGCTAGAGAATTGTGCTTTCGAAATCTCTCAAGGTGGGACTAGATATTGCACCCTTCTAATACCAACGACTAACGTTTTATATCATGCTTTAGCATTTACAAGCCACCTTCACATACGTTGTTTCATTTCATCTTCACAGCTCGGTGAGGCAGTGTATTTTTAGTACATTTTTATGGGTGAGAAAATTATAGCTTACAGAGGTTGTGACTTGCACAAGATCACAAAGCTAATTACGTGAAAAGGGTAACATTAACTACAAACCAGATCTTCCAACCAAACTTTTACCCCACCATAGTGCTTCTGCGGGGATGGGAGGAATTGTCCTTTGGTCCCTGAACACACTTGAGGGCAATTCCATTAAGCAGTCCTTTGAGAAATGAAGAAGAATTTATTCCCATGGATCGTAAATACCTCTTTGCTAACCCCCTAAATGTCTTCATAAAAACTTGGAGAAGTGATTGAAAAAGAAAGTGAAAATGTAGTCACTCAGTTGTATCTGACTCTTGGTGACCCCACGGACTGTAGCCCACCAGGCTTCTCTGTCCATGGAATTTTCCAGGCAAGAATACTGGAGTGGGTTGCCGTTTCCTTCTTCAGGGGATCATCTCAACCCAGGGATCAAACCCAGGCTTCCTACATTGGCAGGCAGATTCTTTACTGTATGAGCCACCAGGGAAGCCCATAATTACCTAGAAAGGGAAAGTGAAAGTCACTCTGTCATGTCTGACTCTTTGCGACCCCATGGACTATACAGTCCATGGGATTCTCCAGGCCAGAATGCTGGAGTGGGCAGCCATTCCCTTCTTCAGGGCATCTTCCCAACCCAGGGATCGAACCTAGTTCTCCCGCATTGCAGGTGGATTCTTTACCAGCTGAGCCACCAGGGAAGCCCCATAATTACCTAAGCCAGACCTAAATCCATTTAACATGTAAATGCAAAATTTTTTGCCCAGCTTTCATATAATATATGCTGATTTTTCCAGAAATGCAGCTACCTTGTACATCAGGGAAGACCATTCTTTATCTTGTTCAGAACTTTACCAAAAGTTGTTCACAATTTTGAAAAATCAGCATCACCAATGGCCATGCCACTCACAGTATTTGAGTTACCTTGAAACTCGTCTGTTTGTGTCTGTACTCACAACCTCACATTCTCATTGAATCTCCTATTAGGTCCACCATAGTAGTCAAGACCAGCCACCTAATTCACTAAAATATATATTCTTTTATATAAATTATTCTCTCTTGTTTCTCCTTTTTATCTAGGATAGAGCATTATACTGATTTTTATTAAATTACATAGATAGGCTATCTGATTTTCATTTTGGGATTGGACAAGGCCAGTTAAAACTTTGTCATTGAAAGGGAACACTGGGACTGATAGGATGAGCACCTCACTGTCATCGACTGCAAGAAGTTGCTTGAAACATTCATGTGCACAACTAAGGATCACAGTGTAATCCACGTAGCCTTCATAAGAGTCGATGATCACAGTGGTACCTTCTTTAGCCTTACTAAAGGTAACAGTATCTGCAAAATTACAGGCTCAATAAACTAGCTGTATTTTTCAGTTACTCACAAACAAAAGGTACAACCATTAAAAATGTTTAAAATGTGTTTATGTAGGACTAAAACATACTTTATGCATCAACTGTGGCACATATTACATATCATACTTTAGGAAACACATGATTTCATGCTCTAGGAAATGCAAGATTTTCCATTTTAATGATGCAGAGGAATGCCCAGAAGACAGTAGTGAGCAAAAAAGATCCATTGCAAAAAAGTAGGTACCATTTTTAATAAATACAGGTATTGGGAAAATTGAAAGAGCTACACCAAAATATTAACAGGGGTTATTTCAGAATAGGAGACTGTGTGTGATTCAGTGCTTTTGCTTGGCTACCTGTTCTAAATGTTTTAGATTGGACATGTATTGTACCTAAATTAAGGAAAAAGGCTATTTGAAACAGAGATATGGCACATTCATATTCATATTTACATCTCTGTAGTGCCTGACTTCTTTAACAAGCATTATGACTTTTGCTATTAATATTTTAAAAATCTAATAAAGCAGAAAATGAAACAGAAAAATGTTGAAAGGAATACACTTGTAAATATAGTGAATGAGCATCAAGTTTTCCTCAGTTGAGCCAGAAATGTTATCACAGATTTCTATATAGTGCGTGGTGTGTACTAAGTCACTTCAGTCATGTTCTACTCTTTGCAGTACTATGGACCATAGCCCTCCAGGCTCCTCTGTCCATGGGATTCTCCAGGCAAGAATATTGGAGTGGGTTGCCATCTCCTCCTCTAGAGGATCTTCCCAACCTAGAGATCAAACCCAGGTCTCCCACATTGCAGGCAGGTTCTTTACCAGCTGAGCCACCAGGGAAGCCCAAGAGAGTCTGGAGGGCTTGTGAAAACACAGATCACCAGCCCTGCCCTCAAGAACTCCAGTTCTGAGGCCTCAGGACAGTGCTTTGAGAATCCTGCCCAGAAACTGGAAGCTCTACAGGCACTATCACAGAACCAGGAAACACAGTTTGGGACCCTGAGTCTTTACCTATTAAAGACTCAGCAAAGCATTTGCATATTAAGAAATTTTGTTCTTTCTTTGCTTTTTCATTTTCTTTACTTAGGATTTCTTTCCACAGATAATGTTTCTTTTCCCACGAAAATGCTTGTTTTTGTCCGTCCCTTCAGGGTTCTCCAAGGTTAAACAACAACCCTTTTCCTTTATTTTGTAATTTTTAAATATGAAAATGTTGTAGATGAACATAATAGCTGACTTTAAAGATGCCTGCATTAATTTGATTTCAATGACCTATTGAACACCAGTGTTAGCATATAATTACCAAGAGCTAAAACTCCAAAATAAGTAAGGGATATTAACACACTGTGTGCTAGAGATTTTAATTAAGCTTTAGTGACTCTGAAGCCGGACTTTTCTTTAAGGGATGTTATGAGAATCAACATGATCTTGAAAAAATAAATCTAACTCTAGGCCTTTTTCCAAGCCAAACTACTTGTGCTTATTAGAAATGTAAGCATGCCTGGAGAATCAGAAAGATACATGTTGCTAATGTTTACTCCCACGAGACCCACCTCTTGTGCTCATAAAAATTGTAATATTTTCTCAAAACAAAGGTAGTACTGTACACCCCTACATAAATCATTTTTAAGTAGTGCTAATGACATTAGTAAGGGAAAATGTCAGCCAAGCTGCAATAAAACATTTCCAGGCCAATAAAAGTACTGTAGCTGAGTCGAATGCTTTAAAATTACTGGGTTTGAAAGGTTAAAATAATAAGTGATCACAGATCCAAGAAATAAAATGCTCAAGTCATTAGCAGAGACATTTTCTACTGTGTCATAACTAAAGTTGTAGGGATTCCTCAGTGTAGATCCTGTAAGGCGATCCTTTGAGGACCTCCTTTGCTATGTGACTCCTCTCTTTCTGAAGAACAGAAAGTTATATACAGGACCAATAACACAGACATCTTAGGAAATTTTTAAAAACTATATTTTGTTTTGTAATGTATTTGTGTAAT
Organism: Ovis canadensis; assembly: GCF_042477335.2. Lineage (NCBI taxonomy): Eukaryota > Metazoa > Chordata > Mammalia > Artiodactyla > Bovidae > Ovis > Ovis canadensis. Next base: position 53,404,557 of record NC_091253.1, on the reverse strand, counting down.
CCCATTTTGGCATAATAACCCATTCTTTCAGAAAAGAACAGGTTTTAAGCCAAATAGAAAGGCACACTGTGAAGATCTACATCTCCAAAGACTAGGGCTGATATTGATCTAATTTTTCACCGAGGCACCTTTTCAGAAAATTTTTCCGATTTTGTTTCAGTTCTACCTGTACTGCCAACGCATTATCACCGGCACATCTTCTGCCACCCTCCTCATGCATGTGTCCTTTGTCACGTGACCCCGTGAACTGCAGCTCACCAGGCTCCTCTGTCCATGGGATTTCCCAGGCAAGAATACTGGAGTGGGTTGCCATTTCCTTCTTCACTACCGCTTACACCCATGAAAGAAGCAGACACAATCATGGCTCAGGAGTTAAGGAACATATCATTGATTGAGCTTTGTGATTAGGCACTTAACATGTGCTTTCTTCTCACCACTCACTTGTGAGCTAGCTGTGTTATTATTGCCATTAATTTTGAAGGACATAATTCAGGGAAGTAAAATTTTCCTTGAACTCCGTGGTAGTGAGTGGAGACGAGACTGAACCTGAGGAATACCTGACTCCAGAGGTTGTGCTCTCTCGCCCACACTGAATCATCCTAAAATGAGGTCTATTGCTTACACCTTCTCCTACTTTGGAGAATTATGTTTGGCCTTAAAAGCTGAGCTAGAGTTTCCAAGAGAAGCACAAATAACCAAGAGAAAGTGAAAAGTCTGAACAAAGACCTTCAGTTTCAACAATTTCTGTTAACGAAAACATGAGAGCTAGCAAATAATCCAAAGTTAGTGGTTTCCTACATGTACTTTGTACAAAGAAATTGTTTCTAGGTCAGTTAAAATTTTGAAACTGAAGTGTTTCTAGTTCAATTGAAATTTTGTAAATTATATATTAAATGCATTGTATGTGCATGCTTGCTAAGTCGCATCTGTCATATCCGGCTCTTTTGCGACACTGTGGGACTGTAGCCCACCAGGCTCCTCTGTCCATGGGATTCTCCAGGCAACAATCCTGGATTGGGTTGCCATGCCCTCCTCCAGGGGATCTTCCCAACCCAGGGATTGAACCCACATCTTTTATGTCCCTTTCATTGGCAAGGGAGTTCTTTACCACTAGTGCCACTAGGGAAGCCCATTAAATGCCTTATAAGAACTAATTATTTAGCAAAAGCATGAAGCTTTGTTGAAAAAGAGAATATCCACATCCTAACTTACTTCCTTTGTAAAGTTGGGGTTTCCTCTTCATAATCCGTTCACTTCCTCAAGTGTTAATTTCAAACCTATGGGGCACAAGGCACCGTGCCAGATGCTACAGGGATGCATTGAATACAGTGTCCTCAGAGAGCTTAGAGCCTAATGGTGCAGGAGTTAAATAGCAAAAACAAAAACTCTACTACAGAAAGCAGTGTATAAGTATCGTAAGAGAATTATCATCAAAGTGCCGTGAGATGCTAAAGGAGAGAGAACTGACGTCTAGGTCCGGCAGTTAAGGAAAGCTTCATGAAGCGGAAGACATGAAATGAGTGAAAGGATGGGTACTTTGTTCCTCCGTGTATTTCATTCCTTCGTTCACTCTTCATTATTTGTTCTTGATTGCTCTGGGTCTTTGTTGCTGCTCGAGGGCTTTCTCTAGCTGCGGCGAGCAGGAGCTGCTCTCTAGTTGCGGGGTTCAGGCGTCTCACTGCAGCGTCTTCTCTTGTTGCAGAGCACAGGCCCTCGGTCATGCAGGCTTTGGTAGTTATGGCATGTGGGCTCAGTGGTTGTGGCACACAGGCTTAGTCGCCCCGTGGCATGTGGGATCTTCTTGGACCAGGGATCAGATCTGTGTCCCCTGCCTTGGCAGGTGGATTCTTAACCACTGGACCACCAGGGAAGTCCAGGATGAGTAAGATGAGAGTGACAGGTGAGAAGGAATTTCTGGGCACAGCTGAGTTAGAGCTTGTCTTATCAATAATTCTAATCAAGTCAAAGTCTTAGTGCTACAAAATGCAATACAGGATAGTCATTTATTTGTATCCACCCAAAGTCTTTGAGAGAAAATATGATTAACCCACACATATAACAGGATTGTTAAAAATAAAAATTATATAGGAATGCCTATGCATGCATGTGTGCTGAGTCACTTCAGTCATGTCCAGTTCTGTGTGACACTATGGACTGTAGCCCACCAGGGATCCTCTGTCCATGGGATTCTCCAGGCAAGAATACTGGAGTTGATTGCCATGCCCTTCTCCAGAGGATCTTCCCAACCCAGGGATTGAACCCACGTCACTTACATCTCGTGCACTGGCAAGCAGGTTCTTTACCACTAGCTCCACCTGGGAAGCCCAGCAATGGCTCAGCTCTTGGTAAATCTGCTTCTTCTCCCCCTTTCTTTACCATAAATAGTTACCCCAGGTAAAGAAAATCCTAACACCATACAGACTGCTCAAATGGTCTGCAACCTCAGTTATGCCCTCAACACAAGGCAGCTCTTCTAGTGTCCATTTCACAGTTATTGTTAACCTCCCCCAATCTCCAGAAGCCCTCTGCCTTACCTATTTTCCTCTCACTGTAGGCAGTGAACCTTATCTCCTTTGTAAAGAACTAAGATGTCATTGTGTTATCTCTCCCAACTTAAACCCCATACCTCTCTGAACACACCCATATCTGCACCCTCTCTTCACTCCTTCCTTCAACTCAGTTGTAAACCCATCCCTCCTCCAGATCAGTGCTGATACCTCTGTGCCCTGAGCCCCATTCAGGCTAAAATAATTATTTAGCAAAAACTGGATTATATTCTTTGCAGCCAAAGATGGAGAAGCTCTATACAGTCAGCAAAAACAAGACCAGGAGCTGACTATGGCTCAGATCATGAACTCCTTATTGCCAAATTCAGACTTAAATTGAAGAAAGTAGGGAAAACCACTAGATCATTCAGGTATGACCTAAATCAAATTCCTTATGATTATACAGTGGAAATGAGAAATAGATTTAAGGGACTAGATCTGATAGAGTGCCTGATGAACTATGGACAGAGGTTCGTGACATTGTACAGGAGACAGGGATCAAGACCATGTCCATAGGAAAGAAATGCAAAAAAGTAAAATGGCCATCTGGGGAGGCCTTATAAATAGCTGTGAAAAGAAGAGAAGCAAAAAGAAAAGGAGAAAAGGAAAGATATAAGCATCTGAATGCAGAGTTCCAAAGAATAGCAAGGAGAGATAAGAAAGACTTCCTCAGTGATCAGTGCAAAGAAATAGAGGAACACAACAGAATAAGAAAGACTAGAGATCACTTTGAGAAAATTAGAGATACCAAGGGAACATTTCATGCAAAGAAGGGCTCAATAAAGGACAGAAATGGGATGGACCTAACAGAAGCAGAAGATATTAAGAAGAGGTGGCAAGAATACACGGAAGAACTGTACAAAAAAGATCTTCATGACCAAGATAATCACGATGGTGGATCACTCACCAGGAGCCAGACATCCTGGAATGTGAAGTCAAGTGGGCCTTAGAAAGCATCACTATGAACAAAGCTAGTGGAGGTGATGGAATTCCAGTAGAGCTATTTCAAATCCTGGAAGATGATGCTGTGAAAGTGCTGCACTCAATATGCCAGCAAATTTGGAAAACTCAGCAGTGGCCACAGGTCTGGAAAAGGTCAGTTTTCATTCCAGTCCCAAAGAAAGGCAATGCTGAAGAATGCATTGCACTCATCTCACACGCCAGTAAAGTAATGTTCAAAATTCTCCAAGCCAGGCTTCAGCAATACGTGAACTGTGAACTTCCAGATGTTCAAGCTGGTTTTAGAAAAGGCAGAGGAACCAGAGATCAAATTGGCAACATCCACTGGATCATGGAAAAAGCAAGAGAGTTCCAGAAAAACATCTATTTCTGCTTTATTGACTATGCCAAAGCCTTTGACTGTGCGGATCACAATAAACTGTGGTAAATTCTGAAAGAGATGGGAATACCAGACCACCTGGCCTGCCTCTTGAGAAACCTATATGCAGATCAGGAAGCAACAGTTAGAACTGGAGATGGAACAACAGACTGGTTCCAAATAGGAAAAGGAGTTTGTCAAAGCTGTATATTGTCAACCTGCTTATTTAACTTATATGCAGACTACATAATGAGAAATGCTGGGCTGGATGAAGCACAAGCTGGAATCAAGATTGCTAGGAGAAATATCAATAACCTCAGATATGCAGATGACACCACCCTTATGGCAGAAAGTGAAGAGGAACTCAAAAGCCTCTTGATGAAAGTGAAAGAGGAGAGTGAAAAAGTTGGCTTAAAGCTCAACATTCAGAAAACGAAGGTCATGGCATCTGGTCCCATCACTTCATGGCAAATAGATGGGAAAACAGTGGAAACAGTGTCAGACTTTATTTTTTGGGTCCAAAATCACTGCAGATGGTGATTGCAGCCATGAAATTAAAAGACGCTTACTCCTTGGAAGGAAAGTTATGACCAACCTAGACAGCATATTCAAAAGCAGAGACATTACTTTGCCAACAAAGGTCCGTCTAGTAAGGCTATAGTTTTTCCAGTGGTCATGTATGGATGTGAGAGTTGGACTGTGAAGAAGGCTGAGCACTGAAGAATTGATGCTTTAGAACTGTGGTGTTGGAGAAGACTCTTGAGGGTCCCTTGGACTGCAAGGAGATCCAACCAGTCCTTTCTAAAGGAGATCAGTCCTGGGTGTTCATTGGAAGGACTGATGCTAAAGCTGAAACTCCAGTACTTTGGCCACCTCATGCGAAGAGTTGACTCATTGGAAAAGACCCTGATGCTGGGAGGGATTGGGGGCAGGAGGTGAAGGGGACGACAGAGGATGAGATGGCTGGATGCCATCACCAACTCGATGGATGTGAGATTGAGTGAACTCAGGAGTTGGTGATGGTCAGGGAGGCCTGGCATGCTGCAATTCATGGGGTTGCAAAGAGTCGGACTGACTGAACTGAACTGATATGGCACTCAGGGGCTACTTCAAGGAACTTACTCCTTAAATTATCCCTGTAGCTAATTTCTAACATTGTATCTCTCTCTCTCTGCAGACTCCCCTTACCAACATAAAAACATTCTCCTCTCTTCTCTCTCTCTATGCTGACTCTCTCTTCCCAGCATAAAAACATTCTTAAGTCTCTTCTATTTATAAAAATACAAACCCTCCCTTAAACTCAGACCCCTTTCCCCAACACAGCTACTTTCAGTTCTCTTTCCTCCTTTGCCAAGCCAAGCTAATGTAAAGAATAATCTGCAGAGTCACCTTTCAGGCCACAACGCCAATGTCCAAAGCAAAACAGAGAGGATACAAAAGTGCCCAGGCTTGATATCATTTTATACATAACAACTCCCTTCATGACATCACTCCCAAACTCTCCTAGGACTTCCTTCAAGCTACAGCTGGTAGACGCTACTCATGTCCTGCCTGAAAGACTGTTTATAGTGTTTTCACGTGGTTTTTCTCATTCTCATGCCATTGCCAGGACATGTGGTGATGTAGTATGTACAGAGTCAGGAGGAGCTGGACTCCTGGTCGGCCACTGTCTGTGTTTCTGTCTTACCTCAGTGTGGGAATCGCAAAGATGTAGGCATTCAGCAGTTTCCCTTCCTCATAAGACCTTAGTATAATCTGCATGTTCCCTTGAAATCCATTGAACTCATGATGTTTTATTTCTGATGTGCTATTAATTATCTCTGTTTGCCTTCCCCTTCACTTTCAGATGGTTTCTCCTCTGATTAATATTCAGATGGCATTTAGAAATCTAAAGAAATTTACCTCTACAGTGACCTAATCTTTTCTCTGAGTAGTTAAACTTCTTGTTGTTGTTTCGTTGCTAAGTCATGTTCGACTCTCTGCAACCCCATGGACTGCAGCACACCAGGCTTCCCTGTCCTTCACTGTCTTCCCAAGTTTGCTCAAACTCATGTTCATTGAGTTGGTGATGCCATTCAACCATCACATTCTCTTGTCGTCCCCTTCTCCTCCTGCCTTCAATCTTTCCCAGCATCAGGGTCCTTTCCAATGAGTTGGCTCATCACATCAGATGTCCAAAGTAGTGGAGCTTCAGCATCAGTCCTTCCAATGAACATTTAGGGTTGATTTCCTTTAGGATTGACTAGTTTGATCTCTTTGCTGTCTAAGGAACTCTTAAGAGTCTTTTCTGTACCACAATTCAAAAACATCTGTAGTAGTTAAGCTTCTGCCCAAGTTTAATTACTAATTGATCCTAAGATAACATTGGTAGGAAACACCCAAGGGCTAATAACCGCTTTTTAGGAAAAGAATGAAGAAAGAGATCACCATGTAAATCAGGACACCAATTGGGCATATGTTCCAATGTAAGAGACAAATGTGGAAAGAATAGCTGCTTTTTAGAATACAGAGAATTGAATCTCTTTTTTTTTTTATTTTACTGTGTAAGACACTGTGAAGATATATAAAGTGATACAGAGATGGTCACATGTGGTACCTGCCCAAAGAACTCCCCAGCTGAGGTGGGAGACAGAAATTGCAGACGATTCAAATGCAGACCAAGTGTTCCCAGCAGAGTTGTTAAGATCGCCATTTTTGGAGTTAAACCCTAAGTTCAAATCTTTGCCCAGTTTCCTCATCTATAAAGTGGAAATAACAGTATTTACTTTGCAGGAGCCTGCAAGGAAGAAATGAGATGGATACTGAATGTAAGTTTAGCATGGATGAAGCATATTTGAAGTTCTCAAGGATAAGTCAGTGTGATTTGGGCTATTATTAGCTTTATCATTATTATGGAGGGATAAACCAGACACTGTATGGATTTAAAAGAAGAAGAGATCACATATGCTTAGGAGATTCATCGTAGGCAGCCTTTCAGAAAAACCTTGGGGAGTGTGTAATATTTCTTCAGGGCAAGGTGAAGGAGCTGTATCTCTCTGCAGTCCTGGCATAGGACCCAGAGCCTGCCTGTGTAATCACCTTAAGGGTCATGGGTAAAAATGAAACTTGATATGTGTTAAAATTTACAATTCTTGTTTATGACTGTACTTGGTCAGTTCATTTGTTTAATAAATTCCTATTTTTATTTTTGATTTGAAACAGGCAATACTTGTTAAAGTTCTATAATATCCATAGTAGTCCAAAAAGCAAGTAAAGGGTATTTTCAATAAGTGCTATTGTAAAATAATTTCAAAAGAGCGCACTTGTTATTAATGACAGGCAGTGTGTACCTCTTGCCTTGTCATCCTGTCTATAGAGTACATGTTGTAAAGGAAGAAAAGTGGGTAATTATATTTCACATGAACATCAAATTGAGTGTTCCTTTCTTGCAGTTTTGTAAAGTAGAATTGTGGCAAGATAGTCCCTAGCTAATGCCAGGAAAAATGAAAAATAAATGTCTTTTTTAAAATGTCTCTTATCTAAACAAGTAAAGTCTGTTGAAGTGGTTTGTGATCATTGAACACAAGTCTGTTCCCATTAAAACAAACTCCATGGATAAGTCTGAATTGTTTTATGTTGGTATTTTGTTGTATCAAATACTGCTTAACATGAAATTAAATATATAAAGTTTACATCAGAGCAAAATAAATATCATTATTATTACTAATTTAGCCATTGCTAGCAATTATTCAAATAATTTTGCAATAAGAGTCTTAATTTTTCGTATATTCATCTTCATGGGTACAAGTTGATGGCTCAAAAAATGGACAAGTGATTTTTTAAATCTTTTTATGTAAATAGAGAAATTAATTTTTGTCTCTGATGTCTATTTTAATAATTGCCTTCAAGATATTGGAAAAATGCTGTTGAGATTTGACTATTAAGATTTGTGTGTTCTGCATAAAAATTATTTAAGAGGTTTTAAAAGTAAAAAATAAAAACAAAATTATCTAAGAGGTTCTAATATTCCTTGACATTCTATACCTCAAGCTCATTCACAAGGAATTTTTTAATAATAGGACCTTATTTGGGACTATAATTATTGTCTGAGTTTTAATATTATCACTAGTCTTTAAACTTTGATGTAAAATTCTGGACATTAGTCATTTGAGAACATTTCTGGTATGTGTTGTGGGTGTGATATTTGGAACTCTAACCTGATTTTGGAAATAGAGCTGATCATTATCTAGAGGGTCACTCCAACTTCCTCCTCCACCTACTGTCTCATCTTTGCTGCCATGCTGTGCTCAGCCACTCAGTCGTGTCCGACTCTTTGCGACCCCATGGACTGTAGCCTGCTAGGCTCTTCCATCCATGGGATTCTCCAGGCAAGAATACTGGAGTGGGTTGCCATGCCCTCCTCCAGGGGATCTTCCCAACCCAGGGATCAAACCTGGGTCCTCGCATTGCAGGGAGATTCTTTACCATCTGAGCCACTAGGGAAGCCCCAAGAATACTGATGTGGGTAGCCATTCCCTCCTCCAGCAGATCTTCCTGACCAAGACCAAGGGATGGAACCCCAGTCTTCTCCATTGCAGGCAGTTTTTTAACCATATGAGCCACCAGGGAAGCCCTGATCAGCTTTTGCTGTGTACAAAAAAATTCTCAGTAGTTTGCAATAATAAAATTTTTACATCTTGCCTACAGGTTGGCTGAGCAGCTGTGGCAGTGATGCTCTGAGCTGTGAGTCAGGTTCAGGTATGTTCTATGGGCATTCATTCTGGGATACTATGATCCTAGATTATTTGGGGTTCAGTTCAGTTCAGTTCAGTCACTCAGTCATATCTGACTCTTTGTGACCCCGTGAATCGCAGCACGCCAGGCCTCCCTGACCATCACCAACTCCTGGAGTTCACTCAAACTCACGTCGATCGACTCAGTGATGCCATCCAGCCATCTCATCCTCTGTCGTCCCCTTCTCCTCCTGCCCCCAATCCCTCCCAGCATCAGAGTCTTTTCTAATGAGTCAACTCTTCGCATGAGGTGGCCAAAATACTGGAGTTTCAGCTTTAGCACCATTCCTTCCAAAGAACACCCAGGACTGATCTCCTTTATAATGGACTGGTTGGCTCTCCTTGCAGTCCAAAGGACTCTCAAGAGTCTTCTCCAACAACACAGTTCAAAAGCATCAATTCTTCACATATCATAGTGGAACAGAGACAGACTACCAAAATTGATTGCCCATTGCAGAAGAGGAAGCAGTCACCAGTATGTAACAATTCTAAAATCTCACTGGACATACGTTGCCAAGCTCCCAACCTGAATGTGGGATTGTTCCTGGATCAGGCTCCAGCTCTGTTTCCTGGGAATTAATGCTTCTCCCCATTGTTCTCATGGCTATTGGCTCTACCTTCTGGGACTAGTTTTCCATCATCCTTTTTGGTCATATCTGAACAAGTATGTATCCTCCCTGGCAGCTGAGCAGCTTCTTCTTCCTACTGTTTGCCTGTAGAATGTTGAAGACCCTAAGGTCTTTAAAAAAAAAATCAAATCTTAACCAACAATATAAGTATGTGTGTTCTCAGTCATGTCTGACTCTTTGCAGCCCTATGGACTGTAGCCCACCAGGCTCCTCTGTCCATGAAGTTCTCCAGGCAAGAATACTAGAGTGAGTTGCCATGCCCTCCTCCAGGGCATCTTCCCCACCCAGGGATTGAACCTGCATCTCTTTCATCTCCTGCATTGGCAGGTGGATTCTTTACCATTGGCACCATCTGGGAAGCCCAACTGAGAATAGTTTTAGATTTACACCAAAGTTGCTGAGCTAGTACAGAGAGTTCCCATTTACTCAACACCATGTTTCTCCTAAGTGGTAACATCTTACATTAATATGGTCCATTTTTCACAATTAATGAACCTATGTGATATGTTATTATTATCTCTACATTCAAGGTAAGAGAAACCCAAGTAAGACGGTAGGTGTTGCAAGAGGGCATCAGAGGGCAGACACACTGAAACCATACTCACAGAAAATTAGTCAATCTAATCACACTGGGACCACAGCCTTGTCTAACTCAATGAAACTAAGCCATGCCATGCCCGTGAGGCCACCTAAGATGGGCAGGTCATGGTGGAGAGGTCTGACAGAGTGTGGTCCACTGGAGAAGGGAATGGCAAACCACTTCAGTATTCTTACCTTGAAACCCCATGAACAGTATGAAAAGGCAAAATGATAGGATACCGAAAGAGGAACTCCCCAGGTCGGTAGGTGCCCAATATGCTACTGGAGATCAGAGGAGAAATAACTCCAGAAAGAATGAAGGGATGGAGCCAAAGCAAAATCAATACCCAGTTGTGGATGTGACTGGTGATAGAAGCAAGGTCCAATGATGTAAAGAGCAATATTGCATAAGAACCTGGAATGTCAGGTCCATGAATCAAGGCAAATTGGAAGCGGTCAAACAAGAGATGGCAAGAGTGAACGTCAACATTCTAGGAATCAGCGAACTAAAATGGACTGGAATGGGTGAGTTTAACTCAGATGACCATTATATCTACTACTGTGGGCAGGAATCCCTCAGAAGAAATGGAGTAGCCATCATGGTCAACAAAAGAGTCTGAAATGCAGTACCTGGATTCAATCTCAAAAACGACAGAATGATCTCTGTTCGTTTCCAAGGTGAACCATTCAATATCACAGTAATCCAAGTCTATGCCCAACCAGTAATGATAAAGAAGCTGAATTTGAACAGTTCTATGAAGACCTACAAGACCTTTTAGAACTAACACCCAGAAAAGATGTCCTTTTCATTATAGGGGACTGGAATGCAAAAGTAGGAAGTCAAGAAACACCTGGAGTAACAGGCAAATTTGGCCTTGGAATACGGAATGAAGCAGGGCAAAAACTAATAGAGTTTTGCCAAGAAAATGCACTGGTCATAGCAAACACCCTCTTCCAACAACACAAGAGAAGACTGTATGCATGGACATCACTGGATGGTCAACACTGAAATGAGATTGATTCTGTTCTTTGTAGCCAAAGATGGAGAAGCTCTATACAGTCAACAAAAACAAGACTGGGAGCTAACTGTGGCTCAGATCATGAACTCCTAATTACCAAATTCAGACTCAAATTGAAGAAAGTAGGGAAAACCGCTAGACCATTCAGGTATGACATAAATCAAATCCCTTATGATTATACAGTGGAAGTGAGAAATAGATTTAAGGGCCTAGATCTGATAGATAGAGTGCCTGATGAACTATGGACAGAGGTTCGTGAAATTATACAGGAGACAGGGATCAAGACCATCCCCATGGAAAAGAAATGCAAACAAGCAAAATGGCTATCTGGGGAGGCCTTACAAACAGCTGTGAAAAGAAGAGAAGCAAAAAGAAAAGGAGAAAAGGAGATATAAGCATCTGAATGCAGAGTTCCAAAGAATAGCAAGAAGAGATAAGAAAGCCTTCTTCAGCAATCAGTGCAAAGAAATAGAGGAAAACAACAGAATGGGAAAGACTAGAGATCTCTTCAAGAAAATTAGAGATATCAAGGGAACATTTCATGCAAAGATGGACTCGATAAAGGACAGAAATGGGATGGACCTAACAGAAGCAGAAGATATTAAGAAGAGATGGCAAGAATACACAGAAGAACTGTACAAAAAGAAATCTTCACAACCAAGATAATCACAATGGTGTGATCACTCATCTAGAGCCAGACATCCTGGAATGTGAAGTCAAGTGGGCCTTAGAAAGCATCACTATGAACAAAGCTAGTGGAGGTGATGGAATTCCAGTGGAGCTATTTCAAATCCTGGAAGATGATGCTGTGAAAGTACTGCACTCAATATGCCAGCAAATTTGGGAAACTCAGCAGTGGCCACAGGACTGGAAAGGTCCATTTTCATTCCAATCTCAAAGAAAGGCAATGCCAAAGAATGATCGAACTACCGCACAATTGCACTCGTCTCACACGCTAGTAAAGTAATGCTCAAAATTCTCCAAGCCAGGCTTCAGCAATACGTGAACTGTGAACTTCCAGATGTTCAAGCTTGTTTTAGAAAAGACAGAGGAACCAGAGATCAAATTGGCAACATCTGCTGGATCATGGAAAAAGCAAGAGAGTTCCAGAAAAACATCTATTTCTGCTTTATTGAGTATGCCAAAGCCTTTGACTGTGTGGACCACAATAAACTGTGGACAATTCTGAAAGAGATGGGAAAACCAGACCACCTGGCCTGCCTCTTGAGAAATTTGCATGCAGGGCAGGAAACAACAGTTAGAACTGGAGATGGAACAACAGACTGGTTCCAAATAGGAAAAGGAGTATGTCAAGGCTGTATATTGTCACCCTGCTTATTTAACTTATATGCAGACTACATAATGAGAAATCCTGGGCTGGATGAAGCACAAGCTGGAATCAAGATTGCTAGGAGAAATATCAATAACCTCAGATATGCAGATGACACCACCCTTATGGCAGAAAGTGAAGAGGAACTCAAAAGCCTCTTGATGAAAGTGAAAAAGGAGAGTGAAAAAGTTGGCTTAAAGCTCAACATTCAGAAAACGAAGGTCATGGCATCTGGTCCCATCACTTCATGGCAAATAGATGGGAAAACAGTGGAAACAGTGTCAGACTTTATTTTGGGCTCCAAAATCACTCCAGATGGTGAGTGCAGCCATGAAATTAAAAGACGCTTACTCCTTGGAAGGAAAGTATGACCAACCTAGATAGCACGTTGAAAAGCAGAGACATTACTTTGCCAACAAAAGTCCATCTAGTCAAAGCTATGGTTTTTCCAGTGGTCATGTATGGATGTGAGAGTTGGACTGTGAAGAAGGCTGAGCACCGAAGAACTGATGCTTTTGAACTGTGGTGTTGGAGAAGACTCTTGAGAGTCCCTTGGACTGCAAGGAGATCCAACTAGTCCATTCGGAAGGAGATCAGCCCTGGGATTTCTTTGGAAGGAATGATGCTAAAGCTGAAACTCCAGTACTTTGGCCACCTCATGCGAAGTGTTGACTCACTGGAAAAGACTCTGATGCTGGGAGGGATTGGGGGCAGGAGGAGAAGGGGACGACAGAGGATGAGATGGCTGGATGGCATCACGGACTCGATGGACATGAGTCTGAGTGAATTCCGGGAGTTAATGATGATCAGGGAGGCCTCTGGGATTCATGGGGTCACCAAGAGTCGGACACGACTGAGCGAATGAACTGAACTGAACTGAACTAAAGATCTTTTATTATCGCTCAGAAAGTCATAGTATCATTTAAGGGGAAAAAATGTCACAGTCTCTTTTAATCCAGGCAAGTCTGCTTTTTCACTTAAATCTCTCTTGAAGCCTATTAAAACTCCGTGAGTGTGTGACCTGAGTCAGCTCCATGGGCAGCAGCCACATCCACATCGTTTTCAAGCCTCCTTCTCTCTAGAATTAACTACAGATAGTTTATGAAATTTGTGAAACCTACTCCTCATTTCTTTCTTATGAGCTCTTTTGTTCAGATGAAAGAATTTATTGGGGGCCACCTTAATCCATTCAGAGGTTTTACAGAGAGTATCCTGGTGAGTTTTTGTTTTATCTTTGTCATGAGACTGGGTCTTTATTAGCATCTCAACAAGCCTTTGTGACTTTAAACATTTCTGTTTTTCTTGTTCTATTGGAAAATGAGAAACAGTTCTGTTTTCAAAGTTGCAAGTTTTGAAATTTATGGAGTCACTCTTCATTCTTTCATTCCTGCTTGCAGGCAGGTCAGTTTCTTCTTGAAACTGACTTAGCAAAAGAAGCAACCAACTCATGCTAGTAACAGTCTATCTTGAAATCTCTTCAGCCCAAAACCATTCATTCATGAGATATACTTTCTGTCTTCAAGTTATCTTGGTTAACAGTTTTACCAAATATTTACTGCCTCATAAGATGGGTCATCATTTTTCCAGTATCCAATACTTTCTTGCTTCCTGGTTCAGTTCCAAGACCAAAGACACCTATTTTAGGTTTTGTTTTGTTTTGTTTTTAAATCTGTTATTATTTACTTGTTTATCCCCTATATTTCCAGTTTTCATCTCAGTAGCATCACATTTTTAAGGACTAATTTCTGTGTTAGTCAGTTTTTACTGCAATAATGCTGTGTAGTAAATATCCCCCAGAGGTCCGTGATTTCTAAAACAAAGGCCTCTGGCTCATGGGTTTTTGGCTTGGTTGCCCTCAGCCTGCAGATTGTTCAGATCTGCTTCTCTGTGCTTATCTAGGACCCAGGCAGGAGAGGGCTCTTTACATGGCAAAGAACAGGAGTGCAAAAGGCTGAACCAAGCCATATATGCAGAATTTAAGCCTTTGCTCACATTTTATTGACCAAAATAAGTCACACTGTCAGACCTAATATCAATGGAGGGAGGAGTTGTTTTTGTACAGTTGCTCAGTCATGTCCGAAGGAAAACATTCTATTTTAATTATTCTGTTTTAAGTGTGTTTGCAATGCCGTGGACTATAGCACACCAGGGTTCCCTGTCCTTCACTGTCTCCTGGAGTTTGCTCGAGCTCAGGTCCATTGAGTTGATGATGCCATCCAACCATTTCATCCTCTGTCACCCACCTTCTCCTCCTGTCTTCAATCTTTCCCAGCATCAGGGACTTTTCCAATGAGTCAGCTGTTCGCATCATGTGGCCAAAGTATTGGAGAGGAGAAAGCAAATCCTTACATGCCAATAATACATTTTACCTCACCAGACATAAGTCTGGCCTCCAGAATTCATCATTCAGATGATCCCTAAAATGGAGGGGAGCAGGAAAGGGGGGGTAAAAATATAGTTAGGAAAATTTTTTGTATATATCAGTTCAGTTCAGTCGTTCAGTCATGTCCAACTCTTTGTAACCCCATGGACTGCAGCATGCCAGGCTTGCCTATTCTGCACTGTCTCCTGGAGTGTGCTCAAACTCGTGTCCATTGAGTCAGTGATGCCACTCAACCATCTCATCCCTTTCAGCTTTGCCTTCCATCTTTCCCAGCATCAGGGTCTTTTCCAAAGAGGTGGCTTTTTGCATCAGGTATCCAAAGTATTGGAGCTTCAGTATCAGTCCTTCCAATGAATACTCAGGGTTGATTTCCTTCAGGATTGACTGGTTTGATCTCCCATCCTTTCATACCAAAGCCAAGGATCCTGGCCCCACTGATGTACTTCAGCATACACACTCCTCCTGGGATATTGGACAGCAGACCTAGCCGCACCTGGAATAGCTACATGTTTCTCAGGGCCTTCCTCTCTTCAATCCCATGGACTGCAGTTCTTTGGGGTCATCCTCACCTCTAGGATGGCTTCCTACAACAACCTTTAAGCCTGGCCCTTTCTCCAGCCCGCCCATCTCCAAACCACTCTCCGTTCAAAGTAATCCAGAGTAATCTTTCTAGGGTGGAAATTTCATCTGTGGCTCTCTCAGCATATGTCTCCCAAGGTTTTTACTTTTTGTCTCTAGTAAATAAAACATAGCTTTGCATGTGTGCTCACCCCCACCCCCACCAGCTGGTCCCAGAATACTGGGCTTTGGTAAAGGGTCAAGTTTCTCTCATCCTCTCAGACTCCCACACCTTGGCTCCTGGATACAAAGGAATGGTGTACTTTCCACTGGGTGGGCCTCTTGGGCAGCAAAGGGGGTGCTGAGAGCCTGAGTGCCCCGAAAGCTTTCCCTACTCCCCACCCAGCCCCCATACAGCACTTCTGACCTCCCCAGAGAGGGAAATGACTACTGACAGAAATGTGATCACGCTGCCAGACACATGGTGTCGGCTCCACAAATTGTGAAACTGAAGTCTGCGGCCCTTTGATTCTGTCCCTGTGGTGTCAGGAAGTGAGTAGAGACAGCTGCTGGGAAGCTGGTGGAGAAGGGGGAAAAGATAGCCTCTCAGGAAATTGGGAAAAATTCTCTTCTTCAGTCATCCAGAAACTAGAAGAAAACGGTTCCTGTCTGAGGTGGGTGTAGACGGCCTCATGAGGTCAGTTCAGTTCTGTTCAGTCACTCGGATGTGTCTAGCTCTTTGCAACTCCATGGACTGCAGCACGCCAGCCTTCCCTGTCCATCACCAACTCCTGGAGTTTGCTCAAACTCATGTCCATTGAGTCAGTGATGCCATCCAACCATCTCATCCTCTGTCGTCCCCATTCTCCTCCTGCCTTAATCTTTCTCAGCATCAGGGTCTTTTCCTCATGAGATACCTTCTTATGATTCTCCAGCAGCATGACTAGGAGGTGGGAGCTGTCCTTCAGTATCGTTTCATGTTCTTGTATAGAGCAGCGAAGGGACCCAGGCATAGTCACAGAGTTGATAGGCTGTCAGGATCTGTAAAAGTCTCATTTACTCTTTAACAGATCCCTCTTACCCAGACAGAATTACTGTTCTCTCTGGAAATTATTTTAATCAAGTCTTTTTTTTTTTAATCTTCAAGTCATAAACACATCAAACTAGCTCAAGCAAAGCAGCATGGTTATTAAATAAGGATTCTTGGGTATCTTATAAAGCTGACAGTCAAGAAAGTGAGTCTTGTGAGTAACCAGAATGAGGAATTGGCTATTACAGTAAAAACTGAAGCCAAATCTAAGCAGTGTGTGTTCGTATTGATGTTTTCCTATAATTGTTAATGCCAGTAGTCCAGGAGACCAGATTCTAGACTTGTCAAATACCAGCTATATCCAGCTTCTCTTTCTCCCTGAAACTGACCTTCCCACCACTTTCTATGTGGGAAACCAACATGTGCTTGTCCCCTACACATGGCAGCTGCTGGCAGAACCAGATGAGGATAGATGATACATGGGTCACTGCAAAGGTCTTATCCCAGTAGTATCAATGGTAGTTGTTGTTTAGTTGCTAGGTCAGGTCTGATTCTTTTGAGACCCCATGGACTGCAGCCCACCAGGCTCCTCTGTCCGTGGGATTCTCCAGGCAAGAATACTGGAGTGGGTTGCCATTTCCTTCTCCAGGGGATCTTCCCCACCCAGGGATAGAACCTGCATCTCCTGCATTGCAGGCAGATTCTTTGCCACTGAGGCACCAGAGAAACCCTCAATGGTAGTTAGTCAATCCAGTTAATTTAGGTTCCTCTGGATGGTTGAAAATATGGAAAGATTGGCCAGTGAGTGATAAAGGTAAATGGAACCAGTTTACAGAGGGACACAGATATCTTAGCTAAGAGACCATGTTGGCTCAGAGAGGTGGAGAGAGCCACTGGCCTCTAGAAACGTCCTGCCTCATTCTAGTTTACAGGTGCCTGTGTTAGTTTGCTAGGGGTGCTATAAGAAAGCACCACAGACTGAGTGGCTTAAACAGCAGATATTTATATTGTCTCAATTCCGGAGGCTAGAAGTCTCAGAGCAAAGTGTTGGCAAGTTTGGTCTCTCCTCGGCTCAGAGATGACTGTCTTCTCCCTGTATCTCCCAGAACTCTCCCTCTGTGCATGTATGTGTCCTAATCTCTTCTTATCAGGATACCAGTCAGATTGAATTGGGCCTCATGTAATGACTTCATTTTAACCTACCTACCCCTTTAAAGATCTGTATCCAAATGCAGTCACATTCTGAGATATTGGGGTTTGAACTTCAACATATAAATGTGAGGAGACCCAATTCAGTCCATACCAATGCCACCTCCCTGTTTTTTTGCAGAGTCTTGAATAAGCCTATACAATGAAAAGAATCTAACAAATTGTATTAGCACTCTCTGTTATAATCAGCAGAAAACCCAATTCAAATAGTTTTTAGGAAAAAGGGCTCAAGCAACTTAGAAGTCAAAAGTGTCACTAACTTTAAGTACATCTGAATCCAGAACTCAGATAACATCCTTTGATTGGTTAGGATCCTGGCAGGAAATATGTGGTTCCATCCAATCAGGTTTTATCCACTGGACAGGGCCGCAGCCTCCTTCTTCTCCCGACTCTCTATCTCTGCCACTGTCAATGATTCTGACACCCCATCTCTGACAGAAAGCAAAGTGATCTGGACCCCACAGAAAGTAAAGTTATCAGATGAACCGTAGAAACAAAAGAAGATTACACTAAGTTTAACTCTAAAGATTTGAATTCCTATCCCAAAGAAAGGCAATGCCAAACAATGTTAAAACTACCGCAAAAATGCACTCATCTCACACACTAGCAAAGTAATGCTCAAAATTCTCCAAGTCAGGCTTCAACAGTACGTGAACTATGAAATTCCAGATGTTCCAGCTGGATTTAGAAAAGACAGAGGAACCAGAGATCAAATTGCCGACATTCGTTGGATCATCAAAAAAGCAAGAGAGTTCCAGAAAAACATCTACTTCTGCTTATTGACTATGCCAAAGCCTTTGACTGTGTGGATCACAACAAACTGTGGAAAATTCTTAAAAACATGGGAATACCAGGCCACCTTACCTGCCCCCTGAGAAATTTGTATGCAGGTCAAGAAGCAACAGTTAGAACTGGATGTAGAACAACAGACTGGTTCCAACTCAGCAAAGGAGTATGTCAAGGCTGCATATTGTCACCCTGCTTATTTAACTTACATGCAGAGTACATCATGAGAAACGCTGGGCTGGAGGAAGCACAAGCTGGAATCAAGATTGTTGAAATATCAATAACCTTAGATATGCAGATGACACCACCCTTATGGCAGAAAGTGAAGAAGAACTAAGGAGTCTTAATGAAAGTGAAAGAGGAGAGTGAAAAAACTGACTTAAAACTCAACATTCAAAAAACTAAGATCATGGCATCTGGTCCCATCACTTCATGGCAAATAGATGGGGAAACAGTGGAAACAGTGAGAGACTATTTTCTTGGGCTCCGAAATCACTGCAGATGGTGATTGCAGCCATGAAATTAAAAGACGCTTGCTCCTTGAAAGAAAAGCTATGACCAACCTAGATAGCATATTAAAAAGCAGAGACATTACTTTGCCAATAAACGTCCGTCTAGTCAAAGCTATGGGTTTTTTAGTAGTCCTGTATGGATGTGAGAGTTGGACTGTGAAGAAGGCTGAGCACCGAAGAATTGATGCTTTTGAACTGTGGTGTTGGAGAAGACTCTTGAGAGTCCCTTGGACTGCAAGGAGATCCAACCAGTCCATCCTAAAGGAAATCAGTCCTGAATATTCATTGGAAGGACTGATGCTGAAGCTGAAACTCCAATATTTTGGCCACCTGATGGGAAGAACTGACTCATTGGAAAAGACCCTGATGCTTGGAAAGATTGAAGGCAGGAGAAGGGAACGACAGAGGATGAGATGGTTGGATGGCATCACCAACTCGATGGACATGAGTTTGAGTAAGCTCCAGGAGTTGGTGATGGACAGGAAAGCCTGGCATGCTGCAGTCCATGGGGTTGCAAAGAGTTGGACATGACTGAGCAACTGAACTGAACTAAACTGAAAGTTCTGAAGATTCTAAAGAAAAAGAGCAAAATGACCACAGTTCAGAAGGCTTTGACTCACATTAACAAGAGTGGAATGAAAAGTATTGATTCCTTTTTTGGTACAAAACATGTTTTAAAAAATTGGAAAGATTTGAATCTTTGAAAATGAAATTGAGCAAGAAAGAAAAAAAGGGTATTTAATCACAAGGTATATTGAAGTAGCAGAGCAAGTAACAATTAACAGTGGGACTTTGTTACATCCCTGGGTCTACAAGAGTGAAGCAAGTACAGATACTGGAACCTGAAGCCGCTAAGCTGTAGGAACAGGTCCCTTGACAGGGCCATAGCTTTCAGTAGAGATAGCCAACCTGAGAGGATCCTACATAAAGAGACTGGGAAATAAATAACCTAATCTCTGCTCTCCTGGCCACACTCCCATCTTGAAGCCAGAGGGGAAGAGAGCTGGACAGAGTCCATTTAGTCAGCTGGTGGAGAGGAGAGAGCTAGGGGCAAGTGGAAGAAAACTAACAGCACTTGGTCTCCTTCTTCATCTCTGTTGGTGTCTTTTTGGGCAGGGTCTCAGCTCAACACCCTTACAGCTTTCAATCTGTGGAAAGAAAGCTTCTTGCACAAGTTTTCCAGAAGCCCAGAATTTAGTCTCATTAGCCTGCTTGTATCACCCAATTCGTCTCTAATTCAATCACTGTGGCCAAAGGACAGCTGAGCAGGTCGTGATCACCTGAATACCCCTAGAGCTGTGAGAGTGGGATCAATTCCATAGAAACACATAGTATCCAATGGGAAAATTCAGATGTTGTTAACAGAAGAAGGGGGAATACACAGAGGCTAGACAGGTGAGAACAGCTGATGAACACTACAGTACCCGGATGATTCACAGGCCAGCCCTCGGTAAAAATGTAATGACTGATTGCATTGATTGGATGCAGTATGTTTTGAGAACAATTCGTTGCAGATAGTCAGAGGTCAGTAAACATTTGCAAAAATCTGTTGGACTATAAATGTTCATAATCTATGCGTGCATGCTAAGTCGCTCAGTTGTATCTGACTCTTTAAGACCCCATGGACTGTAGCCCACCAGGCTCCTCTGTCTGTGGGATTCTGTAGGTAAGAATACTGGAGTTGAGTTGCCATTTCCTCCTCCAGGGGATCTTCTAATCCAGGGATTGAACCTCTATCTCTTGTGTCTCCTGCATGGCTGGGTTCTTTACCACGAGTGCCACCTAGGAAGCCCCTCATAACCTATGGACTGAATTACTTTGCAAATGACTAGGGGACATTTCTGAATCCAGAGGATGGTTTTTCCACTTCCAGTCTCTATAGCCATCCTTATATGAATATTCTTGTTTGTAGAAATCTGTATTTACACCCCAAACACTGCCTCTATTCAGTGATCTGAATTATTTTGTAAACCCTGTTTATTTCTTTTCATTAGACCTCAGTCTTGAGAATTTCTGGCTTGTTAACATACATCATCAAAGTACTTTTTTAAAGACTCATTTAGCAAAAGATCATCATGAAAGAGACAGTAAACCAAGATTAGTGGATAGTTTAAATTTAACTGTTAATGAGGCTTCTTTGTTTCTGCCCATTAAAGATGACTGTCAGTGTTCCTAAGAGCTATTTATTAAGCTGATAAAAAGTGAATAAAGGCAAGCTGCCTTTATCTGATCTCAAAGGTGAGCTTGTAAAATTAATTCTTCTGATGTTTGCTTGTCATTCAAGCATAAGTTTTCTTCCATCCACACCCACTGATTTTCTTGTTCAGGTCCAGTAAACTTTTGGCAGTAGTTCTGTCAATGGCTCTTGGAATAAGAAACCCTGCCAGTAGGGTCTAAGCAACATTGTGCAGGGAGGGAGAGCAGGAATCCAGATTACTCTGACACTGAAAATCAAAGATATAAATATAAGAATCACTATTTTTAGAGTTTTAATGCCACTGATATAAGCATCTGAAAGCAGAGTTCCGAAGAATAGAAAGAAGAGATAAGAAAGCCTTCTTCAGCAATCAATGCAAAGAAATAGAGGAAAACAACAGAATGGGAAAGACTAGAGATCTCTTCAAGAAAATTAGAGATATCAAGGGAACATTTCATGCAAAGATGGGCTCGATAAAGGACAGAAATGGTCTGGACCTAACAGAAGCAGAAGATATTAAGAAGAGATGGCAAGAATACACAGAAGAACTGTACAAAAAGGATCTTCACAACCCAGATGATCACGATGGTGTGATCACTCATCTAGAACCAGACATCTTGGAATGTGAAGTCAACTGGGCCTTAGAAAGCATCACTATGAACAAAGCTAGTGGAGGTGATGGAATTCCAGTAGAGCTATTTCAAATCCTGAAAGATGATGCTGTGAAAGTGCTGCACTCAATATGCCAGCAAATTTGGAAAACTCAGCAGTGGCCACAGGGCTGGAAAAGGCCAGTTTTCATTCCAGTCCCAAAGAAAGGCAATGCCAAAGAATGCTCAAACTACCGCACAATTGCACTCATCTCACACGCCAGTAAAGTAATGCTCAAAATTCTCCAAGCCAGGCTTCAGCAATGCATGAACCGTGAACTTCCTGATGTTCAAGCTGGTTTTAGAAAAGGCAGAGGAACCAGAGATCAAATTGGCAACATCCGCTGGATCATGGAAAAAGCAAGAGAGTTCCAGAAAAATATCTATTTCTGATTTATTGACTATGCCAAAGCCTTTGACTGTGTGGACCACAATAAACTGTGGACAATTCTGAAAGAGATGGGAATTCCAGACCACCTGACCTGCCTCTTGAGGAATCTGTATGCAGATCAGGAAGCAACAGTTAGAACTGGAGATGGAACAACAGACTGGTTCCAAATAGGAAAAGGAGTACGTCAAGGCTGTATATTGTCACCCTGCTTATTTAACTTACAAGCAGAGTACATCATGAGAAACACTGGGCTGGATGAAACAAGCTGGAATCAAGATTGCTAGGAGAAATATCAATAACCTCAGATATGCAGATGACACCACCCTTATGGCAGAAAGTGAAGAGGAACTCAAAAGCCTCTTGATGAAAGTGAAAGAGGAGAGTGAAAAAGTTGGCTTAAAGCTCAACATTCAGAAAACGAAGATCATGGCATCTGGTCCCATCACTCCATGGGAAATAGATGGAGAAACAGTGGAAACAGTGTCAGACTTTATTTTTGGGGGCTCCAAAATCACTGCAGATGGTGATTGCAGCCATGAAATTAAAAGACGCTTACTCCTTGGAAGAAAAGTTATGACCAACCTAGATAGCATATTCAAAAGCAGAGACATTACTTTGCTGACTAAGGTCCGTCTAGTCAAGGCTATGGTTTTTCCAGTGGTCATGTATGGATGTGAGAGTTGGACTGTGAAGAAGGCTGAGCGCCGAAGAATTGATGCTTTTGAACTGTGGTGTTGGAGAAGACTCTTGAGAGTCCCTTGGACTGCAAGGAGATCCAACCAGTCTATTCTGAAGGAGATCAGCCCTGGGATTTCTTTGGAAGGAATGATGCTAAAGCTGAAACTCCAGTACTTTGGCCACCTCATGCGAAGAGTTGACTCACTGGAAAAGACCCTGATGCTGGGAGGGATTGGGGGCAGGAGGAAAAGGGGACGACAGAGGATGAGATGGCTGGATGGCATCACCAACTCGAGGATGCGAGTCTGAGTGAACTCCAGGAGTTGGTGATGGACAGGGAGGCCTGGCATGCTGCGATTCATGGGGTCGCAAAGAGTCGGACACGACTGCGACTGAACTGACTGACTGACTGAATGCTACTGAAAGTTTCGTATAGGGAACCTTTCCCTTTTATGTCCCTTTATTCTAGAGAGTAATGATGTTAGTGATTCAGTCCATAAATATTTATACAGTGGACAAGAGAAGCATGGACCCCACTTTAATTGAACAATCTCCTGTAGAGGATCCCCAAATACGTTGCCCACCTGATGCAAAGAGTCGACTCATTGGAAAAGACCCTGGTGCTGGGAAAGACCGAGGGCAGGAGGAGAATAGGGCAACAGAGGATGAGATGGTTGGATGGCATCACTGACTCGATGGATATGAGTTTGAGCAAGCTCCAGGAGTTGATGATGGACAGGGAAGCCTGGCGTGCTGAAGTCCATGGGGTCACAAAATGTCGGACACAACTTAATGACCAAACGAATACATGGATGATGGGGTTGCCATGGGGTCTACAGATAATTCACGTGGGGTGTTGCACCCACTGCCCAATCGTTCTTGCACAGGATGCACCAGGGAGAGTAGGAGAGAAAGCCTAAAGTTAGGAAGCAACCATCTTTCCATCACCTGTGCTAACAAAGGCAAACGACAATATGAAGAGCTCCTCAAACTTCACACGTTCAATTTTGGAATACATGACACAGAGCAAGAGAGGGAGATTTAACTTCTTATCTCTTTCATAGACATTTCATCTGCCTAAATCCCTGCCTCTTCAAGCCTTTCTGACCATTCCAGTTCGGAGTGATCTTATCATCCCCTTTCTCTCAAAACGTGTGGTACTCAGACCTGACTATATACTCTCTCTCACAGTATGTGTCTGATTTTTAGGTGTCCCGCTACGCTCCTTCATAACAAGGGCCAAACTTTTTTACATCCCCTATGGCCTAAATTCTGGGGCAAAACAGGAGCTGTATAATCACAGGCTAAAATAACAGAAATGCTTTGCTCAGGTTAATATTAAACTTAGTTTGCATTCTCAGTCCATAAACCACTCAGTAATTAGAGGGTCATTTGTACTGAAGCAGCCTGAAATGTAACAGCAATGAAAAAGGTCTTGTCTGGTGGCTGGAGGAAGTAGAGCGACCTAATAAAAATCTAATGAACTGAGTCCAACCTAACCCAAAGAATATTAAAGCTGAGACAGTTCACACAAAAATATTTTGGTCCACATTTCACAGAAAGGAAACCAGGGTCCTTAGAGGCTGTGGCTTGTTCAAGGTTACCTTGAATTAGTAGTAGAAGCCAGACCAGTAATTACAGTTCTGGACCAAGTTATTGGGTGAAGAGTCAAGTTAGGAGTTGGTTAGATTCAACTTTGTGTTTTCCAAGTCATCGTAATAGCAACCATTTTTCAAACCCTTTTTATTGTTCCTGGAACTGTATCAGATCCTTCTTAGATAGTAACACATTACTTCATTTAATCTTCACAACCCAGCTGAAGGAGGCACTGGATCAGCCAGAGTACCTCCTGAGGAACAAAACCAGAAGGAGACAGATATGAAGAAATATGTTTATTAGAGAAATGCAAATCAAAACAATGAGATACCACCTTACACTTGTCAGAATGACTGTCATCAAAAAGTATACACATAACAAATGTTGGTGAGCATGTGGAGAAAAGGGAACCCTAGTACACGGTTGCTGGGCATGTAGATTGATGCAGCCACTGTGGAAAACATTCTGAAGTTTCCTCAAAAAACTAAAACTAGAGCTACCATATGATCCATCAATTCCACTCCTGGGTATATATCCAAAGAAAATGAAAACACTCATTTGAAAAGATACATGTACCCCAATGTTCAGAGCAGCATTATTTTCGGTAGCCAAAATAAGGAAGCAACTCAAATGACTATGAACAGATGAATGGATAAAGATGTGGCATATGCATATATATATACACACACATGCACACACACATATACATATACAATGGACTGTTACTCAGCCATAAAAAAGAATGAATTTCTGCCATTTGTACCGATGTGCATTGACCCGAAGAATATTACACTGAGTAAAATAAGTCAGACAGAGAAAGACAAGTGAAAGTGAAGTGAAGTCACTCAGTTGTGTCCGACTCCTTGTGACCCCATGGACTGTAGCCTACCAGGCTCCTCCCTCCATGGGATTCTCCAGGCGAGAGTACTGGAGTGGGTTGCCATTTCCTTCTCCAGGGGATCTTCCCAACCCAGGGATCGAACCCGGGTCTCCTGCATTCCAGGCAGATGCTTTAACCTCTGAGCCACCAGGGAAGCCCAATACACTATGATATCACTTACATGTAAAATCTAAAAAATAATACAAATGAATGTATACACAAAACAGACTCTCAGATAGAGAAAAAGCTAGTGGTTACCAGTGGAGAGAAAGAAGGGGGCGGGACAAATTAGGGGTATGGGGCTAAGAGACACAAACTGCTATGTATAAAATAGATAAGCAATAAGGATATATTGTTTGGCACAGGGAATTATAGCCATTATCTTGTAATACATTTTAATGGAGTAGAATCTATAAAAATCCTGAGCCATTATGCTATATACCTGACACTACAGTTTTGAAAAGAGATTTGTTGCAATTGGTTTACATGATTTGGGGAGATGACTAGGAGAACCCAAAATCCATAGGGAAGCTTAGCCTGGGGTTTGGGGACAGAATAAAACTGCTGTCCACAAGTAGACTTTCTTCTTCTTCCAGGAAGCCTCAGCCTTACTCTTTTATTTTTTTAATTTTATTTTTATTATTTTTTAACACTAGAAATATTTTGTATTGGAATATAGCTGATTAACAATGTTGTAATAGTTTCAGGTGAACAAGGAAGGGACTCAGCCATGCATATACATGTATCCACTCTCCCTCAAACTCCCTTCCCATCTAGGCTGGCACACAACATTGAGCAGAGTTCCCTGTGCTATACAATAGGTCTTTGCTGATTATCCATTTTAAATATAACAGTGTGTACATGACCATCCTGAAGTCCCTAACTATCCCTTCCCCCCAGCAACTGTAAGTTCATTTTCTAAGTCTGTGAGTCTCTTTTTGTTCTGTGAATTCATTTGTATCATTTCTTTTTAGATTCCACATATAAGGGATGTCATATGATATTTCTCCTTCTCTGTCTGACTTATTTCACTATGACACTCTCTAGATCCACCCATATTGCTCCAAATGGCCTTATTTCATTCTTTTTAATGGCCTCAGCCCTACTTTTAAATCCCTTCAATACCTTCTGGGGGTGTGTCTAATTCACCACCATGACCCTCTCCTGCTCTGACTCCTGTCTGCTGGAAGTTTGGTTCACTTTCATAGACAAAAGAGGACACATTGGTTGATTCTGGCTCTTGCTCTGTTATGTTTTCCCTCCCTCATCTGAATTCAGATCTCTTTGCTAAAAAAAGTATTTCTGCCTTCCTGAAATAATTGTAAGAAATGGTCTTGTGTATGGACACTCTGAGCATATTCCCCCAAAGTCCCTGTCCTACTGCTTCCTAGAATATCAAAGGTTTTCCACACGGGCAAGAGCATTGGACCTGCTGGAATTCTTTTGTCTCCCATGACTTGAGTAGGGCAAAAGGCAAATTGATTACCACTTTAGTGTTTTCATGATAAGGGCAGTCACAATGCCAGGTCCAAAGACCAAGTGGCAGCCCTTGATGTTACAGTTTATCTGTCCAAACTTGAAACCAACCATTTTAGAAGACCTTCATGGCCTTGACATGAATGGCACCAAGTGAAAACATTACTTTCTTTTCCATTGGAAAGTCACAGCTGCATGTTTTTCCTATACTACCCGCCTGGCATCCTTAAATACATCTCATGATAGCATCTCTGCACCTCATCCAGGGGCAGCTGGGAAAAAATATAGACTAAAAATCTCAAAGATCCTAGGCATCTCCACCATGTGGTTCCACACACTTGAGCCCTTTGTGGTTATCTTGTCTCCATCCCATTCTCACTGTTCCAAACCTCTCACTATGTCCCTCTACCAGCTCCAGTCTCTTCACCTTACTCTTAGCAGGTGCCCTTGCCAACTCCCTTCTCCCTTGCAGAGAACTTGAAGGTCATCAGACAGAAACTCCCTCAACATCCTGGCTGATCACCCCCTTGCTTTCCCATTAAAACCTTCCTATATCTGACTTTCCTTCCTTCCTTCCCCCACTCTCAGAAGTAGGAGTATCCCTTCTTCTTCTCTTGTTCCAGGTGAATCCCTCCATCTGTTCTCACCCACCCCCCTCCTCTATCATTTCCTTTCTGGAATTGTAGACCTTTTTTCATAAGATCCTACCCAAGTGCCTATAAAGAAGTCCAAGACTTGCCCATCAGGAAGGAAGAGAGGGAAGGAGAGAGGAAGAGGAGAAAGGAGGGGACAAACTCCTCTAGCTGTTGCTCCACCTCCTGTCCTCAGCCAATTGTCCTCATGCCTCCAGTTTCTCATCTTTCCCTGTCTATGAACACACTGCAGTTTGCCTTTTGCCTCCATCATTTTACTAAAAATGCTTTTGCTAAGTTTGCCAGTGACCTCCCAACTGCCAAATCCAATGGATGTTTTCCATTCCTTATCAAACTTGCCAACTCCCTTGCAGAGAACTTGAAGGTCATCAGACAGAAACTCCCTCAACATCCTGACTGATCACCCCCTGCTTTCCCATGTCCCATGATTATGGGACACCTGGCACTGTTTCCTTAAAAAATAAATGCTTCCCAATCTCCAGGACAGCACACAGCCCTGTTCTCTTCCACCTCCTGAGAGATTCTCACCAGAACACTTCATTGACTTTCTCCTTCCATCTTCTCCCTAGGCTCTATCCTGACTCTTATTTTCTTCTCACTTTGAACCTCTTCCAGTGATGTCCAGGCCTTACCAGGACCTTCAATGACTCCTTCCTCCAGTGGCAGAGATAATCAGAACTTATCTGCAACAATTCCCTACAGCCCAGGGAATTTCTCTAGGCAACACCTTTCACCCACCACTTAGAACTTTTTTCTCTTGTTTGGTTTCCATCCCACTCCCTGGAATAGGATCCCTGTGCTCTGTGCTCATGCAAAGCTTCTCTGCATGCATGACTTATTTAGATGATCAGCCTGGCTTTTGAGTCTACTATAACAAGAACAGAATTATTAATGCATGAATCCTTCCAATCTTTCACCTCCTTCTGTCCTCTAAAAAGATCCTGACTTTGCAAGTTTCATTTCTTCTCCTCCCTCACCCCCCAGAGAAACCTCCTCTGCCTTACCAGACTCATCTATGGGGAATTTGTGATGTAGAATAAGGAGGAAGTGGGAGGAAGATAGGAACAGGAGATGCAGAAACTGGGGTTGGGGAAGGCTTTTCAGGACATGTATGAGGGTTGGAGGAGTTTGTGATGAGAGAGAGACATAAATGGGAAAGAGACGGGAATTTTAAGAGGTACTACTGTGGTCTGTGTTCATTCAAAATATTACAGAAATGAAAGTGAATAACTTGAATAGTTTGGATAGTACTTTTGGGTTTGGGCAGATTTTCCTTGATGGCAGTTTTGCTCTAAAGGTGGGCTTCAGGGTTTCCCAAGTATACCACTCCTCCCCACAAGCCTCCACACTGAAGCACCGATTCCCCCTGGACACCACCCCATGACTCAGATGTCCTCATTTTCCCTTGAGGCCAACCTGGGTGGAAGAAATATCCAAGTGCTCATGTGGTCTTACATATGAGGCTCTGGGTTCCAGACCTGAATTTTCAAGTCAGTTCTCTCTTCTGAGCCCCAGACCAATGCCTTAAACTATTTGTAAAACAGTTCATCTAACATTCACAGAACTCTCACAGTCACCTTGTCCCAAAGTTGCCTCTTTGTCTTTATCATCTCTTCCTCTTAATGTTGCTCCTCTGAAGTCCCTCAGAAAGACATCAACCTCAACTGAGTCACCTGATACAGAGACGTGGGTGTCATCCTTTCTTTGCTAAGACCTCTCCTCTAGATGGTCACCAGCCCTCTCCTGATTCTTAAATGTATCAACACACTGAGCCACTTGATGCTTCTGAAACTCTTGAAGTTTCTAAGTTTTTCACATTATGCGGTGGAGCGTTCTCTTGGGTTTGCCTTCAGCGTCTATTTCCTGCCCCCACTCTTCTGTTAAACATTAGATGATTCTTAAACTTTATCTCTTTTTCAAAGCTCCCCTTGATTGCCCGACGTGGTTTGATCATTTTTTCCTTTATACTACCTTGAACTTACTGGTATTAAGGCAGATATCACAATGTATTGCAATTATTTTACTTATTCAACTATCTCTGCTCCTAGACAATGACATTCTTGAGGGAAAACACTGTCTCTTGTTACTGAATCTCTATCACCCAGCGTGGCATCTGGTTTCTGGTAATAGCTCAATAGATAAACACTTATAATTCCACAAATGAATTAGCAATTAGTTTATGAGGTAGTCAGGAATTCAAATTAAAGATAGAAAAGACAGGCTTCATGAAGTTAAATAGTTTACTCAAAAAGCTGAAAGCTGAGGGAACAGAGTTTGATCTTGGCCCATTACTACAAAGCCCTTAACTTTTTTTTAAAGAATAATCATGCTATGTCTTAGCTGCAGTCAAAGCCCTCCTTATACTTTAGGAAATTTTCTCTGCTGATAGTGATCATGTTTATCCCTTTATGGTGACTTTTCTTGAGGGGCATTTTCTTGGAGATAACCCAGGGACACAAGAGGAATTTCAACCATTCTGTTTTCATTGAACATTTTTAATCTCATTTCTGAAGTTTTCCTCAGAAATTCAATTTTACAGCCATTTCTTCTGCATTTATTTCACAAATTCTAGGTAGTGGTATTGTTGGAAAGTAGGTTGGAGTTGGGATGCCACGGTTCTGCCCGTTGTCACTCACAGAACGATAGCATCAATACCAAGGGCACCTGAAGTAGAGGTAGGTGCAAGAGTCTAGTTTGAAGACAATTAAAGGATGCAGTATTGCTAGTTTTTTGCGGGGGAGCATTTATGTTCAATAAATCCATAGGACCTTCCTATGGATTTCTCAGAAGTCAAGTCAAACAATCACTGATGCCAGTGAATATTCTTCTTTTGGGTTCATTTCTGTAACTGCTGCCTACGGCAATGTAGCACGTGATGTCTGACATACTATCTCAGGGAAGGAAAAAGAAGCATTTGGAAGTCCATACTATTTTTTAAAAAAACAGTTGGCTCTCTCCAGTTAGAGGATATTCTGTTTCCTTGTGGTTATGGTTTTGTTTGCTCATCCACAGTATCTCTTTTTTATTTCATCTGATAAGAATGTGAGGGTAATAGGTCATTTCGAGTCATTTAAAGTACTCTACCACTTTCCTACGTGGTTCAGGGCATGTGAGTTCTTATAAGTGGAGCACAGGAGAGTTGTGGCACCGATCAGAGTCACTGTGGGATTTTAAAACAGGCGTCCTCCCTTTCCTGCAAGGCGTCTTACAAAGCTTCCATTGCCATATAGGCATTACTGTCTCCAATACTCAAGGACACGGGTGAAAGTGTACACTTTATCAGGGTAAATTTATTGAACTGTTGATATTTAGGGGAAAGAGACAGCAGCTCCCTTGCAGATGGAGTAATGGGAGAAACGTAATGGAGAGTCTAGGTTGTTCTACTGTCATTCTCTAAGGACTGTCTAAGCATCGGGCACTGTGCTGCATGTTAGGAACAGAGACTGAGTTACCAAGCCTGGTCTCCACTCTCAAAACACTTCTGGAGGGGTAGGCAGTCATGGAAGCTGCCCACTGACTACTGGTGAGGGCTGCGGGGGCTACAAGCATGGAAACCCAGGGGTGCACAGAGGGGCACCTGCTGTGGAATGGGGGTGAAGGAAGACTCCCCAGAGGGGGCACCTGGGCTGGATCTTGAGGACAAATAGGAGGTGGGCCAAGAAGAATATTAAAGGCAGAGAGGGAGATCTGCCTTTGATAAATGAAAGAGAGATGACAAGGCTTCTTCAGGAAACTGTGAACATTTCAGAATGATGAAGTAGAACTTTGAAGGCTGAGAATGTGGAGGGCTAGTCCCGTGAAGTCTGTGGTAAGGGTTGGGGAGCAGATAAGGTGGGACAAAGGGATGAGCCCAAAAAGAGGGGGAGACGTCCATGAGACAGCTTCCACAGCTTCCTGTCCAGCTACAGTTGAGCCAGATGTCCCTGGTGGGCACAGTCTTTTTCTAGAAATGCCCACTTCCTGGAAACAGCGCTGAGTCATTGGCCCAGAGTTCACAGAATTTGTTCCTTGGAGCTCAGGGATGCTAGGAGGCTGAGAAACGAGCCCCCTCTTACCTCCCCCCATCCCAGGAAACACTTACCAGGAGCCTCTTGCTCCCAAATGGGAAGAGGCTTCCTGAGAAGTCATGCACTGCAGGTCTCTGCTCCATCATCAGCAGTTGAACAGCAGCGTTGTCCCAAGCTATGGAAGACCAGCTGCCTGCACCACTGCATGACCACGTACCCACAGGGCAGGGACCGAGTACATAGTCTCTCCCAGCCCAATGCTTCTGATAATTGCTTAGGAAACCCTCACAAGCGTATTAACTCTTTTGAACTATTGTTTAATGGTGATTGATTGATGCTCAATAAATATTTACAAATAATAATTACAATCGGTCTCTATGGTAAGGGGAAAACAAAAGCAAAGGACAAGAGAGAAAAAATGAAGGTGCAGAAAGAATGTGGAAGAAGTAATCATTCATATTAACCTGTTGTTGTTGTTGTTTAATCGCTGAGTCATCCGACTCTTTGTGACTCCAGGGACTATAGCCCACTAGGCTCCTCTGTTCATGGGATTTACCCAGCAAGAATTCTGGAGTGGGTTGTCATTTCCTTCTCTGAGGGATCTTTCTGACCCAGGGATTGAACCCGTGTCTCCTACATTGACAGGCAGCTTCTTTAACACTGAGCCACCTGGAAAGCCCTATTAACTCATTGAATGCTTACTAAATCACAAGTCATTGTCATAACACTTCCGTATATTCTCACTTAATATTTACAATGATCTATGATATACATTATGATTCTCTCTCCTTAAAAAGTGAAAAGACCAAAGCTCAGAGAAGTTGAGTAACTTTCCTAAGGCCAGGGAAGTGGTTTTCTGACTCCAGAGCAGGGATCTTGTTTGTTAAATCCAGCTTCTGGTGAGAGAGGGACAGGCTTGGGGGTTTCCTGGTAAAGCTGTAAGTCACAGTTCAGACTTGAGTAAAAACAGTGGGAGAGTCTGCCTTCTGTTTCAGTAACTAAAGAATAAAGTTTAAATCTTGCTTATGTATAGTCCTAACACACAGGATGGGTGCATGTGTGCATGCTAAGTCGCTTCAGGTGTGTCCGACTCTTTGTGACCCCATGGGCTGTAGCCTGCCAGGCTCCTTTGTCCATGGGATTCTCCGGGCAAGAATATTGGATTGGGTTGCCATGCCCTCCTCCATAGGGATCTTCCTAACCCAAGGATGGAACCCGGATCTCTTATGTCTCCTGCATTGGCAGGTGGGTTCTTTACTACTAACCCCACCTAGGAAGTCCTAAATCTTGCTTGGGAGGCTTAAAAAACAAACAAACAAAAAAAACAACCCAAAGGATCCAGCCATCACTCAACACCCCACACAATTTTCTCTGAACATTCTGGGTCACCACTGTCCCTCCGTGGCCCTTCCCACTCTCTCCCTCAATTTTTCTGATCCTTGTTTATAATCCTTCCATATCTATTTTGATGACAAGTACATGTATACTTTTCTGGGGACTCTAACTTAGCAGGGAAGTCAGAGTTTAAGATCTGATATCTAAAATGTGGTATAGTGACAAACGTCCACATTTGATGTGTGCGTTCCCCTGGCATCATCTTGGAACTTCCCATCAGACACGAGAAAAATTTTTCTCAATAGGATTATCCATGATTGAGTAGTGGGTGTCTTTAAAAGCATTAATTTCAAAATGCACTTTGGCTATCAGACTGTCAAAAGCTCTACCAGAGGATCCATTTAAAGATTAAACAGGAGTATATTTGAAGAGGTCTGCTTTTGCTATACCCAACCTCACTCTGTACTTCCATGATTCATTAGGTGTATCTAAGAAACAGAAGTTATGTTTTATTTAGCCTGCAGATAAAATATTACTGAGTAAGCAGTAACAGGGCTTCCCTGGTGGCTCAGGAGTAAAGAATCTGCCTGCTAAGGAAGGAGATGTGGATTCAATCCCTAGGTCAAGAAGATGTCCTGGAGAAGGAAATGGCAACCCACTCCAATGTTCTTGCCTGGAAGGTCCCATGGACACAGGAGCCTGGCAGACTATGGTCTATGGGGTTGCAAAAAGTCGGACATGACTGAGTACATACAATAAGCAGATAATTAAGCAGAAACACGTTCTCTTTCAATCCATATTAAAATTTTTTCTAAGTTTCCTATTTGGGGTAAATAATGCATTATCAACTTATTTTCATTTTCTTGTTCTTTTGTTCATGTCTATTTTGTGCCAGGCACATGTGGGTGCTGTTAGGCCCTGGACAAGCAGCAGTGAACATCACAGGCTCGTTGCTGCTTTGACCAAGCTTACAGTATCTAAGAACCTGCATTCCCGAGATCTTCCTTTTCTTGATTCAATATGGAAAGGCTTAGGAGCTGGGATTGGGAATTCAGCTGGGAAGACGGATAGGAAAGGATTGAGGGGGGAGGCAAAGGCCAAATGGTGGAGGCTCAGGAAGGTCTTGTAGACAGACAGGTTCTAGCCTCTGAGTGGAGAAGGGAGAAGTCAGGTGAGGAACCTTGGGGGCCCACGGAGCTGGTGACCCACAGGCAATGGGTGTGGGCACCAAGGGGCAGGAGTCTTGGCCAAGCATCTCAGTCAGTTACAGCCAAGCACCCAAAGCAAGAAAGGAGCTGAAAGAGGCTGGCTCAGCTGACAGGACTCGAGGTTTGACATGGAGGGTTTTCAGGCATTTTTGTCAAGGCTGAGGTTTTTCTGTTGTGCCAAGTCACGGGTGGAAAAGGTGAAGGCAGGGGTTTGGTGGCGTTGTTCATCAAAGCTGAAGTTGCTGCATGTTGGTGGAGTTGAATTGCCCAGTTTCTGACTGATTACCTGAGCCATCCGCTCCCCAGCATTGGTGTCTTCCAGCCCTCACCCCGGGGGTCTCCCGACCAGTCTGCGTCACAGTTACTGCTCACGACTGTGCCCACTTCTCCAGGCGTCTCTGCTTCCCCAGTCCCCGACTGGCTAGGACTCTCACTGTAGAAAGTGCCAGCACACAAACAGTGGCATTTTCAGTAAATCTCTTTTCTTACATGTCTTTTTTTTTTTTTTCTGGAAAAAAAAAATCAGAAGTTTTAACCTTTAATTTTAATTCACGTATAAATAACTAAGGGGCTTCCCAGGTGGCACTAGTGGTAAGGAACCCGCCTGCCGATGCAGGAGACATAAGAGATGCAGGTTCAATCCTTGGGTCAGGAAGATCCCTTGCAGGAGGGCATGGCCACCCGCTCCAGTGTCCTTGCCTGGAGAATCCCATGGAGGAGTTGAGGGCTACAGTCCATAGGGTCACACAGAGTCAGACACGACTGAAGTGACTTAGCAGGCACATATGCGTAAATAATTAAGATTGTTTGTTGTTATTGTTTATTTTTTTAGATCTTTTTTCTTTGGTAGCCTTTGCCCTATTTATATTTACATGTGCCCTATTTAAATAGGCACACTTACGCTTTCTTCCCTATACATCTTACATCTTTTACATAAACAGTACATCATATAATCCCATATATGACTGTTCACTGGAAGGACTGACGTTAAAGCTGAAACTCCAGTATTTTGGCCACCTAATGCGAAGAGCTTACTCATTTGAAAAGACCCTGATGTTGGGAAAGAGTGAAGGCAGGAGAAGGGGATGACACAGGATGAGATGGTTAAATGGCATCACCGACTCAATGGACATGAGTTTGGGTAAACTCCGGCAGTTGGCGATGGACAGGGAGGCCTGGCATGCTGCGGTTCATGAGGTCGCAAAGAGTGGACACAACTGAGTGACTGAACTGAATGAACTGAACTGAAATATATTATATGACCATCCTTCTCTAGGAAGTAAAAACAGTGTTCAAAATAAAAACCAAGGTACAGTGTGAATGCTGGGTTCTGGGTTTTATATGTGTGTGTGGTAGTCGCTCAGTCGTGTCTGACTCTTTGTGACCCCATGGACTGTACAGCCTGCCAGGCTCCTCTGTCCATGGGATTTTCCAGGCAAGGATACTGGAATGGGTTGCCATTTCCTTCTCCAGGGGATCTTCCCGACCCAGGGATCAAACCTGGGTCTCCTCCATTACAGTCAGATGCTTTACCGTCTGAGCTACTAGGGAAGCCCGGGTTTTATATAACACAAGGTAAAGGAAATCTGGTAGCTGGCATTCATAAAATTAGTTTAGATGTTCAAGTCCTACTGTGTGTTTCTTGGTTGCCATAGCAACCCAGTGTACAGATAAACTCTGAAATAATGAAAACCCTGGAAAGAAGGTCAAATGCTCAAAACTATACTTTTATAAGGACTATAGCAGTCACCTTGTTACAGGTCCTTCAAAAAAGTTTTTTGAACAATATTTTTATTTTCTGGGTTGAGTTTTTCTTGTTAATAACTTGTTTTCTTTAAAAAAAAATATTCCTACTCTGAGAAAGTTGGTAACCACATTTATTCCTTCTACCTCTGAAAATAGAATCATCTCAGTCTCAAGGTGAATGACTGGATGCACTGAGATCACCGTTTGTTCAACTCAAGCTTCAGACAGCATCAACCCTTCAGCAACAGGCGTGATCAGACCAAAATAGGCCCTCACGAAGGAAGCATCCTGAAATGTCTGTCCTGCTTTTGTCAGTTCCGGTCTCGTCTGCGTTAGTTTAGTTCCTGTCTACCCAGATTAGTTATCTTTCCGTAACAATTTATAGAGAATCTTTAACTCAGGGACGTGACAGAGGAATCTGTTGGAATGACAGCACCTTTTACACCTAAAGTTTACTAAACAAGTAAGTTGAATATAAACATACAGGTGATTCTGAATACTCTGTGCTGTTGCTGTTTTGTCACTATGTCGTATCTGACTCTGCAGCCCCATAGACTGTAGCCCGCTGGGCTCCTCTGTCTGTGGGATTTTTCAGGCAAGAATACTGGAGAGAGTTGCCATTCCCTTCTCCAGGGGATCTTCCTGACCCAGGGATCTAACCCACATTTCCTGCAGTGGCAGGTGGATTCTTTACCACTGAGTCACTGGGAAAGCCCTTGAATACACTCTAGTTCCTTCTTACTGAGAAATTGGTAACAGTGCTTAGTGTGATTATGGGAATTGTCTCAGCTACTGGACATCCCAGATTCTCTTTTCCTAGGTTTCAGAATATATTTCTGGATATTTCATCCTACTTACCATAGAATGTCCACTTCATTTTCTGGGGGCTGTTACTACTAACCTCAAAAAGTTTTCAGGCTTCACTTGCAACGTGTACAGACTATGTATAGAATTATTTACCTCTCTCTACTTTGTAAACTCTCCTCTAGGAAATATCATCATGTGTCCTGTGCCAAATATATATCTATATATCCTGGGAAGTAGCAGTAGAGGCAGCATTATTCTTTTTTTTTCTTTTAATTGTCATCCTGTTCATTTAACTTCAATACAGGGTACATCATGTGAAATGCCAGGCTGGGTGAATCCCAAGCTGAAATCAAGATTCCTGGGAGAAATATCAATGACCTCAGATATGCAGAAGATACTACTTTAATGGCATAAAGTGAAGAGGAGCTAAAGAGCTTCTTTTATTATTATTATTATTGGTACAGTTGTAATTTATTAGTTCAGTAATATTAATATTTTGGAATTTTTCACTTAGCAAAGCTTTTTTTGAGTTTTTATTTTCTTATTTAATTTATTTTAATTGGAGGATAATTACTTTATAATATTGTGGTGGTTTTTGCCATACCTCGACATGAATCAGCCATGGGTACACACGTGCGCCCCCATCCTGAACCCCCCCCCCACCTCCCTCCCCACCTCATCCCACTGGGTTGTCCCAAAACACTGGTTTTGGATGCTCTGCTTCATGCATTGAACTGGCACTGGTCTTGTATTTCACATATGGTAAATAAACATTCCAATGCTATTCTTTCAAATCATCCCTGCCTCACCTTCTCCCACAAGGTCCAAAAGTCTGTTTTTTACATCTGTGTTTCTTTTGCTGCCTTGCATATAGGATCGTTGTTATATTCTTTCTAAACTCCATAAATATGCGTTAATATACTGTATTGGTATTCCTCTTTCTGACTTACTTCTCTGTGTATAATAGGCTCCAGTTTCATCCACCTCTTTAGAACTGACTCAAATGTGTTCCTTTTTATGGCTGAGTAATATTCCATTGTGTATATGTACCACAGTTCCTTATTCATTCAGCTGCCAGTGGACATCTGGGTTGCTTCCATGTCCTGGCTATTGTAAACAATGCTGCAATGAACATTAGGGTACATGTGTCTTTCATTTCTGGTTTCCTCAATATGTATGCCCAGCAGTGGGATTGCTGGGTCATATGGCAGTTGTCTTTACAGTTTTTTAAGGAATCTCCACACTGTTCTCCAATAGTGGCTGTACTAGTTTGCATTCCCACCAACAGTGTAAGAGGGTTCCCTTTTCTCCATACCCTCTCCAGCATTTATTGTTTGTAGGCTTTTTGATGTGGCCCTTCTGACCAGCATGAGATGATACCTCATTGTGGTTTTGATTTGCATTTCTCTGATAATGAGTGATGCTGAGCATCTTTTCATGTATTTATTGGCCATCTGCATGTCTTTTTTGGAGAAATGCCTGTTTAGTTCTTTGGCCCACTTTTTGATTGGGTTGTTTATTTTCTTAATATTGAGCTGCATGAGCTGCTTATATATTTTGGAGATTAATTCCTTGTCAGTTTTTTCATTTGCTATTATTTTCTCCCATTCTGAAGTCTGCCTTTTCACTTTGCTTATAGTTTCCTTTGTTGTGCAAAAGCTTTTACATTTAATTGGGTCCTATTTGTTATATTTTTACTTCTATTTCCATTACTCTGGGAGGTGGGTCATAGAGGATCTTGCTGTGTTTTATGTCAGAGTGTTCTGCCTATGTTTACCTCTAAGAGTTTTGTAGTTTCTGGCTTTACATTTAAATCTTTCATCCATTTGAGTTAATTTTTGTGTATGGTGTTAGGAAGTGTTTTAGTTTCATTCTTTTACATGTAGTTGACCAGTTTTCCCAGCACCACTTGTTAAAGCTATTGTCTTTTCTCCATTGTATATTTTTGCCTCCTTTGTCAAAGGTGTCCACAGGTGCTTGGTTTTTACTCTGGGCTTTCTATTTTGTTCCATTGATCTATATTTCCATCTTTGGAGGCAGCATTATTCTTAGTTTCCAATATTTTGCAGGCTCAGTGTCACCTGCCTGTTTTATGTTTCCATGGCACATCCTGCTGCCTCTGCCTCAAACTCAACATCTAAACTTGAGCTAATCAGGGACTTCCCTTGTGGTCCAGTGGTTAAGACTCCATGCTTCCAGTGCAGAGGGTGTGGGTTTGATCCCTGGTTGGAGAACTAAGATCCCACATGCTACATGGTTTGGTCAGAAAAATAAAAATTAAAAAACAAAACAAAACAAAAAAACCCTTGCACTAACTCTTCCTAGAACCAGCTCTCTTCTTGATTTCCTACTTATATTACATATTTTCCCAGTTACTCAGGCTTAAAGCTGTGAAATCATCTTTGATGCTTCATCTCCTTGGCCTCTGTTAGTCAACAAGCCCTGGCCATCCACACTTTATAATCTCTTTCTCTTTTACCCTACCACTGCTGTCCTTCCAGTTCATGTCCTGTTACTCCATGGAGGGACCACTGTGATGGTCTCCTTGCCCCTCCTTCAGGCTCGCCCTCCTATGCTCTGGCCTGATGACTGGTGATCAGACACTGCTTTAATCATGTCCCTCTTCTACTCACATATTTCCAGTAGGTCCCTGTTGCTAACGGGATACATTCCAAACTCCTTGATTTGGTGGGTAAGGATCCTGATGCCACGCTATCTCCCTAATCTTATCTCTTAATTCTCACCTAACCTCAGCTCCAGTGAGATGTCATCTACTTGCCCTTTCTTCAACATACCCTGTACATCCCACCCCCTCACCAGTGGCCAAGCCATTTCTTTCACTTGGTTGACTAACTCAGTTGTCATTCCTAACTTCCTTTTTTCTCTGGTCACTTTCCACTCTAGAAGTTGGAAACACTAATATCGTCTTTCCCAACCTCCCTTGCAACTTGGGTCAGTCATGTGTCACAGTGGAACACTTAGAATGTCATCACATTTATTGTATTGCTGTTCTACTTCTGGAAAAATTATAGTGAATAGTGTAGGAATGTGGGTTCAATAAAATGTCATGATGGGGGCTTAGAGCCAAAAGAGGAATAGTGCTACAGTTTCTAGTTTACTCAGCTGAATTAAAGATTTCCAGTTAAGAAACATAGCACCTTTTTTTGAGAAGTTCAAATTTTTTCCTCCTTCTCTCTCTCTCTTTCTTTGATTTGATGGAAATAGATGAGGGAGGTGGGATTGTTTGTTTGACATCTGGAAGTAACAGGAAGGTTTAAACCCTCTTCTTTACCTCTTCTGGTTTAAAGAAAAAAAAAGGTGATTTTATTTGCTAATGATTTAGAAGCTACATTCTATTTGATTGATTGCTATGGCCCGGCACAGAGGTGCTGTTAACTAGTAGTCATAAAACTCAAAGACTTCTTGTTTACTTGAATTTCAGCAGATTCCTTCACAAGGATAAGTTTTTTGTTTTTTTGGTTTTTTTTTTTTTAATGTGCCTAGGGGGTTACCAAGTCAAATACTGCGACCCATAAACTCTTGAACTTAAGTCCACGAAATAGTAGCTATAGAAACTGAAAGGTCATTTAGAAAGGCTACTAACAGTTCAAGACACCTGTGGTTAACACCAAAAAAAGAGAGAAGGAAAGCCTGTCAACCCTCAGTCCACTCCATGAGCAATTTTACTTCTGTTTCTTACCAGTGAAGTGGAAGCTAATTTTGAAGTAAAATGTCTGAACAAAAGAGTTACAATGTAGCAACAGCTGTGGAGGTCAGATTAAGCACTCCCTTTTAACAGGCAGATGATGTTTGATGCCTTCACACATTTGAGCAATTCGGCTTCATAATCAATCCTTTTCTAAAGGTTCTCATGAAAATACCACCCCCTGAACCATTTCAACCCTGGCATTCGTGAAAGATGTCAGTTTCTAAAAGGAAATGGAGTCATATTTGCTTTAAACCCTCATCACATGCTTCACCATGGTAGGGTTAGGAGCTAGTGTTTTAGGCACATGGCTTTAAAAGCCAAACTCTAATCCTAAATATATCCCAGTGTATAGAAGAGTGACTATAAGTAACCAATGAAGAACCAAGAGCCCTGAAAGGGATGTAAAGTAGGAGGGAGGGCACAGTCAGGAGAACTAAAGTCCCCATTCCTTCCACTGCCCCCAGGGTTCTTGCAACAATTCAAAACTGCACAGTATCGGGTTAGAGAGGCCGACGTAGATAAAGCCGTGTGATGGAAAGCTGGTCTTGATAAATGTTTAAATAGCTCTCTGAGTGTGACATAAGACCAGGGGACCAAAGCTTCCCTTCTGCATGTGGGATGGGGGATGTTCCAACGAAGATGGTGAGATTCAAGCTGGATCTTGAACGATGAGTAAGACTTTCACAGCTGGAGTTGCAATCCTGTGCCATAGCTCACATGGAAGCAATGACAACTGCATAGGAAAGAGACTCAGCTCATACACCAGACTGAGAACTTTACCCTTTTGGTCCACCTGTAAGACAGTCCGTAAGGTGTCTGCCATTTGAGCAAGGGGGAGAATGATTTGAATGAAGGTCAGAGCTTCTGGGTAAAGCCCACCCCTGCCCCTTCTCCACAGGTGTTGGCCTGAGCCCTTTCATGGTGAACAGCATGGATTGCCCCTCCACCTCCTTAGTTTCTCCATCCTCACCTGTGCTTCCATGTCCTTCCTGCAGTGGATACCTATTCTCTTTTTCTACACAGGACCCTTTCCTTTTTCTGGGATTGACACCCTTTGAAGGGGGGAACTTTTTCCTCCCTCCACGCTGAGCACATGGATTGCCAGTCACAGCGTCCTGAAACCCTGGAGACAGCTGTTCTGTAGGACCAGTCAGCAGCTGTAAGACTGGAACCAGTCCTGAGATTTTTCACACAGAATACAGGCAAAGAGATTTAGTCTCTTTGATATTGGAGGTATAAAAGTGGAAGCTATTGATGGATGAGACTCATGTAAAAGAATAAAGTTGAAATAGAAAAGCAGAGATGAGAACTCAAAATGGCTATGCTTAAATCATAGTAAAGTTTTCCTGAGGTTCAAATAAGTTTGTACAACACTGCTATATTCAAAGTGGATAACCAACAAGGACCTACCGCATAGCGCAGGAGACTGCTCTATGTTGTGTGGCAGCCTGGATGGGAGGGGAGTTTGGGGGAGACTGGATACATGTACATGTATGGCTGAGTCCCTTTGCTGTGCACCTGAAACATCACAACATTGTGAATTGACTATACCCCAATACCAAATAACAAGTTTAAATTTTAAAAAAGGAAGCTTGTACATTCTCCTCTGAGACTTCTGGTAAATCTCCTTTTTGTATCTGATTAGCAGAGAGTCCTGTCACTTGCAATGAGCATCCCAGGGCTGCTGTAACCAAGTACCAGAGATCAAGTGGGTTAAAACAACAGAAATTCATTCTCTCATTCCTGGAGGCTAGAAGTTAAAATCAAAGTGTCAGCAGGGCCATGCTCCCTCCAAAGCCTCTAACTGGAGGATCTTGCCTTTCCTCTCCCCAGCTTCTGGTGGCCTAGCATTTGCCAGTCTGTGGTAGTGTAACTCCTGCATTTGGAGTGCTGCATGAACAGATTTTATGGAGAATTACAGCCAAGGCGAAAAGACCATCTGAGAGCAAGTGCATACCTTTTAGAGGACAAAGTGATGAAATTCCTTTGATAATCCACTCACTATTCATTAGGAACCTAATTTTGTTGCTGTTGTTCAGTTGTTAAGTTATGTCTGACTCCTTGCAACCCCAGGGACTGCAGCACGCCAATGAACCTTATATCACAGGAAATAAAACATTTTGAGGGTTGGTACCAGTCCTTTCAAATCTTCAGAGAAGCAGAAACTTCAAAAAAGCCTGAATTTGCTTTTTGTTTTCATGAGTCATTCTGTAAGGAAGACAAATTTCAGACCTATCTCTCACACACACACACACACACACACACACACACACACACACACACATTTTCTCCATAAGAATGGGTGGCAAACCAACAAATACACACACAGCCTGGCATGCAGCCTGCCTTCTACTTTGTAGACAGTGCCCGGCTAATTTCTCCTAGAGTACAAAATGAAAGAAAGAAATAAATCACCTCCTTCAATCATTACAGCAAAGCTCTTTGTGATGTGTTTTAATCCACACCTAGAGGTGTGAATTAAACTAGGAGATATTAAGTGTACCCAATAGCTTTCAATTTGTGCCAGCCTGATTCTCCCTTCAGTCTTTCTCAAGGGATACATTCTTACCAGCAGAACAGTCTACTGCCCTGCACTTGCCTTGATATAATCTCTAGTGGCCAGGAAGGTAACCATTGCTGGCTTGTTTGTATTTGTCTTAGGGGCTAGGTGGAGGAAATTGGACACAATAATTAATTCAGATTAATTGCCCAAGGATATGTCAAGAAACCTGAACTTGAATCTCAGGTTGCAAAAACACAGTTCAAAGAGAACATGATATTCCTTCTCCCTTGTCATCTTGCTGATAGAATTGTAAAGCTAAGTGGAAGATTATCCCCTAATGTATTACATTCACTCTAAACATCCTCCACTCTTAGAAGTGGCAAAACTGAAAGTAAAATGATACCACCAGTGAATTTCCTTGATTTAGAATACTACCAGCACAAGTCCAGTTTGAACTTTTCAAGTGATCTTTGACAAGCAAAAGATGGATCCTTCTACTGATTGCCCCTCCATAAAAAACATACTGTGCGGTGGGACTGTGGGGTTTTTTCTTTCACAAGCAGTTTTATAATGGAAAAACACTGTGACCTTAACCTTATAAAAAGTTGAAAAACACAGACAGGCTTTATGTTGAGCATCAACAAAAAATACCTAACTACCAGGCTTATTTCCTGGCCAGTGCATTTGATGTGTTTGTGAAGCCTCATAAAGTGTTAACAGCAGCTGTGACTATATGGAAAGTCTCCTTGGGCAGGTTGGTACATGACTTCAGCCTTATTTAGAGTTGTCATCAGCTCCTTGTAGGACACTGGGTTTTCACAGTGCTCTGGGATGCAGTTATGCTTTCCAGGGTGCAGTCATCAGCCCCTGCATGATTGTTTCTTGGACTTTTGGTGATGCTTGTTAAACAGTTGCATAAGAAAATTTTCCTGTTGACTACAGGCCACAAACCATCGTCTTCTCTTCTCTCTCTCTCTCTCTCTTTTTTTTTTAGTAGAAAAGCAATGTGTGTTCTTTTTTTAATTTGGAAAAAAAATATTTGATAATCTAATCACTTCCTACATCCACTGTTAATATCCTTGTTATAACTTCACCACTTATTTGTGTGCCTTGCTTCTTCTGTGACAAAGTTGGGTGATTATACAAAGTATACAATTTTGTGTTCTACTTCTTTGGGAAAGATTGTATCTACACTTTTGTTCACCTTTAGAATTATTTTAGTAACTTCAAACGTAAAGTGATGGCCTCATAGCTTACCTGTTTAATTTGCCCCCCAAGTCCAACGCAAACATTTCTGATTTTATAAACAACAATTTTTATAAAAAGAATAGCAAATTCCAAAAATACAAGGGATAGCAAATTACTAATATTTATAACTCTTGGATCAGCCTTCTAGTTACTTTCCAAAAGAGTTCTGTTATTTTATACAGACAGTAATTATATGCAGAGTACCTAGTTAGTTTATCACACACCTTTCTTGCCATCGGATTTTGTGATATTTTTAATGGCTTCTCTAATTTAATTGATGGCTACAACAGTGCCCAGAAAAGTTCTTTTCCCCATAATTTGGGTTCACTATTTGTATTTCTTCTCTTATAAACAGTCTTTTTGTGCTCTTTCCCACATACCTATCAGTGTCTTAATGTTTTTCTTATGGATTTGTCAGAGCTCTTACTATTTAATATTTGGTCTGCTATTTGCTATAAATATTTGTTTTATTTTTAAACTCACACACCCAGATTTTAAGATTTTTACTGTAACCAAACCTGTGTATTTTCCCTCATTGACTTTTGTTGCTTTTAAACTTAGGAATCTCTTCTCCATGCATAAAGGAGACAAATCAACTCCATTTTCTTTCAAATTTTCTGATTAACTCTTTAAGTTATGTGGAATTAGTGTTTACAATGATGTACTGACCTAAACTGTTTTCTCAGTAGTTAGCCACTATGCTTATTCATTTGCTGAATATTTATAATGTTGTATGGTATAGAAATAATTCTTGTATCTGAGGCTCAATCTGTTCTGTTTTGGGTTTCTCAGATGGTGCTAGTGGTAAAGAAACTGCCTGCCAATGCAGGAGATGTAAGACACCCTGAATTGGG
The DNA here is from genome assembly GCF_042477335.2 of Ovis canadensis. Lineage (NCBI taxonomy): Eukaryota > Metazoa > Chordata > Mammalia > Artiodactyla > Bovidae > Ovis > Ovis canadensis. The sequence goes on along the minus strand of NC_091253.1, from coordinate 53,359,948 downwards.
AAGATTCCCTGGATGAGGGCATGGCAACCCACTCCAGCAAGCCTGGAGAATCCCATGGACAGAGGAACCTGAAGGGCTGTGGTCCATAGGGTCGAAAAGAATTGGGCATGACTAAAGGCATGCATGCATGCGCAGTTATGTTTTACTGAACTATTGGTTTAAGACATAGCTGAAATTATTGTAGCTTAATAATGTACTGGCACAACCCGTATGCCTCCAGAGATAACATTTTCTTGCAGCAGAATGCCTCTTGGACTGTACTACACAAACTTCATGGAGCATACTTTTTGGTACAATATTTTTTTTCGCCACTGGTTACATAGGAAAATTTGATGTTTTTCCATAAAACTCAATATGATTTTTTAAGCAAAATTATGACTAGAATAAGTCTTAAGTGAAATAAAATTAGTAGAATATCAGAGTCATGTTGATACCGTAATGTATAAACCATTTTGAAAAGCACACTAAGTGACAGCAAAGGGAATTACATTTGGGATATTATATTACAAAGCAAAAGCTTATTACTAACCCTACTGTTTGGTGAGAAAGTGATGTTCTAAACACATAACCTAATGTATCTGATATACAGGTATTTTACTTTGTTGTAGTTTATGTTAGGGAAATTCGTTGGGTGTTTTATGTTGATATACCAACCATATACTTTTTCCCATTAAAATAGTGGTAAATAGGCTCTCAGTCAGCATTTGGGGGGGGCAGTAAGTCTGATTATCAAGAACAAATTATTGACTTAACTGAGGGGTCCCTGTTCTTTATTATCTTGCAGGACCAGAATTGCCCTACAATTATTTCTCTTTTCTACAGTATTTTTTCTTCTCTTTTTCAACTTTTTAAAAACTGAATCATTGAGGGTAAGTTGTTTACATGATGCCTCCAAATACCTTAGGATGTAATTCTTATAAACAACGAATTTCCCATTTAATGCTTCCCCAGAAAAGATAAAAATCAGTAAATTAACACTGATGTGCTGCTACCATCTAAGCCATAAGACTCCATGCAGATTTTTCCCCTTGTCCCAAAATTGCTGTTTATAGCAAAAGAATGTAGTTCAGAATCATTTTGGGGGGTCATGTATCTTTGTGTACGTGTGTGCCAAGTCACTTCAGTCATATCCGACTCTTTGTGACCCTGTGGACTGTAGCCTGCCAGGCCCCTCTGTCCATGAGATTCTGTAGGCAAGAATACTGGAGTGGGTTGCCACTCCCTCCTCCACAGGCTCTTCCTCACCCACGGATCAAACCTGCAACTCTTATGTCTCCTGCATTGGCAAGAGGGTTCTTTACCACAGCACCACCTGGGAGGCCTCATGTCTTTTAGCCTCCTTCAAACTATAATCGTTTCTTGGTGTTTCCTTGTTTTTAATGACTTTGACAGTTTTGAAGAATGTTCATCAATTTGAGTTTGCCTGATTTTTCTTATAAATGGTTTCAGCTATTGAATTTTGTGCAGGAATGTTACAGTGTTTCTACATTTTCATTGCATTCTGCCGCAGAGAAATACTAAAAGTTAGTATACTGGTTTCATGCTCAAGTTTATAAAGAAACAAAAAGAAATAAGGTAAAACTGTACAGAACTATCAATACTTCTCCACCTTGTTCTTGACAATAAATCAAATAGAAGGCTAACATACCAGTTAGCTATTGCTGTGTAACAAACCACTTCCAAACTTATAACTTAAAACAACAACTGTTTTTTAGTTCAATATTCTTTACACTGGCAATTTAGGCTAGGTCCAACTGGGTGGGTTCTTTTGGTCCAGCTTGGACTCAGATGATCTCAGCTGGGCTTGCTCACAAGTATACAGTCAACCGGGTGGAGGGTGGTTTAGTTGGGATGACTCATTTCTTCAAGCTCTAAACTTTCCAAAAGAGCAGGAGCACATAAGCCTCTTGAGGCCCAGGCTCAGAACTAAGACATTATCAGTTCTGTCACCTCTGTCAACAGAAATCATAATGTCAGATAGATTCAAATTTTGTATAACTATTATAACAATTTCTATGAATGGGAAGAATGAGTGCTTTTGGTTAAATAGTAAGTTAAAAATAGAAGTTGTTCTGGTTACCTATGACTGTGTAATACACTGGCCTAAACTTACTGATTTAAAGAGTGTTAATTGCTCAGTCATGTCTGACTCTGCAACTCCATGGGAGCCCACCAGGCTCCTCTGTCCCCAGGATTTCCCAGGCAAGAATACTGAAGTGGATAGCCATTCCTGCTGGGGTCCAGCCCTGGTGGATCCAGGGAATTCGAAGGGGGGATGGAGTCGGCGTCTTAGGAAAGAATTATTTAATTAGAAATATAAAGAGAGATTAGGAAAGAATAGTGTAGTAGGAAAATAAGTGGAGAAAAAGAGGCTGAATAACTTGGTTTATGTGGAAAACCAATAAAACTCCAAGACAAGGAGTTTGCACCACCTACGTAGGCCACCAGTGCCCACTTGAATAGCGGAGGGTGCCCTGCCTTGGGCTCCCTCTCGTGTGGGTCTTAGAAGCCAGGGCAAGCAAGTAGACATGGCGAGCCTCCACACTCCAGATGAGAATTCAGCCAGAAAAGAAGAGAACGAGAAAAGACCACACAGGGGATACCAGTCTTTCCAGGAACTAGTCCATCCTTTATTTTCCAGGAAAGCTTTCTATACTTTTGGTTGTACATAGAGATCAATGGATAATACAAAGTTATGCAGGGTCAGCAGCCTTGACCCTTATCAAGACCAGGCTTTCTTTCTGCAAATCTCTTATACAAAGGGTCTCAGGTGATTTACATTATCTTCTGGCCAAAAGGCCTGTTAACATTTTATGGCTCTCTTCCTTAATGAATGTTAATCTCATTTTCCCTATAGTGTTTTTCCTTAATCTGCATCACCTTCAAAGTACTAAATAAAGTTACATTAAAAGATATGAAAACTTGGCAGCAAGTATTGGCTCAACAATGAAACCCTTAATCAGTCCTAGTCTAATGATTTTAACTCCTCAGAAGCCCCTACATTCCTAGGATGTTTTAAGCTTCCTGTGCCTCTTGCAGTCAGGAGGCATCAAACAATCACATGCACAGCTGTAAGAGTCTGGCAGGCAGGCTAGAAAGCCATCAGAGGGGATTTTGGATTGAAACACTTGTATTATGCCCAGGAGATTTATTATCTAAAAGCTCTAAATTAACTTTTTCCAGAAAAAGGTGGTGGGGGGACAGCCCTCTGTTAATGTCAGAAGAGTAGGTGGAAAGCATAACACAGTAAAGCAGGCAGACTCTGGTTTTGGGGGGTAGATGCTTGGGAACAGGGGGTCTCCTGAGGCTCGATCTTGCCTTTGTGTATGCCAAGCCTCCTTCCTCATGACCTTTGCCACAGGCAGAGTTCCCCACGCTGGCTCCCGGCACATTCCCTTCTCCAGAGGATCTTCCCGATCCAGGGATCAAACCCAGGTCTCCTTCATCGAGGGTGGGTTCTTTGCCATCTGAGCCACGAGGGAAGCCCTAGTGACTTAAAGAACCAGTTTATTTTGCTCATAATGTTTATATAATATATCATGAATTCTGGAAGGGTTTACTTCTGACCCATGAGGTGTCTGTGTCTGGATGATCTATTTCTAAGGTGACTTTCGCTCATATGTGACACGGTAGTTCACTATGGCCTCCCTCTTCCCGCACATGATGTCTTATCCACCAGGGCCTCTCCAGCATGGCTGGGCTTCTCACAGCACAGTGGTATGAGGATAGTCATACCTCTCAAGTCGTGGCTGACTTCGAAGAAACAGAAGTAAAAGCTGCCAATTTCATACACCTGAAACTAACACAACATTGTAAATCAACTATAATACAATAAAAAAAATTTTTTTTATGTTGCCAGTTTCCTAAACCCTGAACTCAGAAACTGGTACAATTTCATTTTAGCCATATTCAACTGACCAGAACTGTCATAGAATCTAACCAGATTCAAGGGGAGGGACCCAGACTTCCCACTTATCAAACACAGGAGTGTCAAAGAATTTGTGGCCGTAGTTTGCTCTGTAGTCACAAATATTATATTCTTCCCATATGCAAAATGCACTAACCCACTTCCACAGTCACCAGAAGTCTCACCCCATTATGCCATTAGGTTTAGGCTTAAACTGTAAATCTCAGGTCCAGGTGCAGATAGGTTTCTTTAGATTTGGTTCCTCAGGTATATGTCTTCTCAATCTGAAGTCCTCCCATGAATAAAAAAGTGAGTTACCTGTGTACACACACACAATGCTGGGATAGTCATGTGTAGACATGCCCTTTCAAAAATGGGGAAGACAAGGGGCACAGAGCAGTCACTATTCCATAATGATATGACATCCAAGTAGACACATGTTGCCAGTGTCTTGATAAAGCTCTATACCTGCAGCTGTGATATGATTCTCTGTGGTTCTTGGCTTTTGACCTTTGGGTTCTTGGTACTGCCTTTTAAGTCATTCTTCATTTTCCATAAAAAAAAAAGCCTATGTTTTCTGCTGAGTAAGTTTCTCAGCCTGAATCCTTCCTCTGTTAGTTTAGGAGTCCAAAGCCCTCTTTTAATTTGATGTTGTCTCTGACCCTTTCATTCTAAGATGGTTAATTCCTTTAAAAACATTGTGGGATTCCTGTATATCAAACTATAATCCATTCTCTTAGATCAGAGTCATGACCACAAATCCTTTTGAGCAGGGTTCTTCTCTGCCTTTGGCTTTTTGGAAATCTGCTTAAGGATGTTACAATAGCCTAAAGATTACCAGAATCTCTATTGTTTAATAGAGAAGGATGATAAGGCACACTCTTCAAAGCTTTTGTCTGATAGGGCCTATCAACTCAAAATGTTTCTGAGATCTTATCAAAGGGATTTATGCTTGCAGCTTTGACTTCATCTTTACCCTGAGTCTTTGTTTTACTGCCCTTTTTAAAATTTTTACCTGGAGGTTATTTCTTGCTTTAAAAGTATTTTCTTAGCTAGATCTGTGTTCTAAATCTGTTTTTGAAGCCAGCAAGTCTTGGGTTCTATGTATTTCCTCTAAACTCTGCTAAAAATTGAATAATCTATTTAGCTAATTTCTCCCTACCTCTACTTTATTGTATGCAGATATAAGAATTATTTGGCAGTCTGCCTGGAAATCTACTTGTTGAGATCCACTAGTGTATTAGGCACATCTTATATTTTCCAAAACATGTTAGGTGACCGTTTAACTAAACCTACTACAGATACAAAATAGAGGTTGCCCTCTTGCCAAACCTTAATAATAACCTCCTGTCTTTCTCCATTCACACTCTTTTTCAGTCTCAGCCCACTGTCCAGTTTCAAAATCAATGCCACATATTTTCCATTTTTATAATGAGAGCACCTACATCCGTTCCTGTTTTCGATTGCTGCATTACGAACTACCACAAAATTATGTATCCCAAACAGCTATTTTATTTACTCAGAATTTGATGGTTCAGAATTTGGATGACCTCAACTGGGCAACTTGTGTTTCTGATCCATTTGCTGTCAGTTGGGGTCACTAAGGTTGAGTATCCACTCACAAGCTGGCTCACGTATTTTGCTCACATGTTCAGCATCTCAGCACTTCTTGGTCGTATACCATGTGTTGTCTCATTCTCCAGGTCCTCTTCACAGGGCTTTGACTTCTCACAACATGGTGCTCTCAGGGTGGCCATACTTCTTCCTGGAGGATGGCTTCTATGAATGAGTGTTCCAAATGACAGAAAGCAGAAGCCATCAGTTTCCTAAGGCCTGGGCCCCAAGATCGTCAGAGTGTCATCTTCACCATGTTCTGTCCTTTAAAGCAGTCACAGAGCCACCTAGGTTCAAGTGGAAGAGACACTTGCAGTGAGAGAAGTGCCAACATCTTTGTGATCATCTTTAACCCACCTTAGAGCTGAATCTTTGTTCTCCTTACTGTAACAGGTCGGGGAACTCTGAACCAGAAGACAGACCAATATGATTGAAGCCCAAGTCTAGCCTGCTTAACTGGTGTATTATTGTCTTGGTGTCACTTTCTTTCTCTGATTGGCTGTTTCCTCGTTTATAAATACAGTAGGATATGAATACTCCATAATTTAAGTAACTCCATAACTCCATGTCCATGGCGACATTTATATTAGAATCATCCTGAAGGTTCGTGACATAAAATAATGTGCCATTTGGCTGAGGTATCCATTTAAATTATGTTTATCCGGAGGCTGCTATACTTAGTCAACTTATCAACATCTGCATACAACTCAATAGAGCTTAGTTTTCTCCTTAATGTTATGTCAGTTATTTTCATGGTTTGGTTAAAATTTATTTTCCTAGAGAAAAACATTCAATAAAAAAATGTAGCTCTTAAAAAAAGTTTTGAATAAATAAAATAGAAGGGTGTTTAATTTGATTGCATCTTGCAATTCTATAACAGGAATGAGTATACCATCAAATTCAATCTTCCATTTGTTAATTTAAGATATATAATGCAGGGTCTACTTCTCTGCCATATTTTCAACTTTGGGATTCCCATGTCTACTACAATGATAATATCTATTTCACAGAGTTGCTAAAATAATAAATGAGATATAATATGTAGCCTGCCAAGCTCCTCTGTCTATGGAATTCTCCAGGCAAGAATACTAGAGTGGGTAGCCATTCCCTTCTCCAGGGGATCTTCACAACTCAGTGATCAAACCCGGGTCTCCTGCATTGTAGGCAGATTCTTTGCCATCTGAGCCACCAGGGAAGACCACAAAAGTAATCATTGGCCTAAAACATGCTGTTTCACTAGAACATGGGTTCTTGGAGATAAAGACCTTAGTATATTTCTCTTTAAGTCACTGGTACATAGCTTAGTGCCTGCACGTTTTTCTGACTACATTTGACAGAAATGTAATTCAAATGTGCATAAGCAAAAATGAGAATCTGTTGCTTTACTCTATCAAAGAAAGCATTATAAAACTGAGAACTCTGAGCACAAACCAAAGGGTGGTTGGCAAGGGGCAGGCTGAGCTGTGGGAAGGGCACCCTACTCTCCCCTAAGAGAGTAGGGCATGAAGCATTGAGGCAGGGGGAAATGACCAGCTGCCCTTCACCGCCAGCTAGAACAAGCACGTGGCCACTCTCCCACAAGGCTGCCCACGATCACTCATCCATAGAAATATCAGCCACTGGCATCCAGGGCCTGCAGGCCACCTACCACCAGGTCCTTGATGAAGTGGGAGTTCCTCCTGCCTGAGAACTTGAGGCCATTGTACAACCACCCAGCCGGTCCCACAGTTTTTTTCTGGGCTGCAATTATGAAATGAGGATAGATCAGCGCTGAACCAGCTGGCATGGCCAGACCTACAGAAAAACTCAGCACAGCTGAAGCTACTGTTCTGGCTACAGGGCTTATCTGGTCAAGATACTCCCTTGTAATTATTCCAAAAAACTGGAGTCTGCTTGCTGTTAATTTCTTTGCCGGGACAGCAGGAGCCTCTGAGCTCTCTAATATTTGAAGATATAACCAAGAACTAAGAGCTAAAGCAAACAAAGAAGAGTTCCTGATCACCCTAACAATCTTGATGTGAACATAGCCACTGAGACCTAGTCTGATTTATTATTTGGTTGTTGATAAGGTGATACTAACTGTGCTAATGTTTATCAGGCATAAACTCTAACTGTAATCAGGAGGTAGTATTGATACTTGATTCAACAGGAAAATGGAGCAAACTTTTAATAAGACAAACAAAAAACAAAACTGTGGGAAGAGTAGTTGATTCAAAGGAATAGTTGGAAGATTTCCTCAAATCTACCAGGAGCTATATCTTTCATTTCTTTCCTCTTTGCAAGCTGATTACATTCATCTTCCAAGTCTTACATCCTGCAGCTTTCAACCTTTCTTTAACCAGGCCCAACAATCTTGGATTTTGTCAATCTTAGATCAGGTGACGATCTCTGTATCAATCAAATACGTTAGTTTTTAAACTTCGGTTGAGTTTTATAATTGGCCCGCTCATAAGTCATTTCACTATGATCAGGGGGTCATACAAACACACGGTAAGATTCCAAGGTAGTCACAAGGAAGAGGCAATATAAGTTATAGGATGAGAAGAAGCTGCAGAGGTGGTTTCCTCAGCAGACAGTGCCACAAATTTCTAATAATCTTGACATTTGATAAAAAAAATTATTGCTTACCAAGTGTCTGTTATTTCATATTATAGCCCCCAAGTATACTCTAAATGTCATAGCTGTGTCAAGTCCCATTAAGGCCTCAGCCATGGTTGCACAATCAGATAAGACATTATCATAATTACCACATAACTAGTTCTCTCCACCACAGGAACTACTGCACTGGCTTCTAATTTCTTTGTCTTGGCTTTGACTCCATGCTAGGAAGTCAGCAAGCCATGGGAAAAAGATCAGGCATTTAGCACTCTTCTCTAATATGCTGGGAGGGAAACGCTGACCAGCTTATACCATCAGAATTTCAGTAACTTATCAAGTAAAAAATAAGTTCTATAAATTATGACCCATTATTGGCATTACTGCCATGCAGGTAAGGACTATAAATTGTGGTCAGATTCTGCTATTTCAACAACAAACTGTTCACCTGCCACTTACTCAAGAAGCATTTATTAAACCTCTGTTAATCTCTCTGGGAAGGAGCCCCACACATTTTCTGTGGTCACTGGCTCTGTCTTTCAGAAATGTTTATTAAAGAAGCTCTTACTGAGCACCTGCCAAGCTCTGAAGAACAAAAGCTACACATAAATAAATAATTTGAATGCCAAGTGATAAGTTTAATGATGGATATGCAAAGGCTTGGGGTGAGTCAAGTAAGAACACTGAATCATCCTGGAAGACAGCAGTGACTTCTTTGAGATGGCACTTGAATCGTCTTAAGCAGTTAGTAGGAGTTAACCAGGCAAAAAGGAAGGAGGGGATTCTAGGAAAGTATGAATAAAGGGAAGCATCATGGTATGAGCAAGAAACTCACACTTTGGTGTTCCTGAAGTGTAGACAAAAGGAAGTGAGTGACAAGGAACAAGGCTGCAGAAGATAATAGGGACCACGTGGTGAAGAGCCTCGGATACCAGATTAAAAGAGCTTAAATTTAACCTTAGAGGGAGAGACTTCCCAGGTGGCCCAGTGGTTAAGAATCCGCTTTGCAATTCAGGGGACTTGGGTTCAAACCCTGGCTGGGGAACTAAGTGAAATTTGCTCAGTTGTGTCCTACTCTTTGCGACCCCCTGGACTATACAGTCCATGGAATTCTCTAGACCTGAATACTGGAGTGGGTAGCCTTTCCCTTCTAGAGGGATCTTCCCAACCCAGGGATTGAACTCAGGTCTCCTGCATTGCAGGTGTATTCTTTACCAGCTGAGCCACAAGAGAAGCCCAAGAATACTAGACTGGGTATCCTATCCCTTCTCCAGTGGATCTTCCTGACATAGTAATTGAACCAGAATCTCCTGCATTGCAAGTGGATTCTTTACCAGCTGAGCTAACAGGGAAGCCCTAGAGAACTAAGATATCCCATATTCCATGGGGCAACTAAGCCTGGCCTATGGGACTGGCCTATGCACCCCAGTGCGAAAGATCTTGCATGCCACAACTAAGACAGAATGTAGCCAAATAAATATGCAAATTATTTTTTAAAAACATCTTTAAAGCCATTGGAGCATCTCAGTTGGGGGGGGGCGGAAATAGAGCAGTCATCATTCACTTTTGTGAGGATCAGTCTGGTGGATGTGTGGAGGATGAATGTGGCAGTTCCTAATGACGACTGACACCCAGTGTGGTTTGTTTCACTGCAGCTGTTGAGAGTAGCACCTGCAAGGGGTTATAGTCTGCGATATAACCCAGCAGCCCACATACTTAAATGTAATCCCAAATTGTATTCGTTAAATAATCCCAAAGAGAATCAAATTTCTTAGCCATAATTTCTCATTCTCTTTGTTCTCAGTATCTCTACCCCCCACCCCCTCAGTTGCTCTTGTATTTTCTCTTTATGTCCTAATATTCTCTCTGCACTAAAGCTTGGGAAAGTATGAAAAACATTTAGCTGTCATTTAAAACTCTTAAATCCCACTAGATAAATGTTATAATGGCCCCCTACTCAGGAGCAGAGAATATACTTGACTCTCTAACATCCTCCTGGATCACATCCTAAGTGAGTATTGGAGAATATCCCTTCCTTGGGGTCTAGCCTCCTACCCATCAAAAGGTGGGGAACTGAGGTTCTTTTTAAGTCTTGAAAGTCACACACTTTCGAAGTTCTGACTCATGGTTTTTTTGGTGGTAAAATTTAAAACTTAGTGGGATATATAGATACATCTTAACTAGTCTGTGCTGCTCAGACTAGTGATCTGATTCATAGCTTTGCCCTGATTCTTCATTTGTATGTTCACCCAGGCATCAGTGAAGGCTAGAACCTACCAGTTTATTAGTCCCACCCTGGCCTAATCTTCACACCTGCTGGCTGCATGCAGATTTCCCAAGAAGCTCTGGACGATGAGCTAACATGAAGTGGCATTCCTAGGATGGGAATAAGACATACTTCTAAGAAGCAGTGGCAACCCTGCGTAGGTGCAGCGATGCACATCCATGCTGACCACCAGGGCAAAGCTGCAGGAGGCAGACCCTCTTGGCAGGAAGCAGTCGTAGATGAAGTAGATAACTGGTGAGCCAAAATTTCATGAAACATATAAAATAAAGATGCACAACAACAGCATGCACAAGCTCAGAGCAGTCATGAAACAAAAGGCAGTGTGCCTGCGTGCATTGCATGTCAGCTGAGGAACTGTAGGGTCGGTGGCTTAGTAGAAAGACAGGCAGGAAGCTGGGGCTGGCAAAGCAAAAAGCAGGCCCAGGTTGTAGACCTGGGCTGCACAGCAGGTCTGCAACCTGATAAGGAGCCAGGGGGCTGGACGCTCATATGAGTAAAGACTCGTGACAAAGCTGTGAATCAGACCACTAATCTGAGCAGCACAGTAACAGCTGGTCAGGGGAGATGGTAGGGTAGGAACCCATTAGGAAGGGCAGAAACAAGTAGCCTTGAGCGCTGCAGAGAAAGGCCAGAAGAGTGGCTGGCTGTTGCACCGGAAGGAAGGGGGCAGGGCAAGACGAAAGACGTTGAGGTGCGGAACACTGAAAGGAAACCGGAGTTGCGGGTAATCCACAGCCACCACCGGGACACTTCCTGTTTGCTTCTTTCTGGAACAGGAATTCATTCCCTGCTCAGTCTGGGAGCTATTGGTGGGAGAAGGCAAGAGGGTGAGTCTGCCGGGAGGAGGGAGTTTCCATAGAGAGATAAGAGAAGATCCTGACCATTTCACTGTAAGGAGAGCAGATAATTACACAATGGACTCTTTGAAGCTCACACACCACACAGAAAGATACGTGATGTCTTTACAGGTGCACGTCAGCTTCATGACCCACTTTCAATGGAACAGACGCTTATCCAGGGTGGTTGCGGTTGGCCCTGAGCCAGTCAAGGTATCTTGTTTCAGCCTTGCATGTGATCCATGCTACACCCTGAAACACTGACTGCCTCAGCGCAGCAGAACAGTCTGGAAGCATGATTCACCCCAAGACCAATAGCGGTGCAGCAGACAATCCCTCGAGACTTGCACAGTGAAGTAATCTCCCTTCTGAGAGCCCAGGCTGTAGTTTGTTAGTTGGTGTAGTTGCTTAGCTCGGCAGTGATAGCAGTGTTGTTTGGGGTTTCTTCCTTCCTTCTTTTCTTTTCTGAGCATGAAGATCATTTGTCCACCTGAGAAGCTTTGGGAAGAAACTTATCTCAAAGAGTAGAAGACAGAAGTATGGGGCCAGGATTAAGGCCTAGGCTTTATGAGAAGATGGCCAGGACTGGCTCAGTTGTTCAGAGGTCATTAGGTTCCTTAGTGAGAGCGAAGAGGGGCACTCTATCTTTTGCTTACGGAGGAGCCTAAAGAGGGGAAAGACTAGGAACTATGAAGACTTGAGGGGAGGGGCTGGGGCCAAGGACCCTTCTCTCCTAGTTTCCTACCACAGTCTCCTGGGGACCTCACCTGTTACCATGGTTTTATTTTTTTATTTTTTATTTTAAATTGCAGTATAGTTGATGAACAATTCCGTGTTAGTTTCAGGTGTATAGCAGAGTGATTCAGTTATACATATACATGCTTCTATTCTTTTTCAAATTCTTTTCCCATTTAGGTTATTACAGGGTATTGAGCAGAGTTCCCTGTGCTATACAGTAGGCCATTGTTGTTACTGTTTTAAATATAGCAGGGTAGACATGTCAAACTCAAACTCCTAATCTATATTTCCTCCTTGCCCTCTGCTGTGCTCTTTCTCCCCGGTAACCAAAAAATTCATCCTCTAAGTCAGTGAGTCTGTTTTGGTTTTTTAAATAAGTTCATTTATATAGTTTTTTTAGATTCCACCTATAAGCAATATCATACAATATTTTTCTTTCTCTGTCTGACTTACTTCACTTAGTATGACACTCTCCAGGTCCATCCATGTTGCTGCAAATGGCATTATTTTGTTCTTTTTAATGGCTGAATAATATCCCATTGTATATATTTAACACATCTTCTTTATCCACTTATCTGTTGGTGAACATTTAGGTTCGTTCGATGACTTGGTTTTTGTAAACAGCACTGCAGTAAATATTGGGGTGCATGTATCCTTTCGAACCATGTTTTTCTCCATATATATGACTAGGAGTGGGATTGCTGTATCATATGGTAGCTCTATTTTTAGTTTCATAAGGAACCCCCATGCTGTTCTCCATAATGGCTATACCAATTTAAATTCCTATCAACAGTGTAACAGGGTCCCTTTTCTCCATGCTGTCTCCAGTATTTACTATTGTTTATAGAATTCTTGATGATGGCCATTGTGACTGGTGTGAGGTGATATCTCATTGTGGCTCTGATTTCCATTTCTCTAATAATTAGCGATGCTGACATCTTTTCATGTGTCTCTTGGCCATCTATATTTCTTCTTTTGCGACATGTCTTTTTAGGTCTTCTGCCCAGTTTTTTATTGGGCTGTTTGTTGGGGGTTTTTTTGTATTGAACCACATGTGTGCTAAGTCGCTTCAGTTGTGTTGGACTTTTTGCAACCCCAAGGACTGTAGCTCACAAGGCTCCTCTGTCTGTGGGATTTTTCAGGCAAGAATACTGGAGCAGGTTGCCATTTCCTTCTCCAGGGGATCTTCCTAACCCAGGGATTGAACCCGTGTCTCCTGTGTCCCTGCATTGCAGGTGGATTCTTTACCTGCTGAGCCATTCAGCTGTTTGTAAATTTGGGAGACTAACCCCTTTTTGGTCTCAACGTTTGCAAATATTTTCTCCCATTCTGTGGGTTGCCTTTTTGTTTTGTTTGTGGTTTATTTGTTTTGTTTATTTTTATTTGTTAATTTTTGTTTTTATTTCCATTACTGTATGAGATGGATCAAAAAAGATTTTGCTGTGATTTATGTCAAAGGGTCTTCTCTCTCTTTTTTCCTCTAAGAGTTTTATAGTATCTAGTCTTATATTTTTCTTTAATCCATTTTGAGTTTATTTTTGTGTAAGGTGTTAAAGAATGTTCTAATTTCATTTTTTACAGGTAGCTGTCCAGTTTTCCCAGCACCATTTATTGATGAGACTATCTTTTCTCCATCATATATTCTTGCCTCCTTTTTTGTAGATTAACTGACCATAAGTGCATAGGTTTATTTCTAGGCTTTCTGTCCTGTCCCGTTGATCTATATGTCTATTCTTGTACTAGTACCATACTGCTTTGATGACTGTAGATTTGCAGTATAGTCTAAAGTCAGGGAGCCTGATTCCTCTAGCTCCATTTTACCCCCCTCAAGATTGCTTTGGCATTTGGGATCTTCTATGTCTCCATACAGATTTTAAGATTTCTTTTTGTTCTAATTCTGTGAAAAATGCCATTGGTAATTTGATAGGGATTGCATCAAATCTGTAGATTGTCTTGGGTAGTATACTCATTTTGACAATATTGATTCTTCCAATCCAAGAACATGGTATATCTTTCCATCTGTTTATGCCATCTTTGCTTTCTTTCACCAGCATCTCGTAGTTTTTGCAGTACAGATCTCTTGCTTCCTCAGGTAGGTTATTCCTAGGTATTTTATTATTTTTGATGGAATGGTAAAGGAGAACATTTCTTTAATTTCTCTGTCTGATCTTTTGTTATTAGTGTATAGAAATGAAATATATTTCTATGTATCCCACAGCTTTAAATGCCATCTGTATGTTGATAACCCCCATATCCCTTCCTCCAGATCAAACTTCCCCTTCCAGGTTCCAGGTGTGTCTTCTGGCTTCCCACTGGACTTCCCCTTTTGTCTGTCTCACACACAGCTGAAACTTAATTCCAAAACCTGAATGCGTTTCTGCTCTTTCTCGCAAGTGCATTCTGCCCTCAGATTTCCCCATGATGATGTCATTAACTAAGACTCTTAATCGAGAAATCTAAGTCATACTTGCTTCCCCTTTTGCTCACTTCTCAGATGGAATCCAACAGGAAGTCATGTAGATTCACCCACCAAGAGGATGGAGAAACCCTGCTTTCTCTTCTGTGTCCTATGACCTATTCTTCATGCACTTTGAAACAAGGATGACTTGGAATTTCAATCATTTCATGTTATTCTCCCATTTCAGTGACTTTATTTCATATAGAATTATATGCAAGGTCTCTACAGCCTTCCCTCCTGCCACTAACCATATCTCACTTCTTGTTTGGTATTCTTCTGCTCCTTGCTTGCTATCCATCAGCAACTCTGATTTTCTTTCTGTTTCTTCAACATACCTCCTCCAGGGAGTTTGCATATGCTGTTCTTTCTGGCTGTAACATTCTCCCTTCCTTCAACTGCTTACGTGATTACTGTTTTCTCTTTTTCTTTTTTTCCTAATTCACATCACCTCCTCAGAAAGGCCTTCCCTGAATGGTCACTCTCCCCTATTATTCTGTCTCTGCCTCCTGCACTTTTCAAAGAACATTTCACAATTTGTGATAATGGTTTTTTTTAAATCAATTTTTATAGAAATATAGTTGCTTTACAGGCTTCTCTGGCAGCTCAGATAGTAAAGAATCTGCCTGTGATGCAGGAAATCTGGGTTCGATCCCTGGGTCAGGAAGATCCCCTGGAAAAGGAAATGGCTACCTGCCCTAGTATTTCTGCCTGGGAAATCCTATGGTTGGAGGAGCCTGGCAGGATATAATCCATGACGTTGCAAAGAGTCAGACACAACCAAGCGACTAACACTTATAGTTGCTTTACAATATTGTGTTAGTTTCTACTGTACAGCGAAGTGCACAGTTCATGTACTGTTGAAGCCTGGCTTGGAGAATTTTGAGCATTATTTTGCTAACGTGTGAGATGAATGAAATTGTGCAGTAGTTTGAACATTCTTTGGCATTGCCTTTCTTTGGGATTGGAATGAAAACTGACCTTTTCTGGTCCTGTGGCCACTGCTCAGTTTTCCACATTTGCTGGCATATTGAGTGCAGCACTTTCACAGCATCATCTTTTAGGATTTGAAATAGCTCAACTGGAATTTCATCACCTCCACTAGCTTTGTTCATAGTAATGCTTCCTAAGGCCCACTTGACTTCGCATTCCAGGATGTCTGGCTCTAGATGAGTGATCACACCATCGTGGTTATCTGGGTCATGAAGATCTTTTTTGTATAGTTCCCCTCTCTTGCCATCTCTTCTTATCTTCTGCTTCTGTAAGGTCCATCCCATTTCTGTCCTTTATTGTGCCCATCTTTGCATGAAATGTTCCCTTGGTACCTCTAATTTTCTTGAAGAGATCTCTAGTCTTTCCCATTCTATTGTTTTCCTCTATTTCTTTGCATTGATCACTGAGGAAGGCTTTCTTATCTCTCCTGCTGTTCTTTGGAACTCTGTATTCAAATGGGTATATCTTTTCTTTTCTTCTTTGCCTTTAGCTTTCTCTTCTGTTCCAGATGTTTTGGTCATTGTAGCATTGTTATCAAATAGAGTCACTGAAGCCCTATAAGAATGGACTGCTAATCAGCTAACTCGATTGTAATATGGTGAGATGGGAAAAATTATTATATAACAAATGTACCCTTTCTTATGGATACAGTCCCGGGAACCCTGTAAAGAAAAAGCAGTACTTCCCTGGGAGGATATAGGTGCTTTGAAGCCTTCTGAGGAAAGAAGAGTCAAAAGAGATCTATTTGCAATTGAGGTGAGGCAGAGGGAGAAGGGAAGGAAAGGATGAGAAGGGAAATGAACTTGAGCAAAAGTCATGTTTTCTGGAATACGATGAACTAAGCAAGGTGACTCGGTGACCTCATATACCTTCAGGAAATTTTACAAAATCACAAAAGCTCAAGGTAATGGCATTTCTTATGAAAACCAGTGAAGTAGCCAAATTCTGCATCATGGTTTTTGTGGGAAATAAAATTGAGACAATGGGTTCTGATGCTGGGGCCTGAGTCAGAGGAGATCTGGAGGCCTTAAGTGGGTGAGAGTCCCCAGAAACCCTGGGGACTTCCCCACCCTCTGAAAATGAGAGGCTTTGAAAAAAATTTCTCCCGGAGCACAGGGATAGAGAGGCCTTTAGATAAAATCAGCATGACGGCAACTTTCATGGTCACAGGCTCCTAATCTAATATTCTAGGGGTATTAACCCATGACTTATTTACATAAATACTACCTCCATTATAAGAAATACAAGTAATGCTTGAGGCAGTATAACACAATGTTTATGAGCACAGGCTCTGGAGTCAAATGCCTCCATCTAATTCTTGATTTCACTTTTTTCCACTCTGTGCCTCGGTTTCTTCATTTGAAAAGTGGAGGAAATAAAAATATATAGCTGTGAGCAAGGGAAAAAAGTGTAGTAGCTCAGTCGTGTCTGACTCTTTGCAACCCCACAGACTGTAGCCTACCAGGCTTCTCTGTCCATGGGATTTTCCAGGCAATAGTACTGGAGTGGATTGCCATTTCCTTCTCCAGGGGATCTTCCCAACCCAGGGCTTGAACCTGGGTCTCCCACCTTGTAGACAGATGCTTTACCGTCTGAGCCATAGTCTTAGTCTTAGCTGTGAGCAAAGGGTTTAATAAGACCTATTATCCCTCTGTGAGACTTAAACATTAGTTGACTATCCAACCGATGAAAGTAGAAATGTCAATTGTGTTATTAGACATTGTTCTTCATGTTAACAATGAACACTGAATGGTAAATTGCATCCAGACTGGGATGAAGTAGAAAAAAATCTATGAATGTCTGATGGGCATTTATGGGCATGCCAAACTCTGGGCTTCCCTGAGTATGGTGATCCTTCAAATCAGGCTTGTACTTTTCAGGATCCTTGTAGTTCTGTCTATAAAAATCCTATAGGAGATATGATCCAGGAATCATGCTCCTTGGTATTTACCAAAATGAGCTGAATGCTTAGGCCCACCCCAAAACCTATACATCTTATTCATAACTGCCAAAACTTGGAAACAACCAAACACTTCAGTAGGTGAATGGGTAGACACACTGTGGTACATCCATGCTGTGGAATGTTACTCAGCAATAAAAAGAAAGAGCTATTAAACCAGGTAAAGACATTGAGGGATTTCAAAGCATATTGCTAAATGAAAGAAGACTGAAAAGGCTACATATTATCTGATTGCAACTACATGACACTATGGAAAAGGCAAAATGGAGAGAATGAAAATATTGGTGGAAGAAGGAAGGATGAAGAAGTGGAATACATGGGGATTTTAAGATAAACTACTCTCGTATGAGGTTACCATGATGGATGTATGACAGTGTGGATTTGTCAAAACCAACGAATGTGCTCCCAGAGTGAAGCCTGATAATATACTAGGACTTTAGTTAATAACAATGTGTCTTCATTTATTCATCAAGTGTAACGAATGGACCACACGAATGTAAGATGTTAACAGTAAGGGAAACTATGTGCGTAGGGGGTTCCTTGGTGGCTCTGCTGGTATAGTCTGCCTGCAATGCAGGAGACCCAGGTTTAGGAGGAAATGGCAACCCACTCCAGTATTCTTGCTTGGGAAATCCCATGGACAGATGAGCCTGGCAGGCTACAGTCCAAGGGGTCGCAAGAGTCGGACACGACTTAGGGACTAAACCTACCTACCTACCTATGTGTATATAGGACTGAGTATATGGGAACTCTGTACTTTCCTCTCAATTTTTCTGAAACTTAAAACTGCTCCAAAATACGTCTATTAATTAAAAGGGGGGAAAGCCATGCCAGAAGTATTGGCTCTGGTGGAGAATGAGCCTTCCAAGACAAGCAGATCTTGCACTGAACCCATGTGGGACTCTTTCCTGCCCCCAGGTTGTTGGACTATTTCAAGAACTGCCCTGGAAGAGAAGTGTCTGAAGCGCCCAGCTGGTGAGCTTTGGTTCCTCTCTTGTATACACTGGTGGGCCATTGTCACTTGGTGAGTTGGAGAGTTTGGTTGAGGTAAGAAGATCATCTCTTGGGGAGCTCTGCACTATCTCATAGAATTGCTGTGAGAATTAAATGAGCTAACATCAGCAGAACATTCAGAACAAGGCTTGAGACAGGTAAATGCTATATGATTGTCAGTTATAAATGTTGCAAGGAATGAGTGGCTCCAGTTTAACATTGTAATCATTACACCCCCCAAATTATGAGTGATATGCCATCTGCAATGTCAGATCAATACACAGTGTATGTATATTGATGAATCCATAGATATATATGCATATAATTATATCCACAGTGGCTCAGTGGTAAAGAATCCACCTGCAAATGCAGGACATGCATGAGACGTGGGTTCAGTCCCTGGGTTGGGCAGATCCCATGGAGAAGGGAATGGCAACCCACTCCAGTATTCTTGCCTGGAGAATGCCATGGACAGGGGAGCCTGGCAGTTTATGGTCCATGGCATTACAAAAGAGTCAGACCTGACTTAGCGACTAAACAACTAAAAAACAAGAAGACATATGACTAAATCAGTCCAAACAGAGCCAGTCCTGAGATCTTTGTTGGGATTACTGAGAAATAAACTCTCTCTCCTCTTGGAAAGAGATGGAAGTATGCCTGGGCATGGAGTCAGCCTGAGAATGAAGTCAGACCCAAGGGAGAAAGAAAGAGGCCAGCTTTTGACAGGGAAGGTCAAACTACTGAATTCATTCATGTTTGAAGTTTTCTACTCTGAAACCATTCAGTTTTCTAAGTGAATAGCTTATATTTTTGCTTTCTTCTTCCTGCAGCTGAAGGCAGACAAATGAATAGTGCTTTCTTTCTCTATAAATCCCACCCTCCTGGGCGTTAATATAAAAACCTGGAGTCCCCAAAGTGATGCACTAGCAGGGCTCCCTAGAACCTTGTGATCTCTATAACTTTCCACTACAGTGTTACGGGAAGAGCTCAGTTGAGTCACAGGGTAGAGGCATGGATTGAATTCCTGGTCCTGGGGCCAGACCCTCCACAACTCCACACCTGGCGCTTAAGCATATTTGACAGCACATCCTGTCTTGTCTCTTCCCTCTCCCTCCTGACTCGTGTTTCTGTCTGAGTGCTCTGCCAGCAATCTGATGCAACTTCTTGAACTCTTAAAACTGCAGAGGAATTTGAGGGCCATTCAGGCACGCAGTTCTTAAGTAGAGCAGAGCAGGTGGAATTTCTGGCACCCTACCAGACTTACTTTGAACTACCAGACTGGTTTGAAACTGGGAAAGAAGTACATCAAGGCTCTGTATTGTCACTCTACTTATTTAACTTATATGCAGAACACATCATGCAAAATGCCGGGCTGGATGAAGCACAGGCTGGAATCAAGGTTGCCAGGAGAATTATTAACAACCTCAGATATGCAGATGATACCACCCTAATGACAGAAAGCAAAGAGGAACTAAAGAGCCTCTTGATGAAAGTGAAAGAAGATAGTGAAAAAACTGGCTTAAAACTCAACATTCAAAAAACAAAGATGATGGCATCCATCACTTCATGGCAAACAGGTGGGGAAACAATGGAAACAGTTGGAGACTTTATTTTGGGGGGCTCCAAAATCTCTGCAGATGGTGACTGTAGCCATGAAATTAAAAGATGCTTGCCCCTTGGAAGAAAAGCTATGACAAACCTAGACTTGAATGCCACTTGTGCTTCATCCAGCCTGGCATTTCTCGTGATGTGCTCTGCATATAAGTAAAATAAGCAGGGTGACAATATACAGCCTTGACGTACTCCTTTCCCAGTTTTGAACCAGCCTGGTAGTTCAAAATAAGTCTGGTAGGGTGCCAGAAATTATATATGAGGCAGTGATCAAGCCCATCCCCAAGAAAAAGAAATGTGAAAAGGCAAAATGGTTGTCTGAGGAGGCCTTACAAATAGCTGAGAAAAGAAGAGAAGCTAAAGGCAAAGGAGAAAAGAAAAGATATACCCATTTGAATACAGAGTTCCAAAGAACAGCAGGAGAGATAAGAAAGCCTTCCTCAGTGATCAATGCAAAGAAATAGAGGAAAACAATAGAATGGGAAAGACTAGAGATCTCTTCAAGAAAATTAGAGGTACCAAGGGAACATTTCGTGCAAAGATGGGCTCAATAAAGGACAGAAATGGGATGGACCTTACAGAAGCAGAAGATAAGAAGAGATGGCAAGAGAGGAGAACTATACAAAAAAGATCTTCATGACCCAGATAACCACGATGGTGTGATGACTCATCTAGAGCCAGGCATCCTGGAATGCAAAGTCAAGTGGGCCTTAGGAAGCATCACTACAAACAAAGCTAGTGGAGGTGATGGAATTCCAGTTGAGCTATTTCAAATCCTAAAAGATGGTGCTGTGAAAGTGCTACACTCATATGTCAGCAAATTTGGAAAATTCAGCAGTGGCCACAGGACCAGAAAAGGTCAGTTTTCATTCCAATCCCAAAGAAAGGCAATGCCAAAGAATGTTCAAACTACTGCACAATTTCATTCATCTCACATGCTAGCAAAATAATGCTCAAAATTCTCCAAGCCAGGCTTCAACAGTACATGAACTGTGAAGTTCCAGATGTTCAAGCTTGTTTTCGAAAAGGCAGAGGAACCAGAGATCAAATTGCCAACATCTGCTGGATCATGGAAAAAGCAAGAGAGTTCCAGAAAAACATCTACTTCTGCTTTATTGACTACGCCAAAACCTTTGACTGTGGATCACAATAAACTGTGGAAAATTCTTAAAGAGATAGGAATACCAGACCACCTGACGTGCCTCCTGAGAAATCTGCATGCAGGTCACGAAGCAACAGTTGGAACTGGACATGGAACAACAGACTGGTTCCAAATTGGGAAAGAGTACATCAAGGCTGTATATTGTCACCCTGCTTATTTAACTTATATGCAGAGTACATCATGCGAAATGCTGGGTTGGACGAAACACAAGCTGGAATCAAGATTGCTGGAGAAATATCAATAATCTCATATATGCAGATGATACCACCTTTAGGGCAGAAAGTGAAGAGGAACTAAAGAGCCTCTTGATGAAAATGAAAGAGGAGAGTGAAAAAGTTGGCTTAAAACTTAATATTCAGAAAACTCAGATCATGGCGTCTGGTCCCATCACTTCATGGCAA
This sequence comes from Ovis canadensis, assembly GCF_042477335.2. Lineage (NCBI taxonomy): Eukaryota > Metazoa > Chordata > Mammalia > Artiodactyla > Bovidae > Ovis > Ovis canadensis. The sequence goes on along the minus strand of NC_091253.1, from coordinate 53,338,396 downwards.
ATAGATAGGGAAACAATGGAAACAGTGGGAGACTTTATTTTTTGGGTTCCAAAATCACTGCAGATGGTGACTGCAGCCATGAAATTAAAATACATTTGCTCCTTGGAAGAAAGGCTTTGACCAACCTAGACAGCATATTAAAAAGCAGAGATTTTACTTTGCCAACAAAGGTCCATCTAGTCAAAGCTATGATTTTTCCAGTAGTCACATATAGATGTGAGAGTTGGACTATAAAGAAAACTGAGCACTGAAGAATTGATGCTTTTGAACTGTGGTGTTGGAGAAGACTCTTGAGAGTCCCTTGGACTGCAAGCAGATCCAACTAGTTCATCCTAAAGGAAATCAGTCCTGAATATTCATTAGAAGGACTGATGCCGAAGCTGAAACTCCCTTACTTTGGCCACCTGATGTGAAGAACTGACTCATTGGAAAAGACCCTAATACTAGGAAAGATTGAAGGTGGGAGGAGAAGGGGACGAGAGAGGATGAGATGGTTGGATGACATCACTGACTCATTGGACATGAGTTTAAATAAGCTCCGGGAGTTGGTGATGGACACAGAAGCCTAGTGTGCTGCAGTCCATGGTGTTGCAAAGAACTGGACACAACTGAGTGAAAGAATTGAACTGAATGACCAAAACATCACCAGACATGTGTCTCTAAAGATCTTTGTTTAGTCTGTTATGTTCTTGTTTCTACTTTATTTTCCTTTCAGTGTAGCCAACAAAGTAGCAGAGAGAGCAGAAGCAATTTATTGGTCATTTAGCGGGAATTATACTTTTCTTATAAATCTCAAGCTTGCCAACCCAGGAGTCATTACTATCCAATTGCTCTACTCTGTCATCAAATGTCCATTAGTTTTGACTAGAAGGGGGCTTTATGTACAATGCCTGTCATTGTTAGTGTTTAGCCAAAGTTGTGGTTGGCAATTTGACAACAGACTTCATCTTTCATTCTTAAACTAATATTTTCAGATTTGCAATGTGATGTAATTTAGGTCAGAGCTATCAGTTTTCTGTGAGATATTGTATTCACTGGGTTTTAGTTCAATTCAACCCTAAAATATATTGAGTGCGAACCTGCATCCAGGAACAGAGCATTTTACTCCTCCCTCAGAATGAATGGAGACCAGAAATTGGACGCTTACACCCAAGAAAGGCAGGATTTCATCCAGCACTTCTCCCAGATTGTCAAGGTGCTGACTGAGGAGGACACTGGGCACCCAGAGACAGGAGATGCCATTACCCGACTCAAGGAGGTCCTGGAGTACAGTGCCATCGGAGGCAAGTACAGTCGAGGTTTGATGGTGGTGGTAACGTTCCAGGAGCTTGTGGAGCCCGGGAAACGAGATCCTGACAGTCTCCAGTGGGCCCTGACTGTGGGCTGGTGTGTGGAACTGCTCCAAGCCTTCTTCCTGGTGTCAGATGACATTATGGACTCATCCCTCACCCGCTGGGGGCAGACCTGCTGGTATCTGAAGCCAGGCATAGGTTTGGATGCCATCAATGATGCTTTCCTTCTGGAATCATCCATCTAGCGCCTGTTGAAGCTGTACTGTCGGGAGCAGCCCTATTACCTGGACCTGATTGAGCTCTTCCTGCAGAGTTCTTATCAAACTGAGATCGGACAGACCTTGGACCTCATCACAGCCCCCCAGGGCAATGTGGATCTTGGCAGATTCACAGAAAAGAGGTATAAGTCTATTGTCAAGTACAAGACAGCTTACTACTCCTTTTACCTTCCTGTAGCTGCTGCCATGTATATGGTGGGCATTGATGGGGAGAAGGAGAATGCCAATGCCAAGAAGATCCTGCCGGAGACGGGAGGGTTCTTTCAGATTCAGGATGATTACCTTGATCTCTTTGGGGACCCCAGCGTGACAGGTAAGGTCGGCGCAGACATCCAGGACAACAAGTGCAGCTGACTGGTGGTTCAGTGTCTGCAGCGGGCCTCTCCAGAACAGCGCCAAATCCTGCAGGAGAACTATGGGCAGAAGGAGGCTGAGAAGGTGGCCCGAGTGAAGGCACTCTACGAGGAGATGAATCTGTCGGCTGTGTACATGCAATACGAGGAAGACAATTACAGCCACATTATGGGTCTCATCGAGCAGTATGCTGCGCCCCTGCCCCCAGCCATCTTCCTGGGGTTAGCACAAAAGATCTACGAGCGGAAAAAGTGACCTAGAGTCTGTGAAGGTGGGGAAGGGAGGCTTCTCAATAAATTATTGTCTAACCTGTGAAAAAATATATATATATTGAGTGCCTACTGTTTACGAGGTACCATGAAAGATAACAGGGGATATACAGGCGTGAGCAGGGATTCCCTAGTGGGTCAGAGGTTAAAGCATCTGCCTGCAATGTGGGAGACCTGGGTTCAATCCCTGGGTTGGGAAGATCCCCTGGGGAAGGAAATGGCAACCCACTCCAGTATTCTTGCCTGGAGAATCCCATGGACAGAGCAGCCTGGTGGGCTACAGTCCATGGGGTCGCAAAGAGTCAGACACGACTGAGCTACTTCACTTTCAAAAAAAATCAAATGGGACAGATAAGACATGAACCTAGTAACTATAGCATAAGGTAGAACGTAACTGCTGTAAGAAAGAAGATGCAAATATTGTGCTGTGGGATTTTTTTTTAAGTATTAAACATTAATTCTTTTATTTTTTTATAATGTTGTGCAACCATCACCACAATCTAATTTATTTTATTTTGGTTGCACTGCGTGGCATGCAGGATCTTAGTTTCCTGACCAGGGATCAAACACTTGCCCCCTGCAGTGGAAGCTTGAAGTCTTAACCGCTGGAATACCAGGGAAGTCCCTGCTGTGGGATTTTAAGAGAAAAGATATATCATATCCAGTTGGGAAGACTGAGAGATGACATTTGAGTAAGTTTTTGAAGGCTGAGTAAAATTTTGAGAGATTGGGGTCATGAAAATGTTAGTCACTCAGTCATGTCTGACTCTTTGCAACCTCATGAACTGTAGCTTGCCAGGCTCCTCTGTCCATGGGATTTTCCAGGCAAGAGTACTCCCCATGAACAGAGGAGCTTGGTGGGCTACAGTCCATGGGATCACGAAGAGTCAGACATGACTGAAGCGACTTAGCACAGCCATTCCCTTCTCCGGGGGATCTTCTTCACTCAGGGATGAAACCGGGGTCTCCTGCATTGCAGGCAGATTCTTTACCTTCCGAGTCACCACGGAAGCACTGTGGGGAGAGTATTAAAGACACAAGGCCCACAGAAGCAAGACTTTGGAAGTAAAAAGGTGAGGGATAGAATCACAAATCAGCAAAGTATTCTTTTTTGGCAGAAGTACAAGATGGGAGAGGATTTGGGGTGACAAAGCTGGAAAGGTAGGGCATATTTGAAGAAGCTGCAAATCTGCCTTAAAATAGTAAAAATAGTTGAGGCTAGAAAACCTTTCGGTCTTGAAATTATAAGCCATTTCAACCTCTCGGGTAGAGACTGGAATTTACCTTTGGGGCCAAACTGCTAAATCAGTTTTTGTAAACATAACTTAAATGGGCCTTTTAATCCTGTAGATATGAAGGCAAGTAAGTACTCACTGTTTTTCTTAAAGAAGGCCAAAATGGGATGAAGTAACCCAAATGCAAATGCTTTGAACAGTCTATTTAGTCATGTAAATTGGGTGTATCTTAAGCTCAATTATGCTCCTACAGGGTTATAATTTTTTTTTCTCTCAATCTAGATTTAGAATTTCTTGTGTCTGAAAATTGCTGGTTGTTCATGGGAGATGCGTCAATGGATTCTCACCCAAGCATTTATTTACGGGAGATCAGGAATGAAAACCCGGCTGTAGTAGGGTTTTCTCAAGGACCATACTACTCTGCACCACATGATGGAGAAAAAAGGGCTATGAAGGAATTGTATTTGCCTTGTGGTAGTGCTTCCAGGCTGGATTCTTGGTGGCCACACATAGTGTTGCATAAAACTGGACAGCCTAATTTTAGTAAACATGATGTGGGAGGGTGGGGCCTGCCAAGCTAGGTGAGCCTAACTAATGCTTAAAAGTGAGGTTCCCAGGTAAGGGGGGATCTCCTTAGCATTGCTCATCCTGGGAAGACAGTCCACCTAAATCAGGAAGCGAGGGCACTGAGGACAGTGTTTTTCCCTCTAGGCCTGGCACATTGCTGAGTCTGGACTTCCTAGCAGGGACATTATAGGGGCGTTTGTGGTGGAATGAGTTGAGCCTTCCGTATGGAGGTGGGAACTACTTTATTTAATGACTCTGGGGTCATGTATTAGTCTGTGAGCTCTAAGAACAGTAACTTTTCTTTCATTTTTTAAAAAAATTCATTTATTTATTTATTTGGCTGCACCAGGTCTTAGTTGTGTCATGAGAGATCTGTAGTTTCGATATGCAAACTCTCAGTTGAGGCATGTGGGATCTAGTTCCCTGACCAATAATGGAACCCAGGCCCCCTGCATTGGGAGCTTGGAGTCTTAGTCACAGGACCACCAGGAAAGTCCCAAGAGTAGTTAACTTCTCAGTAGCGGTTTGACATTATTTTCTGTGTTATGCTTGTGATACAAGATTCTCTGGTGGCTCAGATGGTAAAGAATCTGCCTGTAATGCAAAAGACCTGGCTTTGATCCCTGGGTTGGGAAGATCCCCTGGAGAAGGGCATGGCAACCCACTCCAGTGTTCTTGCCTGAGCAATCTCACGGACAGAGGAGCCTGTTGGGCTATAGTCCATGGGGTCACAAAAGAGCCGGACACAAATGAGTGACTAACACACATGCTTGTGATACCCTCAAGCATTGAAAGCAATTCTGTTAAAAAGTTATAGCCTGGCCTTAGGTGTGCTGTGAAGAGTTAAGGAGCATCTTCAAGGGTTTCCCTCAGCTTCCCGGGTGGTGCAGTAGTAAAGAATCCGCCTGCCAATGCAGGAGACGCAGAAGACACAGGTTTGATCCCTGGATCAGGAAGATTCCCCTGGAGTAGGAAATGGTAACCCATTCCAGTATTCTTGCCTGGAAGATTCCATGGACAGAGGAGTTTGGTGAGCTACAGTCTGTGGGGGTCTCGCAAAAGAGTCTGACATGACTATGTACGGCTTACGCACTACCCAGGGTTTAGAGTGGGAGGCTAGGACCTGCAGCATTCTTTCTTGGAGGTCTGCAAGGATCTGAGTGGTGGCATCAGCAGGAGACAACCCAGCCTCCTCTTAAAGTTCAAGGGTAGCAGTGGCAGCAGCCATGTGGAGGGCAGTGAAGTCAGCCAGCCAGACGGAAGAACCAGAAGGACCGGCTCCACATCACACATGAGGCAGCGCCCTGGGAAACTCTGAAAAATACCCTGGGAAGATAATGAGAGAACCCAACCAAAGGACATTCCACAGACTATGAGCCTGTGCTCAAGAATGTGAAGTTCATAAAAGACACGGAGAGACTGAGAAGTCATTCTGGAGTAAAGAAGACAGGAGACTTGACAACCAAATAAAATGTGTGATCCGGGGTTGACCCCTGGATGCAAGGAATGAATGCCATTGAGGACATTTAATTATTGGTATATTTGGTAAAATTTGAATATGGGATGTGTTTTGGATAATAGTAGTATGTCTCTGTTGCCAGTTTCCTGAGTTTGGTTGCTGAGTTGTGGTTATGTAAAAGAATGTTCTTGTCCTTGGGAGGTATTTCAGTATTTAGTTGTCTAAGTAAATGACCAGGTATTTAGAAGTGAAAGGTCATGGTGTCTGCAACTTATCTCAAATGGTTTAATCAAAAGATAATAGTATTAACAATGCATATATGTGCATATGTGTGTATATATAGAAAGGGAGTGGAAAAGAGACACTAAAGAGTATTAATTTCATGAGTGAGCACTCAGTATGTAATAATTTATTATGAGAAGCATGACTCTATTTCCCCCTTCCATTGCTCAGTCCTGTCCGACTCTTTGCAGCCCCGTGGACTATAGCCCGTCATGGAATTCTGTCCATGGAATTCTCCAGGCAAGAATACTGGAGTGGGTAGCCATTCCCTTCTCTAGGTGATCTTCCTGACCCAGGGATCAAACCCTGGCAGATTATTTACTGTCCAAGCCACCAGTGACTTTATTTAGGTGTATCAAATAGTACATCTTGGTAAGGTCTGGGACATTCAGGTGACTTTATTTTGTAATCATATCTTGGTAAAGCTTGAGATATACACATTGTATATTTTAAATACTTAATGCTATGTTTATAATGCACTTTGATAAGCATGCACACCGTATAATAATGTATCCCCTTTCTTATAGCATGTAACATTGATTCAGAGCTAGAGCTTTCTAATTGCTTAGTTTTATGTTATGATGGAGAACAGGAGTACTGATGGGCATGGTTGGTTCATTTGCTACTCTGACAATATTGACTTAACTCATTTTTGCATCCTTAACATCTACTATGTTCCTAATAATGTTCCTAATAATGGTGGTTAATGAGTGAATTAACGAAATGAATTGAGTGGGTGTATAAATAGCACTTAAAGGAGCAATGAACTTCTACCACTTTATGAGAGACACAACATGGACAAAAAGGGAGATAAAAAATATGGACAAATCTTCTTGATGAGATCCGTGGACAGACCTTGTCTAGAAGCATCTCTCCATTTGTCTGCCATGGTATTCTCTTTAGCCCAGATTCACATCTGACTTTTTTTTAAGTTTAATGTGTACAACATTGTATTTCTACTTCTGTCAACACTGCAGTGTGCTCACCATCAAAAATTTGTTTCCATTCATCACCATCTAGTTGATCTCCTTTATCCAAGTATCGCATCCACTCCCACCTCATGTCTGACTTTCTTCTGGCTCCTCTATGATTTGGAGATATTCCACCCTTATTTCTTCCTAGTTGGCTCTCCCAAGTTCGGTGTTGTTTCTGGCATTTGCTTAAGTCATCTATTTACTATTTGATGTGTGCAACTCTTGAGTAGATGAAGATCTTGACTTCTGCCAGCTTGTTTCCTCCCTGGGGACCAATAAGGGAGGGACCACATGCGTTGAATGTCAACATATTCCAAATTACTGACCAAAATATAGAATTCCTATCTGGGAAGAGATAGTTATCAAAGCCTACTGTTGTTCAGTCAGTAAGTTGTATCCACCTCTTTACAACCCCCTGAATTACAGCATGCGAGACTCCTCTGTCCTCCACTATCTCCTGGAAAAGCATACTGGCTGAGCATGTATTCTTGTGTGTGTGTGTGTGTGTGTGTGTGTGTGTGTTATTCATAAAAGGCAAGGAGGCAAAAAATTTGTAGATGTCTGTCAAAGCCAAAATAGAATATATTTCTATTTTAAAGATTAACACCATCATTTTTTCTTTTTTCCTCCATTTTTAAGATTGTATATATACATAATTCAAAAATTCTTAAAGTATTAGGTAGCATTTATCAAATTATTCTCCCACTATTCTGAATATCATTAAAATTATATTTTAAAAAGGCTATTTCATGAATAAGTAAAAGAATGAGACTTTAGGCCTCGAAGTATTCAGTGTTCAAAGTTTTAAAGGCATCACCGCAATGTATTATGGATTTAAACATGGCCATTCAGGACTTCCCTGGTGGTCCAGTGGTTAGAAATCTGCCTGCCAGTGCAGGAGACACAGGTTTGATCCCTGGTCTGGGACGATCCCCAGTGCTATGAATCAGCTAAAGCCCATGCACCACAACTACTGAGCTCATACGTCTAGAGCCTGTGCCCCTCAACAAGAGAAGCCACAGCAAAGTGAAGCCCATGAAACGCAATGAAGAGCAGCCTCCTCTCTCTGCAACCAGAAAAAAGCCTGAGCAGCAATGAAGACCCAGCACAGCCAAAGGTAAACAAATAAATTTTTAAAAAGATACCTGCCCATTTCATAAAGAATACGGTTAAAGGAAATAGAAGTAATTTGTGTTTACAGACAAAGAATATAGTAAGCATCAGTTCATATCTGGTAACTGGTGAAAAGTTAATGGCCCTGAAAGAAAAGGAAACTACCCATCTTGCCTTCTGCCTTGTGTTCTCTGCACAGGTAACGATCATCAGATTGAAAAAAGTTAAGGCAACTCCTCTCTTTAAGCCTTGGATAGACAGGATATTATGGGAAGCCCTGATTGCCAGAAACACAGAGATAATTGTGCCACTGTCTATAATCCCTGTGGGCAAGAAAAGAGTGTTAGATAAGGCAAAAGTCCTTCTAATTTTCAGACATAGTAACACTGTGGGTTACAGAAAGACATTTTTAATGTATCTACTCAACAAAACCTTATTGAGAACCTTCTTGAGTAACAAGTACGCTGGAGGTAAAAAGAGAAATAAGATGTGGTTCCTGGGGAAGGGAGGCATGTGACAGATGACACAGTAAACATTTGGAAAGTGCACTATTGATCTGCACAGGATGTCATCAGGCGATCAGAGCTGTGGTGATGAGTATGAGCTTACAAACTAGATGTGCAGTTGATACCAGCTGTCTCATACAAGCCGTGTGGATCTGGAAAAGCAATTGAACAACTGGTCCTCACTCTCCATCTGGGAGTAAAGTCTACCTCCTAGGCTTGTAGTAGAAATTGAATGAAATAACGTAAATACAGCCCTTAATACAATGCCAGGCACAGAGTAGGCACTCAATAAAATGGCAATGATTGGGGTTAGTATTATATCTAGAAATTGTGTATAGGTACTGTTAATCCAAGATTCAAAAACTGTCAAATAATGTTTTGCCTAAAAAGGAAAGATGTGGCCACGAGGAGCTGTATAACATATTCACTAACAAATCCATTATAATTAACCTCTCCTTTTTTGGCATGGCCCCCACACTTAGTTACTAACAAGGTAAACATAACACTAGTGGGTCTAGCCAGGCCCCCAGCATAGTCTCCCAAACATGCCAGTAGGCATTTGGGAAAACTAGGGTAGGCCTGGGGATGGGTCAGCAAAGTGGGTTTGCATGCGGCTGATGATGCTTACCAAAGGTGATGTAAACCTAAAGGGAAGTGTATGAGGCCATTAGTCTGTGAACTTTTATGAACAAATTAGACAAGAGCTTTAATGGCAGTCTCATAAACTGTAACTTCTCATTAGAAGAGATAAGCACATAATGCTTCATGATGGATTCAAGACCCAAAAGGAATTGTCTTCCCAGACCAGAAAAACAGGCCAAGGCTCCTTGAATTTCTTTTTTTTTTTTTTCCTCTGTGTGTAGTCTTTAAAGTAGTTTTGATGACTGTAGACAGCATGGTCTGAAGTTACAGAGAAAACAATAAGGCTTAAGTACTTTACTCCTCACCAAAAGCAAGGGAAATGTTAAAGTACTCATCTTACCATGTATTAGAGATGTATTCCTTCCACAGGCTTCACAGGTGGCACTAAGCACATGCTTGCCAATGCAGGAGACATAAGAGACCCGGGTTCAATCCCTGGGTCGGGAAGATCCCCTGGAGAAGGAATTGGCAGCCCACTCCAGTATTCTTCCCTGGAGAATTCCCATGGACAGAGGAGCCTGGAGAGCTCCAATCCATGGGGTCACTGAGAGTCAGATACAACTGAGCATCTGAGCACGCAGCACAGGTGTTTCATAGTCTTTTCCTTTTCTTTTTGGCTGTGCTGGATCTCCACTGCTATGCACAGGCTTTCTCTAGTTGCTGTGAGTGAGGGTTACTCTTCGTTGCAGTGTGTGGGCTTCTCATCATGGTGGTTTTTCTTGTCGCAGAGTGCAGGCTTCAGTAGTTGTGCACAGGCTTAGTTGCCCTGAGGCATGTGGGATCTTCCTGGACCAGAGATCAAACCTATGTCCCCTGCATTAGAAGGAGAGTTCTTAACCATTAGACCACCAGGGAAGTCTTCATGCATTCTGATGAGGCTTCACAGAACACCAGATAGGGCCTCTTGACTTGCCTGCCTTTGACTGGTCTTGCTGCACTGTGTCTCTTTTCCCTATGGCCGCGAGGGTGATCTTCCAAAGCCTGCATCTCATCCTTTCACTGTTGTCCAATCACTCAGTCGTGTCTGATCCTTTGCAATCCCATGGACTGCAGCATGCCAGGCTTCCCTGTCCTTCCCTATCTCCCAGAGTTTGCTCAAACCCATGTCCATTGAGTTGGTGATGCCATCCAACCATCTCATCCTCTGTCGTCTCCTCCTCTTCCTGCCTTCAATCTTTCCCAGCATCAGGGTCTTTTCCAGTGAGTCAGTTCTTCACATCAGGTGGTCAAAGTATTGAAGCTTCATTGCCTCTGCATAAAACACAGTAATGGTTTTCTCCATGGTCCCCAGAATAAAGCCCCAGTTTCCCAGAGTGGGGTCTTCCTGACCTGACCCCAGCTTAGCTCACCTGGTGCCAACCCTCCTCCCTGTTGTGTCTTCTCCAGCCACCCTACATTTCCAGGGACTCCTGCTCTTTTGCCATCTGGCCTTTGTGCCTCTGTTCTCTCTGCCTGGAACATGCTTCCTCCTCCCTTCCCTTGGTGCATCCTAATACCCCTTCTCCCTGCTGATGCTCCTCATTCTCAACGTGGACCTCTCCCCCTAAGAAGCCTTCCTTGCCTCTCCCAAGTGCTCCCTGTGTGCTCCATGCTTCACCCAACATTGCTCCTCCCTGGGTTGCACTTGTTTGTTTATTTAGGTAGCAAGAAATTTTACTCTTCACTACTCAGGTACAAGAAATGTCACATTGCATGATTACTAAATCAAAACTAAATGTGCTTCTCCTTCTCATCCTTTTGAATCATAAGAATTCAATCTCTGTGCTTTCTCCCTGCCCCACATTCCCAAGATTTCTGAATTCATGCAACACCAGAAAACTAGTTCTCCAGCAGCAAGAGGCTGCAGTTGACAGTTGGGTGCCGGTTGTCTGATTAACTCAGGGACCACCCCTCACCCCAGGACTCCTCTTCACCAATAGCAGGAAAACACAGAGCCCTCACAGCTGCTCAAAGCCTCAGCATGCAATGGCCAGTCCGGCTTGATTCCCTGGTAAGGCCAAGTTCACCTCCTGTTATACAGCCCACCATAACCAGGAACCCCTCAAACTCCTTTTATTTATATCTAGGAAAATCTCAGATGGTAAAGAATCTGCCTGCAATGCAGAAGACCCAGGTTCAATCCCTGGGTTGAGAAGATACCCTGCAGGAGGTCATGGCAACCCACTCTAGTATTCTTGCCCCCATGGACACAGGAGCCTGGTGGGCTACAGTCCATAGGGTTGCAAAGAGTTGGACCACGACTGAGCGACTAACACTTAAAGCTTAAGGAAACCTCCACCTCTCTGTCTCCCATATCCATGTATACTGTCAAACTCAGGGGCCAGCCTTACACCCATGTGGGATAGGATGGGTAAAAGGTAACTGGGTTTCACGAGCACCATGCAGGCCTCTGCATCTAGCTAGAAACAGAAAAAATCTGGATGTGCATTGCTCCACACTCCCCTGGTAGCAAAACAAAAGCAATATAAAAGCCAAAATACCAGTTAATTTTTTTAAAAAAGCCCTCCACCTATTACACGGTTTTTCCTCCCCACTGGGAGAAGAGGGAGAATGCATGGATTCACCATGACATTGTACTTGCTGTGGAGTAGGTGTTTGAACCATTACCCTATACTGCTAGACAGGAAACTAGCTTTAGAAAATGGGCACGCTTGTTAATAATTCAGTAGCCCAGTGTGTTAGTTGCTCAGTCGTGTCCAACTCTTTGTGACTCCATGGAATGTAGCCCACCAGGCTCCTCCATCCACAGAATTTTCCAGGCAAGAATACTGGAGTGGGTTGCTGTTCCCTTCTCCAGTGGATCTTCCCAACCCAGATATTGAACCTGGGTCTCGCACATCACAGGCAGACTCTTTACCAACTGAGCCACCAGGGAAGCCCTAAGTAGCCTGGAATAGGAGTAAAAAGCTTAGAATTTGACAAATCTGGATTTGAACACATGCCCTTTATAAGCTTGTGACTTGATATACCTAGAATATTTGACATCCAAATAGACCATTATTTTTAATGTCCTCTCCGACCATTGACAACAAGGAGAACCAAGAGATATGGGGAATCAAATGCCGACTGTCACTGGAGAAACCCAGTCGTCTATGAAGCCTCTATTGCAAGATGGTGTCTCCTCTTTTCTTTGAACAGGGAAAGTAATCAGGAAGCCCAATTTTGGAGAGCTCAGCTATTTTTATTCTTGGTTTTCTGTTGCCTTCCTTCTACAAGTATATTAGAGAACCATTGGAGAGAGAAAACTATGAAGTGTTGCTTTTTAGAAATGACTATGAAAGCTTTTATCACTGCTATACCCTTAAGAGCCTAAGCTTTACGCTTTTTGAAATTTTAGGGAGAGTGAGCCTATAATTTCAAGATACCTTAAATAGCAACATTTGGACCACGTCTTCCAAGTGCCATTCTTCATAAATCTATTTAGAATCAAGCTTAAAAGTCACCACCAGCAAATCATTTTCGTAGCCTATATGGCAACTGAACATTCTTCTATTTAATTTTTCAGCACTGCTTTATTATAAGACATAGCTTGCAAAAAAATAATAAGCTATTTGTATTGTAAGCTGAAAAGAATGAGAATCGTCGAGTAGATTTGCAGCAATCTCTTCTGAGAATGGCAAGAAAAATAGACATTTCGACTGCACCTTTAGATTCCAGTCAGGTTGATGGAAACAAATAGTCCCAGGTCATTCACCTTAAAACCTAAATAAATAAACAAACAATCAGCCAACCAGAGGTATAGCATTGGTATAGAATTTAAAGACTCAAGAGACAGTTTTCTATAACAGGTTAACCTGGGGTATCCTTTAATGTACATTAATGAAGTCTCCTTCATGTACAGTTGGGAAGGTCCCCTGGAGGAGGAAATGGCAACCCACTCCAGTATTTTTGCCTAGAGAATCCCATGGACAGAGGAGCCTGGGGGCCTACAGTCCATGGGGTCGCAAAAAGTCGGACACGACTGAGGGACTAATACTAATAATACCTCTAAATAACAGAACTTTTTCAGTAATACTCATGTGATAATCAGTAAATGGTCATTATTTCCTTGATTAATTCTTTAGTTTCAAAACAGCAGGCTTTAAAAAGTACATTTTGAAGCTAAAGATACCCAAAGTCATCCAAATATTTAATGAGTGAACTATTTATACTTACTAAACATTATATCTTTCATTGGCAGTTGTTTTATTTCTTTAGATTTTAAAGAAAAATGAAAACTCCAAACTGTTCACATAGGATGACAGCATTAAAGTGACTCAAGTTTTGTTCTTTGTCTTTACAATAATGTTCTATCATTGCTTATTTTAAATTTAGCATGTAAACATAGGAATGGGTAGTACCACAGGGGTTCAAGACACAGATTGCACTCAAAGTAAGCTTGGGATCCCTGGTGGCTCAGATGGTAAAGAATCTGCTTCTAATGCAGGAGATGTGGGTTCAGTCTCCTTTCCGGAGAAAGGAAATGGCAACCCACTCCAGTACTCTTGCCTGGAAGATGCCATGGAGAGAGGAGCCTGGAAAATGCCATGGAGAGAGGAGCCTGGCAGGTGACAGTCCATGGGGTTGCAAAGAGTCAGACACAACCAAGAAGCTAACACTTTCACAAACCAAGCTCAATTTCAACTCAACACACACTTATTCTCTAAATAAATAGAGGAAGACTCTAATTTGTTCTTAGAATTCACATCTGTGTAGAATCCAGTGTTGCTTTTCTTTTTCTTTTGTAAAGGAAAAGTAATTTCTTAAATGTGTCAGTTAAAAGAAAAAAAAGAGCTATGCTAGTTTTGAGGCATATGCTGTATTATTCAAATTCAGTAGTACCTACAACAGTTGCTTAAAATGTGACCAACAAAAGTTTTTTTCAGGAAGGAATATTTTATGCCTGATGTTATCTAGAATTTCTGGTACATAATGATTTAAACACACACATGCATGCATGTGCACACTTGTGCATGGACACACATACATATGACCACATTCATTGGAGAGTATTCATAATAGTTAAAAAGTGGAAGCACCCAAGTGTGCATTGATGGATGACCACAAACAAAATGTGGTACCTATATGCTGTGGAATATTATTCAGCTGTTAAAAAGGAAGAAAATTCTGACATATGCTACAACATAGATAAACCCTGAAGACAGCCTGCTAAGTGAAATAAGCCAGTCACAAAAGGACTATGTGGTTCCACTTGTATGAGGTACTTAGACTTGTCAAAGCTCTTTTGACAAAAAAGTAGAATGGTTGTTGCCAGGGGCTAGAGGGAGAGGCAGAGGAGGCATTATTGTTTAATTGGTTCAAATTTTCAGTTTTGCAAAATGAAAAGAGTTCTGGGGATGGATGTTGATGATGGTGGCACAATAATATATTTAACGTCACTGAGCTGTACATGTATAGTTAAGATGGTAAATTTACATTATATATATTTCGCCCACAAATTTTTAAACGCTTAAAAAAAAAAGGTAGTCTGACTTTTTTTTGTTAGTTGCTCAGTTGTGTCCGACTCCTTGCAACCCCATGGACTCTAGCCCCCCAGGCTCCTCTATCTGTGGAATTCTCTCTCCAGGGAATCTTCCTGGCCCAGGGATCGAACCCAGGTATCCTGCATTGCAGGCAGATTCTTTCCCATCTGAGCCACATTATATTTAAATTACCTGCAGCCAGTGTACCTCCTTATTGCCTGAACTCAGGGCAACCACAACCACATCCACCTCTTAATGTTCTCCTGGACTTTTAGCAAGTTTCTTAATTTCTTTGAGTCTCAGTTTGCTTATTAGCAAGATGGGGATAATAATCTCTTCAAGGAGTCACTGAAAGAATGAAATAAACTGTCCTTGGCTCATAGTGAATGCTTAGCAGTGGTAGTGTTGTATTCATATTTAAATGATTTTTAGATGCCAGGGAAGTGATAGAAATAAAGTTGGCAGAACTAGAAACTGGCAGCATGCTACATGAGTCCTTTTTTAGAAGAGAGTGTAACAAAGTGCAGTGCACAGTTTTGACCTACCGCTTCAGTTTGGTGACTGTGAGCTCCTCTAAGGGCCCAGGCCCATCCCTCTGCCGCTACTGACCATCCAAACCCAAGCAGATATCCTGTCCATCTTTGAAATTAACAGGAGTCAGCCTCACAGATTTAAAGTGTCCCCTTCAGCCAAACAGCACCCAGAGGGTGTACTGGGTACCAGTCTCAGCAACATTGTCATCATCTTCTTGATCTTTTGGCAAAGGCTGGGAAACTGCAAGTGCACACGGAATGGTATCGACAATGTTTAGCTGCCTAGGGCTTCCTCTCTTGTCAAGTGAGTTTATGATGATAATTTTTAGAATACTCTTCTGTGTGGCATTTATTCATCCTCAGGGGCAGCTTCTGCTTCTGCAGCAGGCAGGAAGTTGTACTTGTTCCTGCAGAAACAGGATATCATTGACCACATCTGATGTGACAACACAGGGAGGAAACCCATTGCCTTTGCTAAGTGTATGACCAGCTACTGCTACAAGAGTTAAAAAAAAAAAGAAAATAGGAAAGAATACACAAGCCAGTATAATGTACAGAGCACATGCCGTACAAAATAGGACTACATACAGTGTCTTTAGTTCCAGAAGCTGGTTCTTTGAAAAGAGAAAGAGCAGCAGCAGGCCCAAAACAGTCATTTGCCCCCAGCTACACCAAACTGCAGGGGCTTCCCTGGTGGCTGAGATGGTAAAGAGTCTGCCTGCAGTGCAGGAGACCCAGGTTCAATCCCTGGGTCCGGAAGATCCCCTGGAGAATGGAATGGCAGCCCACTCCAGTATTCCTGCCTGGAAAATCCCACAGAGGAGCCTGATGGGCTGCAGTCCATGGAGTCACAAAGAGCCAGACACGACTGAGCGACTAACACCTGATACCAAACTAAAACGTAATTGCAACTTCAGTCCCTCCCAGAAATGTGACCTTTGCAGGAGTCAGTCTGAAATTTCCTGGTCAACACTGGTGGTGTAATCTGCAGGATAAAGACCCCTGCCTTTCCTTTCCTTCAAAAGAAGGCCAGGTCTGAAACAATCCTTTCTTTTCTTATGCTAATATATTCTTGCCCCACTCTCCTTCTGCCTATAAAAACCCTCCATTTTGTATAGTCTCTCAACAGGCTTACCTCAGTTTAGTGCGTTTCAGATATGCTGTTTTTTACAAACTGAACATTTGTGGCAACCCTATATTGAGAAGTCTGTCAGTGCCGTTTTTCCAACAGCATTTGCTCACTTCTTGTCCCAGTGTCACGTTTTGGTAATTCTCAAATATTTCCAACTTTTTCATTATTATTGCATTTGCTATGGCTGCTTCTTGAGAAACCTGTATGTAGGTCAGGAAGCAACAGTTAGAACTGGACAAGGAACAACGTTTGGTTCCAAATAGGAAAAGGAGTACGTCAAGGCTGTATACTGTCACCCTGCTTATTTAACTTATACGCAGAGTACATCATGAGAAACGCTGGGCTGGAAGAAGCAAAAGCTGGAATCAAGATTGCTGGGAGAAATGTCAATAACCTCAGATATGCAGATGACACCACCCTTATGGCAGAAAGTGAAGAAGAACTAAAGAGCCTCTTGATGAAAGTGAAAGAGAAGAGTGAAAAAGTTGGCTTAAAGCTCAACATTCAGAAAATGAAGATCATGGCATCCAGTCCATCACTTCATGGCACATAGATGGGGAAACAGTGGAAACAGTGGCTGACTTTATTTTGGGGGGGCTCCAAAATCACTGCAGATGGTGACTGCAGCCATGAAATTAAAAGACATTTACTCCTTGGAAGGAAAGTTATGACCAACCTAGACAGCATATTAAAAAGCAGAGATATTATTTTGCCAACAAAGATCCATCTAGTCAAGGTTATGGTTTTTCTAGTGGTCATGTATGGATATGAGAGTTCAACTATAAAGAAAGCTGAGTGCCGAAGAATTGATGCTTTAGAACTGTGGTGTTGGAGACGACTCTTGAGAGTCCCTTGGACTGCAAGGAGATCCAACCTGTCCGTCCTAAAGGAGATCAGTCCTGGGTATTCATTGGTAGGACTGATTTTGAAGCTGAAACTCCAGTACTTTGGCTACCTGATGCAAAGAGCTGACTCATTTAAAAATACCCTGGTACTGTGAAAGATTGAAAGCGGGAGAAGAAGGGAATGACATAGGATGAGATGGTTGGATGGCATCATTGACTCAATGAATATGGGTTTGAGTGAACTCCAGGAGTTGGTGATGGACAGGGGAGCCTGGAGTGCTGCGGTTCATGGGGTTGCAAAGAGTCAGACACGACTGAGCGAATGAACTGAACTGAACTGAATGGTGATGTTATATGTCAATACTGCAAAAAATTTATGACTCACTGAAGGCTAAGATAGTGGTTAGCATTTTTTAGCAATAAAGTATTTTTTTTAATTAATGTATTTGTTGTTGTTTAGTCACTAAGTAGTGTCCTACTGTTTGCAACCCATGGACTGTAGCCCACCAGGCTCCTCTGTCCATGGGATTTTCCAGGCAAGAATATCAGAATGGGTTGCCATTTGCTTCTTCAGGGGATCTCCCCAACCCAGGGATCGAAGCCATGTCTCTTGTGTTGGCAGGGGGATTCTTTACCACTGAGCCACCTGGGAAGCCCTAATTTGGGTATGGGCATTGTTTTCTTTTTTTCAGATATAATGTTATTGCACACTTAGTAGACCACAGTAGGACTTCCCTGGTGGTCCGCTGGCTAAGACTCCATGCTCCCAATGCAGGGGGCCCAAGTTTGATCCCCGGTCAGGGAACTAGATCATGTGGCCCAGCTAAAGGTTCACAGCTACAGCTAAGAGTTTGAATGCCAAAGATTCCATGTGCCACAACTGAGACCAAGTACAGCCAAATAAATAAATAAAAATTTTAAATATTTCCATAAAAAATAGACCACAGTAAAGTGTAAACACTGGGAAACAAACATTTTATATGCACTGGGAAACAAACATTCATGATTTACTTTATTGCAATATTTGCTTTGCTGTGGTGGTCTGAAACCACCACTAAATACTTTCCAAGGTATGTCTGTATTTACTAGATGGAATGATGCCTGCCTGATTCATGAATCCCTGAATAAGACCAATTGGATCTTCAAACTTACTCAGTTCAGTTCTGTTTTTCAACAAAACATAATAACCTCTTGATTTGGGATTTTTAACTATGGAAGACAGGGTTCCCCATTTTTGCATAATGAACACGCCACTTTGAAATATAAGTTTTTTTAATCAGTGACAACTACTGATGGGGATTCTGAGATTCAATGGCAGTAATATTACCAGAATATAATAGGAATATAATTTTTTTTCCTAAAGAGTGTATTAAAAATAACTAACCTTATTTTTCAAAAGAAGGTAAAGACAAATGATAGAAAGAAAATTATCTTCAGAGCCTTATTTGGCACACTATTAACAAGTATCCACAGTGAAGCTAGGCAGTCATTTTTGAATTGAAGGACATTTTTAAAAGGCTACCCTTTGAATGACAAAATGAGTTTTCAGCACTCCACCACCACCACCACCACACATCTTTTCCCCTGAATACTGGTATAGGTGTAGAAGGAGATGTTTTGAAGTGTAACTCAAGTTTATAGAAGAGACAAAAAGGACATAACCTTAATTAGGCACAGGATTCTTAGTAAAAGAGGGAAGGAAAGAAAGGAAGAGACAAAAAGAGAGGGGGGAATGGGGAGGGAGGAAGGAAGAAAGGGAGGGAGAAAGGGGAAAAGAAAGAGAAAGAGGGGAAGGAAGGGATGGAGGACAGGAGGAAGGAAGAAGGAAGGAAGAAGAGAGAGGAAGTAGGTGAGAATGTGCATTTTCATCAGTTCCTCCAGGTGGTCTGTAGCGCAGTCAAGTATGAGCAGCGCTGAGTTCCATGGGGTGGCAGGGTCTCAGCCACACTGTCCTCCACAGTTGGACCTGGTGCCCCAGCTGGAGGAAGGGGAGACGGCCCCGTCCAGACATCAGGCTCAGGAAGCAAGGATGTCAACAGAGCTCAGAGACGACACAGGCACAGGGCCTAGACTAGGCGCTGTGGCCATGTGAAGGCTTGCCAGAGGCACAGCCTTGGGACTGCGACTTGTGTCCAAGGATGTGGCTAGAAACCAATCCTAAATCCCTGCCACCCTGAGGACTCTGTGTCGTTACAGATCACCTACGGAAGCCCCAGGTAGGTCAGTGGTAATCCGCCTGGAGTGCATAAGACATGGGTTTGATCCCTGGGTCAGGAAGATCCCCTGGAGAAGGAAATGGCAACCCACTCTAGAATTCTTGCCTGGGAAATCCCATGGAGAGGGGAGCCTGGTGGGCTACAGTCCATGGGGTCACAAAGAGTTGGACATGACTTAGAGACGGAGCACAAGCGTAAACAGACTCACACAATACGATTTTGTGAAGTTACTCTTGAAAGTGTCAGGTGAACTTTTAAAAATGAAAATAAAGCCAGTTGACAAAGGAAGCTTTGCTGAAGGAATAGAGATTTTAGGAAGGAGTGCCTTAGAGGTTCTAGACTACTTGGGAAGCAGATTGTCATCACGGAATAGGTGACTCATTGTCAAGGACAGATACGTACTGCCTACCTCAAGGGGCGCATCTACACAACACCTCAAACTCACGAAAGCCCATTAGTGAATGCCTTCTCCTACAGCTCCATGACAGGGAGACGCCGTGAAGAACAACCAATAAGCCTTCCCTTCCTCCTGACAAAACAGGTGTGTGCTTAGTTACTCAGTTGTGTCCAACTCTTTGCGACTCCATGGACTGTAGCCCACTAGGCTCTTCTGTCCATGGGATTCTCCAGGCAAGAACACTGAAGTGGGTTGCCATGCCCTCCTCCAGGGGATCTTCCCAACCCAGAGATCGAACCAAGGTCTCCCACATTGCAGGCGGATTCTTTACTGTCTGAGCCACCAGCAAAGCCCTACAAGACAGGACTTCTACTGATAATCAATTTAGGCATGTAAACAGGAAAATACTTCACAGAGGACAGTGACCTGAATGATACTTCAGCAGATGAATTCTCAATCCAGCAATTCTGACATCCACCAAGATAAATAAACCGAAGTTCTATTAAACAGGGAAGGATGTTAATATAGTCTAAACTCATTTGCTCTACAGAAAATATCAAATTCTCCCTTTTCTGAAGAGTCTTGGAGCCTCTCACCAAGAGAACACAGGCCCAAAGCCATGTATTCAGGAATTCTCTGAGAAGTGTAACTTCAGCTCCATTGCCAGAATTATCAAACCTGTGGAATGGGACATCTTTGGTTTGCCTTCGTCCAAGGTCAGGTCTCTCTTCATAGTTAGAAAAAGTGGCTTTTGCGTCTTATAGAATGTTATGCAAGAGCTAGAATGGCTGGGATCTTAGAGCAAGATCCTTTGCAATAACCAGCGTGCACCTTGAGTTCTTGGAACCTGCTGCTCCCTTCATATTTGGCATTAACCAACTCATTGTCCTTGTCTAGACAAGTGCTGTGGGCTGCGTAAACACTGAATTGCTACATAAAGCCTCTATTCATCCAGAGTGAAAATGTGTCAACATGTAGCCTCTAAAGTCCAAGAGGGGCCTTTGTTCAGAGAAAGGACTCTTCACAGTTCCTTTAGTTTTAAATTAAGATTTACTTATTAACATTACAAAATTTAAAGCCTAATCCCCTTACATTTTAAGTGCAACTTATGAGTCATGTTCTTTGATTTATAGTTCTGATAAGAATATTTTTATTCATTCTTTTATTATTTGATTAACTCAAACTAAACAAGCTAAATTCCTTTTAATAATCATTCCCATTTACCAGTTCCCCAAGTTCTTTAGTCACTTCCTTAAGTATTTTAACTACATTTGCAAATATCACATATTGACTGTTCTCTTCCAAGACTTCAAATGCCTGACAAGGTAAACTAAATAATCTTTACAAACAAAACAATTCATGAACTAATTTAATACTAATTTAGTGAATCTCAAGTTATCCTAAAAATTTAAGAATAGCTCGTAAAATTAGCCAAATTATTACATGTACAGTTGAAAATTATAGATCTGAAATCAATAATCTGAGTAAATCTCAAAGTGCATGGGTGCACACATATCATGGGTGATATGTCAGATTCTTTAAGCATTACACTTTAAGTAACAAATATAGTAGATTATCCCAGTGATTACTTACTCCTATACTTTACACCAAAGTATTATTTGTGGGCTGCATAAATTTATTATATTTGAATTTGATACTAAAACTCAACATGGTTGGAAGGACACTTAGCTGCACAGAAGTGAAGTTGGAACATCCAGGCAAATTGAGGTGACTGCTGATCATTAGACCTGAGACGGCTGCTTATCTTATGAATTCCAGGCAGAACATTACTTTGAGGATACTTACTTGCAGAGAGCAGCTTGTTCCCTGGGTTTATTTTACCTTTTTGTTTTTTCAGCTTTATTATTCTACAATTATTTTTAATTTGTATTTGCATTATTTCAAAAAATTTTTTTAAATTTATTTGGCTGCACAGGGTCTTAGTTGAGGCATGGAGGATCTTTGATTTTCTTTATGGCATGCAGGATTTTTTTTAGTTTCAGCACCCGAACTCTTAGTTGCAACATGTGTGATCTAGTTCCCTGATGAGGAATCAAACCCAGGCCCCTTGCATTGGAAGCATGGAGTCTTGGTCACCCAACCACCAGGGAAGACCTCTATTTTTTATTTGTTATACCTTGATTTTGGTAGATGGAATTCTACAAACCATTTTCTACCCTCCTTTTGTTAACCCTAATTGAAGTAAACTGACCCCTTTATTGCATGATTGAATCTACATTCTTTTAGATCTTTCTCAGACAACAGCTTTCCAGCCCTCTTAATGTCGTCTCATGGATCAGGAATTCTCTCAATCCTCTGTCTAGCTCTGTGGCTACAAATCTGAAAGTCCTAAAATGGCAAAATGTGACACAAATCATTTGTATACTCCAAACAGAATCTCTGAAAACCTGCTAGCAGGTTATTAGGCTAAGAGAGTTGGTCTACACCATTTCCTAGCTTAAATGAACTTGGGGTGTGTCACATAATGGATTGATGACCCAAAAGCCATTCGTATTCTTTCCCCTTGTCTTTTTTAACTACAGAGGCTAAGATATTGCTTTCAAACTCTTTTGAAGGTAACAGTGGTCATGAAAACAGTTCTTGTCAATGAAGAGGAAGTGGAATTTACAAGGAAGATATTCTGGGGGAAGTTTTTTGTTGTTGCTATTACTAGCCAGAATGGTACTTTTTTTTTTTTTTTTTTTTTTGCCAAAGATGAACCCATATTGACACATCATAATCACTCAAAAATCATAGTTTATCTTAACATTTATTCTTGATGTTATACATTTTACTAGTTTGGAAAAGTGTACAATGAGTTATATATCCATCATTATGATACCATACAGAGCAGTTTCACTGCTCCAAAAATCCTGTATGCTCTGCCTATTTACCTCCCCATCCTTACCCACCTCAACCCTGGAAACCACTGATCTTTTTGCTGTCTTCATAGCTTTGCATTCTCTAGAATGTCTCATAGCTGCAGTCATACAGTATGCAGCCTTTTCAGATTGGTTTCTTTCACTAGTGATATGCACTTAAGATTCCTTTTCCCTGTCTTCTCATGGCTTGATAGCTCATTTCTTTTTTGCTCTAAATAATATTCCATTGTCTGGATGTACAAAAGTTTATCCATCCACCTACTGAAGGATCTCTTGGTTCCAAGCTATGAATAAAGGTACTAAAAATATCCATGTGCAGGTTTTTGTGTGATATAAGTTTTCAGCTCCTTTGGTTACATACCAAAGAGCACCATTGCTAGATCATATGGTAAGAACATGTTTAGTTTTATAAGAAACCACCAAACTGTCTTCCAAAGTGGCCATACCATTTTGTATTCCCATGAGTGATATATGAGAATTCCTGTTACTCCACATCCTCACCAGCATTTGATGTTGTCAGTGTTCTAGATTTTGGCCATTGTAATAGTTGCATGATTACATATCATTGTTGTTTTGATTTGCACTTCCCTGATGATAATTCATTGGTGAGGCATCTTTTCATATGCCTGTTAGCCATTTTTATACCTTCTTTGATAAGGTATCTGTTAAGGTCTTTGGCCCATTTTTTTCTATTGGGTTATTTGTTTTCTTATTGTTGAGTTTAAAGAGTTAGTGTATTCTGGATAATAGTCCTTTATCAGATGTGTCCTTTGTAAGTATTTTCTCCCAGTCCATGTCTTGTCTTCTCATTCTCCTAACATTTTTTAATGTTAATGAAGTCTAATTTGTCAATTATTTCTTTCATGGATTGTGCCTTTGGTATTCTTTCTTAAAAAGACATCACTGTACCTCCAAATTATCTGGGTTTTCTCTTCCGTATTATTATCTAGGAATTTTCTAGTTTTGCATTTTACATTTAGGTCTGTGATCCATTTTGAGTTAGTTTTTGCAAAAAATATAAAATTTGTGTTTAGATTTTTTTTTCTTGTGGGTGTCTACTTCCACCTTTTAAAAAGGTATTAAATTATATAAAATAATAATAACTGTATTATTGAATTTGTAACATATATAGATATAAAATAATAATAGCACAAAGGGTGGGAAAGAAGGGCTACAGTTAAATAGGAGTAACATTGCTATATCTCAGTGGAATAGTTAGTATAAATCTGTAAAAGATTATGATAAGATGCATATGATAAGTCCTAGAGCAACTACTAAGTAAGTAAAACAAAAAATTGTGGAAAAATTAAATAAATTAAAATCTTACAATAGAAAATATTCACTAAATGCAAAAGAAAGCAGGAAAGGAAAAATAGAGGAACAAAAAAGGCATAAGACATAAAGAAGACAAAAAGTGAAATGGCAGACATAAATTCAGCCATATCAATGATAACATTAACTATGACTGGATTAAATATAATCTAACCCAAAGGCAGAGATTATGAAACTAGTTTTACAAAACTGGATCCAACATTTTGCTGCCTATAGCACGCTTTAGATTCAAATATGTTGAAAGCAAAAGACTGGAAAAAGATATATCAGTGGGTCAAAGAAAATTCATCAGGAAAATAACAAAATTCAATGAGATAAATGAAAAAGAACTATGGAATGAAAATACCTGTAGAGTAACAGGAATTCTCATATATCACTCATGGGAATACAAAATATATAGCCATTTTGGAAGATAGTTTGGTCAGTTCAGTTCAGTTGCTCAGTCGTGTCCGACTCTTTGCAACCCTATGGACAGCAGCACGCCAGGCTTCCCTGTCCATCACCAACTTCTGGAGCTTGCTCAAACTTAGGTCCATCGAGTCAGTAATGCCATCCAACCATCTCATCCTCTGTCGTTCCCTTCTCCTCCTGCCTTCAATCTCTCCCAGCATCAGGGTCTTTTCAAATGAGCCAGTTCTTTGCATCGGGTAGCCAAAGTATTGGAGTTTCAGCTTCAGCATCAGTCATTCCAATGAATATTCAGGACTGATTTCCTTTAGGATGGACTGGTTGGATCTCCTTGCAGTCCAAGGGACTCTCAAGAGTCTTCTCCAACACCACAGTTCAAAAGCATCAATTCTTCAGTGCTCAGCTTTCTTTATAGTTGACGTCAGGTTTCTTGTAAAACTAAACATGTTCTTATATGATCTAGCAATGGTACTCTTTGGTATCTTGAGTTGTGAAGCATAACTCAAGTGATGCTGCTAAAGAGTACTTAGAGGGAAATTTACAGCTATAAATTCTTAGATTCAAAAAGAAGAAAAATCTCAAGTCATCATCTAAACTTCTACATTAAGACTCTGGAAAAAGAACAAACTAAATGCAAAACAAACAAACGAAAGAATAAAAATTAGAGCAAAAATGATGAAATAGAGAACAGAAAAGCAATAGAAGTAAAAAGCTGGTTCTTTGAAAATATCTACAAAATTGATCAATCTTTAGCAAGACAGACAAAGAAAAAAGTAAAGATTCAAATGATTAATACTAGAATCAGAAATGAAAGGCAGGACATTACTACTAACCATAGAGAGATAAAATGGATTATAAAAAAAATATTATGAATGACTGAACATCAAATAAGATGAAATGGAAAATTTTCTAGAAAAACACAAACTACTAAGACTAATTCATGAAGTAATAGATAACCTGAATAGGTCTTTAACAAGTAAAAGATTAAATCAAAACTTCCCAGAAAGGATCCAGACCCTGACTTCACTGCTGAATTCTATCAACGAAAAACTAATACCAGTTCTTTATGAACTCTTCCCCAAAATTAATCACCTCCTTTGAATAATTATATATTTTTTTCACTTTAAATGTAATAAATAATGTTATAATAAGCACCCTTATGCTTAAAGGATGAAAAGATCCTTATCATTTTTGATGCTTTTCTCAGGATAAAAATCTGCAGAGGAAATATTTTGTTATATTAACAATCTTATCTCTGAGTGGGGAAATTATGGGTAATTTTTATTTTTCCTACTTTTCTCCACTTTTTATACTGTATTATTTTTATAATCAGAAGAAAACTAAAGGACTTCCCTGGTGGTCCCATGGCTAAGACTCTGAGCTCCCAATGCAGGGGGCCCTGGTCAGTGAACTAGATCCCACATGCCACAACTGAAAGATCCTGCATGCTAAAACTAAGATGCAGCACAGCCAAACAAATAGATATTTTATTTAAAAAAAGAAGAAAATTTAAAACTATAGCCTTTATATTATTTACATTTACATGGACTTGGAAAGAATTAGCTAGTTGAATATAGTATATATCCCGAAATAAATGATACTAATAAGAAATGTTTAAGTCTTCCACTATTGATGTGGATAAAGAATCTACCTTAATGCAGAGAACGCTGAAAGGTACCGAAGCAGCAAACGAAAAAGGAAGCCATGATGATTAAGTTCCTGCTATGACCCAGGCTCTGTGCTGAGTGAGTGTCATAAAATGTATGAATGTCTGATAAAAGGACCAACATCTAGCAGGAGCTTTTTACTTTAGCAATTTATAATTGAGATGTAGAAAGAAGAATAAGAAACAAACAAAAATGTATACAAAACCATCTCAGATGACACCTGGTTAGAGTACATATTGCTTGAGGTCTTGGACAATACCTGATTCTCCCGTAGCACTTAGGAGGTGCTCAATCATGTTTTTTGATTTTTTATCAATAGCACATAGGCTCAAAATCTTCTACCAGCATAAAGATTGTAATGCACTGTGATGAAGAGACTTTAATATCATATAATATCATTGTAACTGTAACATACTTATATAAATATATCCATGACCATTAATTATTTATTGATCCCATTGCATGCCAGTCTCTGGTAATGAAATGAGAAATTGCTCCACATTCCAAGGAATACCAGTGTATAAAGACTGCTTCTATAAACGTCTCTAGATTTTTGTTCCATCTTCTGATCCTTCCAGAGACCGTCAGCAGGTTGTTATTCTCCCTAACAATTCTTTCGTGTTGCCACACTCCTTTCACTTGTACTTTGCTGTGTCTAGAATTCTCTCCACTTTGCTCCCTTCTGCTTTGTTTCCCTTCTTTGACAGCTCAACAATCTTTAAATTTTGACTGAAGGCTCCCCTCTCTCAAATCCTCCTACATTCTACCAAAGTATTCATTTCTCTTCTGGGCCTCCAAAGCATTTTATTTATTACTTTTGTCCTCTTTTTGTGAAAAAAAAAAAAAAAAAAAGCTATAGTACAACTATAATGGAAAGATCCCCTGGAGGAGGGCATGGCAACCTACTCCAGTATTCTTGCCTGGAGAATCCCATAAACAGAGGAGCCTGGCGGGCTACAGTCCATGGGACTGTAGAGTCGGACATGCATGACTGAAGTGACTTAGCAAACACAACTGTGAAGGAGGCATGAGGACTCAAAAGAGAGAGGCTCAAAGATCTTTCAGCACATTGTAAAGGAAGACACTATGCTTAAATAGTAAACTGAAAACAGCTAAAGATGGAGAGAGGAACTTCTCTGGAAGTCCAGTGGCTAAGACTTCAAGCTCCCAATGCAGGAAGCCCCAGTTTGATCCCTGGACAGGGAACTAGATCCCACGTGCCACAACTAAGAGTTCACATGCTGCAACTAACCCCAACACAGCCAAACAAATATATTAAAAAGCAAGTATATAAACAAAAAGAATTTTTAATAAGTAAGATGGGAAGAATGAATTTTCTGCAATTTGGTATAAAGTCCTAATTACTTCCTTCTTAAAGACATTTCCAATGTCTTCTTCTCACACAGAGAACAAGAAGCAGAAACGCAAATTTCATCTTTGATCTAGGAAACATCTGTAACCCTAAACCACATTACACTAGGAAGGAAATCAGATGGAGGAATGATAAATAACTTAGCAGAACACAGGGAGCGAAAATCTAAGTGCCTGCAGAGCTGATACTGGTTAGAAGCAAACCAGTGTGACTCACAGGATATGCCAGTATGGCTCAGAAAGCGGAGACCCCAGCCCCCTGAAAGATAAGGATGTTAATAAGAAGCGTTAAGAAGAAGAAGGTCATTGAGAAGTTTGTGAAAGGAAGTATTGGATGCCCACATCTTCATTCCCACCCCTCTCAGCCTGGGGACCATCCCTCTGGAGAAATTTGAACTAGAAAGGAGACTAACAGAGAATGGTCAGGTGAGCAAGAGTAAAACCTGGATTATAAGCAAAATTATGCATATCAAAGCTTAAGAACCCTGCCAGCACCTTCCTCCTGCCCCCATCATTTGCCCATTCTAAACCTGAGCATCCAGGCTTTTACTTTCCCCTAGGGAACTAGTAAAGGACAGGAGCCTGGAGTGCTGCAGCCCATGGGGTCACAAAGAGTCAGACACAACTTAGTGACTGAACAACACCAAAGGGGACTAGAAGATTCTTCCCTGAAGAAACTGACCACACACACCAGAGGAAAATCCTTCAGCTGTTGACATAGGGAGTCCACAATGAGAAAGCATGCTGGGCTTGCCCCTACACCAGGGTTTCTTAACTTAAGCACTGTTGACATTTTGGACCAGATAATTCTTTGTTGGGGGTATGGGCGGGTAAGAGGGGAGGCTGCTGTCAAATGTCCCTGGGTAGTCACGGGGATGGGCAAGGAGAAGGGCTGGTTGAGAAACGACTGACCAACAATGAGGCTTATCAGTATGCAAGCCACTCCCTACACAGAGATTCTAATCTGCTTTCTAGGGTATCTCCAGTTCGTTGAGCATAGCCGCTGACACAAAAGATAGAGACCAAAACAAACCATTTTGTTGATGTTTAGTCACTCAGTAATGTCCAATTCTTTGTGAGCCCACGGACTGTAGCCCACCAAGTTCCTCTGTCCATGGGATTACCCAGGCAAGAGTACTAGAGCAGGCTGCTATGTCCTTCTCCAGGGGATCTTCCCAACCCAGGGAATCAAACTCACGTCTCCTTCTTGGCAGACGGTTTCTTCACTACCAAGCCATTTGGCCAGGAAAACCCAAAACAAATCATAAACTGTAATATCCCCAGAGAGATAAGAGATGTTTCATATTTAAACAAGAACGATATGTTATATGAACAAACAGCAAATAAGAAAGAATTCTTTTTGTTTGGTTAGTTTTTTTTTTTTTTTTGGCTGCTCTGTGTGGCCAGCAGGATCCTAGTTCCCTGACCAGGGACTGAACCCCAAGTCCTCAGCAGTAAAAGCGTAAAATCCCAACCACTGGACTGCCAAGGAATTTTCAGAAAGAACTCTTGAAAATAAAAATATCATTGAAGAATTTATTTAATTGATTAGACATGTTAGAAGGAAAAGTTAAACAAATCTCACTAAAAATAAAAGAAGACAAAGATTGAACATAAAACATAAGAATATTGGTGAACCAGTCACAGAAAACTGGTACCACATCTAAATAATAAGTGTTCCAGGAGAAAAAGGAAAACTAAGGGGGGAAAGTTATCAAATAATTTGGGAAAATTGTCTAAAACTGAAGGACAAGAATTTCCAGATATTGGTGGCTAAATGCCTAGTAAAGTAGATTTTAAGAAAACACCCATATCAACTTCACTATATTGAATTGTAAGGGAAAAAAAGAAAGTCCTAAAACCTTCCAGAGAAAGGAAAAACAGAGACATACAAAAGATTTGGAATCAAAATGACATTAACTTTCCTATAGCAGTGTTAAAATAAGACAATGGGTCAATCCATTTAAAAATCTTCTGGTAAATGATTTGTATCCCTGAATTTTATATCCAATTAAGTTATCAGTCAAGATATTTAGGATAGGTATGGCACAGAAAAATTAGTCATAGATTTTTAAAAAATTGAGTTGATTATCAACTGGAAAAATAGATAAGGAAAGGTAGTTGTAGTCTATTTTTCTAATTCAGCCTTCAATGATTTTACAGTCAAAGCAGGAAGACATTGACTATATAAGGAAAACAAAGCTAAACTAAACTGACAACCCCTGTGTTGTACAAAACCCCTGTGTTGTACAAAACCAAGAGGATAGAGGGTAGAAAGGAAAAGGGTATAAGAAAGATAAAAATTCTCCCCTGCCACACACACATACACACACAGAAGCAACAGAGAACTTCCATCTGTGGTGATATGGTGGTTGTATGCTGAAAAGTTTACCTGGATAAAAGGTAAAACATCATGTTTTAAAAGACTTAATCCCAGGTGGCACTAGAGGTAAAGAACCTGCCTGCCAAAACATTAGATACAAGAGATGTGGATTTGATCCCTGGGTTGGGAAGATCCCCTGGAGAAAGTCATGTCAGCCCATGCCAGTATTCTTGCCTGGAGAATCCCATGGACAGGGGAGCCTGTGGGCTACAGTCCATAGAGCTGCAAAGAGTCAGACATGACTTGAAGTGAAAATGAAGTTGCTCAGTCGTGTCCGACTCTTTGTGACCCCATGGACTGTAGCCCACCAGGCTCCTCAGCCCATGGAATTTTCCAGGCAAGAGTACTGGAGAGGATGCCATTTCCTTCTCCAGGGGATCTTCCCAACGCAGGGATCGAACCCAGGTCTCCCGCACTGTAGGCAGACACTTTACTGTCTGAGCCACCAGGGAAGCCCATCTTATACACACGCAAATGAGCTGATAAAAGAATTCTCAGGCCAAGTTGAGACTTCAAAAGTCTACATCTCCCAGAACACGGGTGAGCAGTAAATAAATCTTCACTCTCCTTCCTCCACAGACTGTGAGGAGAATCTCACAGGAGAATGGCCATATCCCTCAGATTCCGGTGGGAAACAGGGCCCCTCAACTAAGTAATTAATGAGAATTAATAATTAGTCTATTTATAGAGGTGTGAGCAGGATTTAGGGAAACTAACAAAAGATGGGGAAGAACCCTGGTGCTAGCAACTGCAGGAAGCTATTACCACCTGTAGTCATGGAGGGCAGCGTTGCCAGAATCCAGAGAAAACAGTACTTGAAGAGGGTTGCCAGAGAGCACAGCCAATCAGAGCCCCCCTCAGCAAGGAGCAGGCCAGAGTCTCACTTTCTTGTCACCCTCTGATGTCCTACAGGGTTTTCTCTGTACAGTCCTGAGACTTCCACGCTGAACATTAAAAAATATATATATTATTTATTTGGCTGCATCGGATCTTAGGTGCGGCACATGGGACCTTTGTTGCGGTGTGCAGGATCTCTGTTGTTGTTCTGACATGTGGGATCTAATTCCCTGTTGTTCAGTCACTAAGTTATGTCTGACTCTTTGTGACCTCATGGACTGCATGCAGCACGCCAGGCTTCCCTGTCCATCACCAGCTCCTGGAGTTTGCTCAAACTCATTGTCCATTGAGTCAGTGATGCCACCCAACCATCTCGTCCTCTGTCGTCCCCTTCTCCTCCTGCCTTCAATCTTTCCCAGCATCAGGGTCTTTCCAACGGGCTGGCTCTTCATATCAGGTGGCCAAAATATCGGTGCTTCAGCTTCAGCATCAGTTCTTTCAATGAATATTCAGGGTTGATTTCCTTTAGGACTGACTGTTTTGATATCCTTGCAGTCCAACAGACTCTCAAGAGCTTTCTTCAACAACACAGTTCATAAGCATCAATTTTTTAGTGCTCAGCCTTCTTTATGGTCCAACTCTCACATCTGTATATGACTACTGGAAAAACCACAACTTTGACTATACAGACCTTTGCAAGCCAAGTCATGTCTCTAGGGATAGAAATGGGCCCCCTGTACTGGGAGCGCCGAGTCCTAGCCTCTGAACCAATAGGGAAGTCCACACTGTGAGCATTTTTAAGGCATGTTCTGACCTTCAGTGAAGCAGGATTCTTTACTTCTCTGAGTCTGAATCTTGAAACCTTTTCTCTTGTACAGGCATACAGCTCACAGAAAAGGTTCTCACTGGAGTCTGCTGTCTCCGGGCCCAGAATGAAATTTAGTACACCTTTTAACTTCAAACCTTATCATCCTTTTGGGAAGTTACTACCTGAAACATGCTTGTAACATGCAGCTCTTTTGTAGAGAAGAGATCATTAATACATTGAAATTGAAATTGATCAGTTCTGTTTTCAGATTTGTCCTTTTACCTAGAATTTCTTTGCTTATGGCTCATTCACTTTGCTGTGCAACAGAAACAAACACAACATTGTAAAGCAACTATACTCCAATAAGATTGATTAAAAATAGTAATAATAAAAAATAAAGGTCATCCTCAAAAAAAAAAAGGTCTAACAATAGACTGTCTACAAGAAACTCACCTCAAAACCTCAAATACAAGTATGTAAATACCACATAAGCATTATTTAAAAAATAAAAAAAAACAGTAGTGGCTACTTTAATATCAAGTAGATTTTGGAGAAAAGAAAATGCTTGAAGACAAAGAGAGACATTTTATAATGATAAAAGGATCAATCTTCCAGGAAGACATAATCATTCCAAATGTAACAGCACCAAAAACAGGGCATCAAAATACATAAAACAAAGTTATCCCAGTTGTCCTGTACCCACCCCAGGAAAGGGGCTGGCTGGTGGTCCAGAACAACTTGTGTAATTACAGTGACTTTAGGCCAAAGTCTTATGTGCCTTAATACAGCTGCCACGCAGGGACCAGAAGGCAAGTAAAGATACCACTCGAGAGAGAGCTCCAAGGACCAAAGCCAAAGGTACGTGTCTAGAGTAGTGGCCACAGGAAGAAAGGCTTTAGAGAAGGAGGTCAAAGACTCAGAGAGCTGGGAACATAGAGCACAGACCTGTAGGTTGACGGATACAAGCAGTAGCATGAGAGATTTCTTGCTATAGCTGAGCAGGTGCCATGCTCAGATTGCATGTTGCATGAGATCCATGGCTACTTTTAAAGAGGCTGGGGCATCATTGCTAAGTTGCTTCAGTTGTGTCCAGCTCTGTTCAACCCCATAGATGGCAGCCCACCAGGCTCTGCCATCCCTGGGATTCTCCAGGCAAGAACGCTGGAGTGGGTTGCCATTTCCTTCTCCAGTGCATGAAAGTGAAAAGTGAAAGTGAAGTCGCTCAGTCGTGCCTGACTCTTAGCGACCCTATGGACCGCAGCCTACCAGGCTCCTTCGCCCATGGGATTTTCCAGGCAAGAGTACTGGAGTGGGGTGCCATTGCCTTCTCCAAGGGCATCATTAAAGCTTGCATATTATTGAATTATGACCTAAACTTTCCCTGAGATAATAAAAAAAGTAATTGACATCGATTGAACCCTTACTATTGGTCAGGCAATAGTAACATACTTGCATTCTCATAATTTTCCCAGTGGCCCTATTGTACTAGGTTTTTAAAAAATTTTTATTTGGATCCACTGGGTCTTAGTAGCAGCACACAGGATCTTCATTCACTGTGGTGTGTGGGCTCAGCATTTGTAGCACATGGGCTTAGTTGCTCCATGCCATGTGGGATCTTAGTTCCCTAACCAGGAGTCAAACCTGAGTTCCTGCATTGGAAGGTGGATTCTTATCCACTGGACCACTAGGTAAGTCTCCTGTATTAGTTTTTGCTGCTGCAACAAGTTACACAACCTCAATTGCTTGCAAGAACACAACTTTATTATCTTCCAGTTTTGTGGGTCAAAAGTGAGACACTGGAATAAATTTAAGGCATTGGCCAGGCTGTGTTCCTTCCTGTACACTCTTGGTGGGGTCCATTTTCTTTGCCTTGCTGAGCCTCTAGAGGCCACCCATATTCCTTGGTTTGTGGACCTCTACCTATTTTCCAAGCTGTCAAAGGCAAACTCACAGTCCTTCTCACATCATATCACTCAGACCTCTTCTGCTTCACCCTTTCACTTACAAGGACACTTGTGATTATATTGGATTCCCCTGGATAATCCAGAATAATTTCCCTATTTTAAGATCACCTGATTAGCAACCATAGTTCCATCTGCAACAGCAACTCCCCTTTACCGTGTAAGGTAACATCATCATAGGCTCCAAGCCTTAGGATATGGACATCTTCAGAGGCTATTATTCTGCCTACCATACCTATGAGGTGGGTTCTATAATTCACAATTTAACATCTGAAGCAATGATTTCCAAGCAGGGGTGATGTGCAATGTCTGGAGACATTTTTGATTGTCATGATTAGGGGGAACTTCTACTGGTCTCCAGTGGGTAGAGATGCCAGTCATCCTACAATGCCTGGACTATTCCCCCACAATAAAGAGTTATCAAAATGTCAATGACACCACTGTTGAGAAACCCTGGTCGAAAGAAACTGAGACTGGGAGAACATGAGTATCTTAATCACAGCTAAGATTCAGAGCCATGATGTAAAGCCAGGTCCACTGAGATGGCTAGATAGCATCGCTGACACAACAGACATGAGTTTGAGCAAACTCTGGGAGATAGTGAAGGACAGAGGAACCTGGCATGCCGCAGTCCATGGGGTCACAGAGTCGGACACCACTGAGCAACTGAACAACCAGCACCAACACCTGACTTTGAATCTCAGACACTTTCTACCTTTGCCACATGCAGCACTATACATACCTTCAGTTGTCCTGTGACAAGCAAAGCTGAATGGCCCCTTCATGGATGTATTCATACACAGCGATAAGAGGACTTCTTTAGTCTCTCTCTCTTTTTCGATATTTATTTATTTGGCTGTGCCTGGACTTAGTTGTGGCATGAGGGATCTTCAGTTGAGACATTTGTACTCCTAGTTGCAGCATGTGGGATCCAGTTCGACCAGAGACTGAACCCTGGCCCTCTGCATTGGCAGCTCCAAGTCTTAGCCACCGGACCAGAAGGGAAGTCCCTCTTTAGTCTCATGTCTCTGAACATATAAATGTCCAGCTCAAAGTGACCAGTGCCTTGGTGGTCTGGACAATGCAGCCTTGATTGTTAGATGAAGCAGTGTAGTTGTTTTATGGAAACATTCACTGAATGTAATCCACTCAGGTCTTAGAGTAATAAAACCAACATGAGGCACAATATGCTTTCTCAGTGCTAGAAGTAGGAAAGGAATTGGTCCTGTAAGATGAAATATCACGTCAACCTTTTGCTTCTTTTTACTCATCTCCCTAGTTTCTGTTGCTTCCCTTACCAGAATGTCAGTTGCTGACAACATTCAGAAATGTGTTTCTATGAGGATAGATGGGCTTCCCAGGGGGCATTAATGATAAAGAACTTGCCTACCAATGCAGGAGACAGAAGAGACTCAGATTCCATCCCTAGGTCAGGAAGCTCCCCTGGAGTGGGGCATGGCAACCCACTCCAGTATTCATGCCTGGAGATCCCCGCGGACAGAGGAGCCTGGTGGGCTAGAGTTCATAGAGTCCCAAAGAGTCAGACACACTGAAGTGACTTAGCACGCATGCATGAGGATGGATAAATAACCAGAGTCTGTGTGTTCTAAGTACACAGTAAGTGTATGTAAAGTCCTATCCCAGCATGTTTATATAAATAAACTATGTAAGAAAGTAACGTGTTATATTTATCATCCAACATGTGAAAAAAAAATCACGTTAGCATAACATAACAAAAATTAGGTAGTCACAGATTTTCTAAATGATGACATATTTAACTTTTCATTAATCACATCATTAACAATCCGTTGTGTCTGAACGTTACCATTGCATAAACCATGACATCATTAAATATAAACTGAAAATAATTATGGCAAGATTATTATTTTCTACAGCCACATGTTCCCTGAAGAATTCATTTGAACCCAATTATGGCATTTCAACTGTACAAATATCAGCATGAATTTAAAAGACTTTAATTAGAGAACACCTTTAGCTTTCGTTGGGTAAACCGTTACATTCCAACATCAGTCACAGCAATTTACATAATTACATATTTGTGTACAAGGTTTCGTTGGTCTAAATTATTTAACAATTTCAATCAATTTTGCTGGCTTGTAGAGTTTCAAATGCATATTTTCACAGTGCCACCAAATAAGAAAACATCAGCTAAATGTTACTTGACATGTATGTGAAGGAAGTTGCAAATCTTTAAGAAATTGTTGCTCATGATCTAGGCTCCTGAAAAATCAATTACTCTCTGCCTACCCTGAGTTGTACTAATTAGAAAATTAATCCATTTTCTAAGAAGCTCCAAGAAGCTAGTCACTCAGCTCCCAAATCACTCAGCTCCCCAAATCAGGTCCAAGACCAACCCTCAGGTCTTCCAATTCCAAGTTCCTTGGTTATATATCACATCTTCCTCAGTCCTGTTGACTGAGGGACTTACTCAGTGTCTGGCGCAAAGTTAGTTATCTGTGGAAATGAACTCTCAGTCTAATACTCACCACGCAAGTGTCTTGTTTTATGTGCAGAGCTGGTGTTCAGCTGAATTCCCAGTCTATCTGATCCTACATCCACAACCCCAGGTCCAGCCAGTAATGCAAGAGCTAAATGGAATTTACTGGACTTCTAGACCCTTCAGGGTTATAGACAATGTCCATTCTGATTGTTAGGTCTCCTTGCCATAACTACTGTTAGAGGCTATGAAAATCACCCTGGCTTATGTTAATAAGTTACTAACTTCTCCTCTCATCTTAAAAGGAGGCTGAAAATAATAATGGTTCTATTCTTAGGACTGTGAGGATTGTATGAGATCATTTGCATAAGGTACTTAACACAGTGCTTGGCATACAATAAACTCTTAAAAATGTTAACTATTAATATTTTGCTAGCAAAAAATTATTTTCTTTAAATGACAGAAGCCAGTGCCCAGCTATTTAGGATGCTCAGAATGCCCAGATTCAATACTCAAGATTCAAAACATTTAACATATTAAATGATTTTTTATATAATAAGAGTAAGAATAACTATAACTGTAGAATTACTCTTGGTTAGAGAAGAAATGGCAAACCACTCCAGTACGTTTGCTTGGAGAATCCCATGGACAGAAGACCCTGGAGGGCTACAGTCCATGGTGTTGCAAAAAGTCAGACATGACTGAGGGACAGAGCACAAAACCTTTACTAAATAATGTTTACAAAGTGGTTTCTTACACATTGTTAAATTAATACCATGAACTAAAAAATAGTGGCTAAACTTAGAGATCCTGTGTTAAAGATTACCTTCTCTTAGTTAGGAGTTATATATGATTTTAATTTGAGGAACACACAAAGAAAGCTTCAGTGAGATTGATGGTAAATAATACATTTGTATATATTAAATTAACTGTAATCCATTTTCTTTTATTTTAATAGCTGAGTCTAACTGGTCAATCTTAGGTTTTATAGAGGGGCTTCCTTGGTGGCTCAGACGATAAAGAATCTGCCTATAATACAGGGACCCAGGTTCAATCCCTGAGTCAGGAAGATCCCTGGAGGAGGAAATGACAACCCGCTCCAGTATTCTTGCCTTGAGAATTCCACGGACAGAGGAGCCAGGTGGGCTATAGTCCATGGGGTCACAAAGAGTCAAATATGACTGAAGTAAATTACACACACACGCATCAGTTCAGTGCAGTCGCTCAGTCGTGTCCCACTTTTTGCGACCCCATGAATCGCAGCATGCCAGCCCTCCCTATCCATCACCAAGTCCCGGAGTTTACCCAAACTCATGTCCATCGAGTCAGTGATGCCATCCAGCCATCTCATCCTCTGTCGTCCACTTTTCCTCCTGCCCCCAATCCCTCCCAGTGTTAGAGTCTTTTCCAATGAGTCAACTCTTCGCATGAGATGGCCAAAGTATTGGAGTTTCAGCCTCAGCATCAGTCCTTCCAATGAACACCCAGGACTGATCTCCTTTAGGATGAACTGGTTGGATCTCCTTGCAGTCCAAGGGACTCTCAAGAGTGTTCTCCAACACCACAGTTCAAAAGCATCAATTCTTCGGTGCTCAGCTTAAAGGAGGCTTAATGCACAGTGTATTTCTCCAGTGCAAATGGCACAGTGTCTATATTCCATTACTGTAGTAAAGGTAATAGCTTTATTTTTGCCAGCTCCTCCTTTAAAATGCCCTTACTTTCTGAACTGCTGATAACTCATGCTAAAGAGGTTTTCTATCATGCCTACAGCCCCAAAGGACTCTGGGCTTCTTAATACGATGTAATACAGGACAATGAAAAATAAATATAGAACAGAAGTCATTTAAAAAGAGCAGAAAAGTAAAGAATGCCAGACTTTGAAGAGTTAAAGTTGGGCACTGGATTCATTTTACTATCTTGGCAACTATGACAGAAGTTGGAAGCATCTTGTGTAACATGATCTACATTTTCTGACCAAAAAAATACGAAACACATTTGTCTGGTAACACATACTTTCTGCAGCCCACCAGGCTCCTCTGTCCATGGGATTTCCCAGGCAAGAATATACTGGAGCAGGGACCTCCCTGGTGGTCCGGTGGTTAAGACTCTGTGCTCCCAATGCAGGGGGCCAGGGTTTGATCCCTGGTCAGGGAACTAGATCCCACATGCCACAACTAATAGTTTGCAGGTCTCAATTAAAGATCCCACATACTCCAACTAAGACCTGGCATAACCAAATAAATAAATAAATATTAAGAAAAAAAGAAAAGAACACTGGAGCAGGCTGCTGTTTCCTCCTCCAGGGTATCTTCCCAACCAAGGGATGGAACCCGAGTCTTCTGTGGCTCCTATGCTGACAGTGTTCCTTTACCACAGAGTCAACTGGGAAGCCCCCATTTAAACCCATAAGATTGACCAAAGTTAGACTCAAGCATTAAAATAAGAGAAAATATATTAGTTAATTTAACATATACAAATTTTTTATTTATCATAATCACACTAAAATATAAATTTTAAGTAGAGTATAAAGAATGTAACAACACCACGTTTATAAAACTTTATAGTGTACAAAAATATTTTCACAGACATTATTAACACTCACTAATTAAATCAACAGATATTTATTGGAAATTATACTTTAGGTATTTGTGCCTGGAAAGGATATTATAAAATACAACATGGTTCTTATATTCTCAGAATTCACCACTTATTGGATGAAGTTAATACATTAGAGAATTTATTAAGAAATAATTAATAAATTCCACTTGTGATAAGTGCCATGATGGGGCTTCCCTGGTAAAGAATTTGCCTGCAGGAGCACCCAGCTCTGATCCCTGGGTCAGGAAGATCCCCTGGAGAAGGGAATGGCTGCCCACACCAGTATTCTTGCTTGGAGAATTCCATGGATAGAGGAGCCTGGCAAGCTACAGTCCATGGGGTTGCAAGGAGATGGACACAACTGAGTGACTACTAACACTTTCACACTTTCAAGTGCCATGGTGGAGTCTCCAGCAGGGAAACCTGACCTGTACTAGGGGGTTGGAGAAAGTTTCCCCGAGGAAGTGACAGGAAGGTTGAGACCTGAAGAATGAATGAGTCGATGTTAGCAAAGAGGAGGATGAGCTCTAGAAGCCAAGGAAATAGCTGGGTAAGCATGCGAGTTTGGAAGGGGTGCCGTCTGTCCTAGGAAGTGATGAGAGGACACTAGCGTGGCCGGGCATCCAGACCCCAGAGACAAGTCACATGAGGAAAGAACAGGCCGGGAGACTAGTACTCACAACATGCTGAGTTTGGAAGACTACCAGATCCTGAGAATTTGATCACAGGACCTCGTAAATTAATAGAGACTGGCGGATAGTGCAGAGCAAAGCCAGGCTCTAATGACAGGTGGGTTCCCTGTGGTTTCATTTAGTCACATTAAGGAAAGCTGAATGTCCCATGTCATCCCAGCTGGCTACAGACCACAGCAGCTAACAGCTGTAGAAGAGTTACCGTGGCTCTCTGAGTATCTAAATGACCTCAGAGAGGAGACAGGGTATCGATGGTTAACAGTCAAGCTTTCTCACCTTAATTCCAATTCTGACTCACAGCTTTATGACTGTGGGCAAACCTCTAGTTACTCTGAGCTTCTGCTCTTTTGTTTACAGAATGAAGATCATGTTTCCCTCGCCTCATTATTGTGAGGATTAATAAAGGAGAGCACTTCACAATGATAAATGCTCAGTTTATAGCTTTACGATTCTGACTTATGCCTTGTTTTCCTTAGTGAAAGTCTTAAGCAGTATTTTATTCGGAAAGGTTTTAGAATGCTGTCTTTAGAAAATGCTTCAAAGGCAGCTTGGTGTAATAGAACACCCGAAGTCAAATGCCAGGCCTAGTGCTTTCTAGCTAGGTGACAGTGTGAAGACTGAGCCTCAATTTTTTCATCTGCTAATTGGGGACAGTACTTTATACCTCTATTGTTATTTTATGTGTTAAATGATATAACATTGGTGACTCTGTATAGTGCCTATTACATAGCACATCTGCAGTAAATGACTGTGCCCTACTTCTAGCTCCAAGAAGAAAAAAATTTTTGTGCTGCATTTAAGAAGGCAGGATAGACTAGTGCTTCACAGACATCATGCATGTACAGGAAACACTTGGGGAATTTCTAAGATGCAGACTTTTATTTGATAGATCTAGGATGATACCCAAGAATAAACATTTCTATTGATCACAAGCTCCCAGATGATGCTGTCCCAGCTCATGCACAGCCCACAGTGTAAATGCCAAGAGTCTAGATGATCTTCCTAGTTTACTAACATCATCAAACTGCTATCCCCATCAGAATACGTTAACTAATACTGGGATGTATCCTGGTAGGTCTCTAGGCTTCCTAAAAAAGAAAGTAACATTTTAGGACTTCCTATTGTTTGATTGTGATGGACAGGGAAGCCTAGCATGCGGCAGTCCATGGGGTCACAAAGAATCGGACATGACTGAGCAACTGAACTGATGATTGTTTGATTTCATTTACATTTCTTGCTCCAGAAGTAAGAAACTTATACCTACAAAATCTAAGTAAGAGAAAAAATATTGAAAAAAAAATATTGAGCAAGAGCCATCCTTTTGTTTTTTTTAAAAAATGTGTTTTATGTGGACCATTAAGCCTCTTTATCGAATCTGTTACAATATTGCTGCTGTTTTAGGTTTTGGTTTTCTGGTTGTGAGGCATGTGGGATCTTAGCTCCCCTACCAGGTATTGAACCCACACCCTCTGCGTTGGAAGGCAAAGTCTAAACCACTGTACCACCAGGGGAGTCCCAGAATCATTCTTAATATACAGGTTTGCTGGTCACTCATTTGGAGAGTCTCTCAGGAATGCTTCCCTGATGGTTTCCCAATGGTAAAGAAGCCGCCTACCAATGCAGCATATGCAGGTTTGATCCCTGGGATAGAAAGATCCCCTGGAGAAGAAAATGGCAACTCACTCCAGTATCCTTGCCTGCAGAATCCCATGGACAGAGGAGACTGTTGGGCTACAGCCCAAGAGGTCCCCAAAGAGTCAGGCACGACTTAGCAACTATTATGGAAGCCAAGAAATTAAATATGGCAGAGAAGGCAACAAAGGACAAAATTCCTTTCCTTTTGTATTTTGGTAAAATATATGTAACCTAAAATTTACCATTTTAATAATTTTAAAGTAGAATTTCACTGGCATTCAGTATATTCACTTTGCCATGCAGCCATCATCACTCTTTATCTCCAGAAGTTTTTCATCATCCCAAACAGAAACTGTACTCATGAAATAATAACTCCCCATGCTCCCTCTGTTAGCCTGGATAACCACTGTTCTACTTTCCGACTCCAAAAATTTGACTATTTGGGGTTCCTCATACAGGTGGAATCATACTATATTTATCTTTTTGTGTCTGATAACTCAGCTGGTTGGAGAAGGCAATGGCACCCCACTCCAGTACTCTTGCCTGGAAAACCCCGTGGACAGAGGAGCCTGGTAGGCTGCAGTCCATGGGGTCGCGAAGAGTCAGACACAACTGAGCGACTTCACTTTCACATTTCACTTTCATGCACTGGAGAAGGAAATGGCAACCCACTCCAGGGTTCTTGCCTGGAGAATCCCAAGGATGGCAGAGCCTGGTGGGCTGCCGTCTATGGGGTCGCACAGAGTCAGACACAACTGAAGCGACTTAGCAACAGCAGCAGCAGCTCAGCTGGTAAAGAGTCCACCTGCAATACGGGAGACCTGGGTTAGGAAGATCCCCTGGAGAAGGGAACGGCTACCCACTCCAGTATTCTGGCCTGGAGAATTCCATGGACTATAGTCCATGTGGTTGCAAAGAATCCGACACAACTGAGTGACTCACTTTATTTCATTTAGCATAAAGTCTTTAAGGTTCATCCATGTTGTAGCGTGTATCAGAATTTTATTTCCCTTTAAAGCTGAATAACACCCCATTTGCCTGCATGTATTTGCCACATTTTTGTGTATTCCTTTCACCCACTAATGAACTTTGGGGTTGTTTCTACCTTTTGGCTATTGTGTATAATGTTGCTATGAGCACTGATGTACAGATATCTTTTTGAGTCCAGCTTTCAATTCTGATGGGTATACACTCAGAATGGGATTTCTGGGTCGTATACTAATTCTATGTCTAATTTTTTGAGCAACCACCATACTGTTTTCCACATTGGCTGCACCATTTTCCATTTTCCATCAGGAATGCCTGTCATATCTGAAAAGAAGAAAAATCACGTTTTTCAATAAGAAATCATTTTTTTAAGGTGCCATGGGACCATAACTCCCTCCTAAAATGTACCACCTTTTAGAGTCTCTGGTAAAATTGGAGCTGATTTTACTGAGCTTTTATTTGCTGCATATTTTCCCCCAAATTTTATTTTCTTTTGGTTGCTCCTGATTCTTCAAAGGATATCCTTTTGACAAGGAAGAGAGTGTACTGTAGCAGAAAGAAAAAGGCATTTTCAGTGCTGTATCAAAAAGAGACTTGGGACTGTATACTGTGGGTTCTAATCCTGACTCTGCCCCATCCTGCATGTGTGATTTTTTAGTGTCACTAAGCCACTCTACACCAGTTTCCTCAAATGTAAACTAGAACAATAAAAATGCCTCCCCCAGGAAGTGGAGGGCTTCCCTGGTGGCTCAGTGGTAAAAAATCTGCCTGCTGATGCAGGAGACACGGATTCCATCCCTAGATAGGGAAGATGCTCTGGAGGAGGAAATGGCAATCCACTCCAGTATTCTTGCCTGGGAAATCCCATGGACAGAGGAGCCTGGTGGGCTGAAGTCCGCAGGATCGCAAAAGAGTCAGACACAACTTAACAGCTAAACAACAACACTGATAAGGAGGCCAAATGAGATCAGGCATGTCATTAATTTTCATAGAAGAAACTGAACCCGAAGGCAACACCTCCTAACTCACACACCACAGAGTAAACTTCAGTAGAGCAACTCCCCTTCTATTTGTTTTACATATTAGGTTTCCCAGTGAGACTGGCTGGAGGAATTCGCCCTAACAGAAATTGAAAACCATCTAAATATGTGGACCTTGCTTTCTCTCTCATTTTTTTCTTGTTAAGTAGTTTTGACTGTCTTTGCTCTCTCCTGACATCTTCATACATGCCCATCTCCTCTCTAATGGAAAGAAAGTGGAACGAGGCAACTCTTCATTTAACCCCTCCTGCTTCCCCCAGATAACATGCTATTTTTCTGTTTTCTTTCATTGCTAAATTTTCATAGAGACTAATCCTACTTTCTGCTCCTATTTTTTCTCCACTGATCTCCTTTTAGTCCCTTATTATATGAATTCCGGCCCGAGGACTCCACTGCAACTATGTACTTAAACTCAGCCTCTCACTAAATTCCATTCCCATTCTCTTAGCAGCTTTTGAAATAGTTTACTTCCCACTTTCTTACTCGTGGTGTTACTCTTACTCCCACTTTCTTCCTGGTGTTAAGAGAAACAATGAAATTCTGGCATACCCCCTTCTTCCCTGGCAGCTGCTTCCTGGACATCTCCACTCCCAAGACAGTGGTGTATCCCCAAGGAGCAGCTGTCGACCACCTGCTCCATCCTCCACCCCAACCATCCCTCTGAAATCTTGTCCATCTTCATGGCTTCAGCCGTCACGCTATGATGACCCAGTGTGTGACTAGGACCACTCCTCGGCTCCAGTTCCCTGGCTTCAGTGACCTGTTGGACATTTCATGTCACATGTCTGGCCACCAGTGATATTAATTGAATCATGAACCTGGTCCTCAAGTGCCCCCACCTCCAGACTTCCTATTTATGTTATGGCATCAGCAGTCTCACTGCTCTGAGATTTAACATCCCTCTCATATGTGCATGCATGCTAAGTCACTTCAGTTGTGTCCGACTCTTTTGAGATGCTATGGAACTATAGCTCGCCAGAGTCCTCTGTCCATGGGATTTCCCAGGCAAGAATACTAGAGTGGGTTGTCTTGCCCTCCTCCAGGGGATCTTCCCAACCCAGGAATCAAACCCATGTCTCCTTCATTGTAAGTGAATTCTCTACCTCCGAGCCGCCGGGGAAGCCCCTAACACCCCTCCTCATGCTTGATAATTCCTTTTTCTCATCTCTCTTCTCCCATATCTGATCAGCCACAAACTTCCATTGACTCTTATACCTCAGTGCCTTAGAAACGTCTTCCTCCTTCTTCACTCTGTCCACTAACATTCTAGTCTAAAAGTTTACTCCTCGAAGGGGTCCTCGAAGACTTACCTTTAGTGTCTGTCTTCCATCAGCTTCTCCCATGCACCATTTCTCTACTTTTGTCAATCTCCTTTTCCAAACCTTTCATTTCTCCTCTCACCTCTAAAATACATCCCATGCTCCTTAATCTGGCTGTGCCTTCTATAATCTGACCTCAACTTTCTTTTCCAAACTTATTTTCTATCTCCCTTTAGTTGTAAGTTACTTTCATAAAATGTATAACCTCACAGAATTCTAAGAAGAGAGAGTGCTATAAGTTTATTTTAAATTTAAAAAGCCTAACTCTGGTGTATTTGGATACGGCATAGGAGTCAGGGTCATGCTCAGGTGCCTTCTCTGAGTGTGAATAGAGGAGTTTTCCCCACTGGAAGTACAGACAAGGAGAGTTATTTCTGATACTAAGAAAATTGCTAAGCCAGTGCCTATTCCAAGAAAAGGATGGGGGAACGGCTTTCCCCCCTTCCCCTGACCTGCCCTAATTTTCATACATCATTCTGTAATGT
The DNA here is from genome assembly GCF_042477335.2 of Ovis canadensis. Lineage (NCBI taxonomy): Eukaryota > Metazoa > Chordata > Mammalia > Artiodactyla > Bovidae > Ovis > Ovis canadensis. The sequence goes on along the minus strand of NC_091253.1, from coordinate 53,293,977 downwards.
ATATGGACCTAAATGGTCACTTGAAGCCTCCTCAATCTTTTGCAAACATAGTCTCTAGTCTCCTCCCTCAACTCCATAGGGTGCAGATCAGAAGCCCCTGCCTTCTGAGATATCCTGGAGCAATCGCTGAAGGTCTGTATAGAGATGGTTCCTGTGCTGGACATTTGCCTTGGCCAAATGACAACTAAATTAAGTTTATTTTCAGGCTTAAAAATATAATAATTATACTAGAAATATTAGAAACTAAAAATTGATATCCTTTACCAATAGGACCAGTCCAATGTTTTGACTCTCTGATCAATTATTAGGATGAATAAAGGACCCTACTGTGTATACAAAGCCAAAAGAACACTAGTTACAACTCACTTCTACTTTCCTGTTGACCGAGATATTTTGTATTCTATATTGTCCTAAGTAAAAGCTCATGTGAAGTCTATATGAAAAACTATTTTAAGAGAATGGGAGAAATGGAGTGAACCCAATAAACTGGTAAAGAACTTGGTATTGAAATTGATTTGTCAACAAATAAGAAAGAACATGGAAGTGTCTTCGTGTTGTGTCAGAGAGAAATTCTGTTATCTAAATGTACGTTGTAGAGCAACAAAGTTAAACTTCCTCACTTTTCTTTTTTATAGCTTTATTGAGATATACTTTGTATATCAGTATCATAAAATTTACCCATTTAAAGTTTATAGCTCAGTGGTTTTAGTGTAGTCACATAGGTGTGCAACCATTGCCAGAATGTAATTATAAAACATTTCTGTGGGTTGGCAGAAGCCTGATACCCTAGCCCCTGACACCATTAATCTACTTTCTGTCTCTGATATGCCTGTTCTAGACATTTCTCATACATGGAATCATATGTTTTTAAGTTTCATCCATGTTATAGCTCATGTCAGTATCTTATTTCTTTTTATGGTTGAATAATGCTCTATTGTGTGGACATGCTACATAATATTTATCCAGTTGATGGACATTTAGGTTGCTTCTACTTCTTGGCAATGATTAACAATGTGGCTATGAACATTCATTTTGGTATAGACATATGTTTTCATTTCTCTTATATGTATACCCTTGTAGAATTACTAGGTCATAAACTGACATATATTAAATGCTATATGATATACATGAATATATATAAAGGATATATTAAAAAACTGTTCCTAAGATATTAAATATATCAACTCTATGTTTAATATTTTTAGGAACTGCTATTTTTCAAAATGGCTGCACCATTTTACATTCCCATCAGCAGTATACTAGGTTTCCAATTTCTCTACATTCTTGCCAACACTTGTTATTACCTGTCTTTTTTAACAATCCTAGTGAGTTTAATGTAGTATCTCATTGTAGTTTTGAATCATCCTTATTTTTACAAGAGGAAACTGAAGTCTTGAGTCTCATACTTTGTTTCCCAGCTAGCCATGGGCAAAATCGGATCTACAGAGCTGTGTTGTAGAGAAAGGTATAAAAAACACCTAGCTAATTGTTAGTCTTAGTTACTAAAAGGCAGTGATTTAGGAAAGGAAGCACGGAAAAACTATTAACCTTTTTCTTTATGTTCATCTATTGTTAAAATGAGCATTTTAGTTATAAGTATTACTTTAATAATTAAAACTATAAGAAAACAAACATACTGAAAGCTATGGTTTTTCCGTTCGTCCATAGTCATGGACAGATGTGAAAGTTGGAATGTAAAGAAGGCCGAGTGCCGAAGAATTGATGCTTTTGAATTGTGGCACTGGAGAAGAATCTTGAGAGTCCCTTGGACTGCAAGGAAATCAAACTGCAAGGAGATCCTAAAGGAAATCAACCCTGAATATTCACTGGAAGGATTGATGCTGAAGCTGAAACTCCAATGCTTTGGCCACCTGATGCAAAGAGCTGACTCACTGGAAAAGACCCTCATGCTGGGAAAGATTGAAGGCAAAGGTGAAGGGAGTGACAGAGGATGGGATGGTTGGGTGGCATCACCAACTCAATGGACATGAGATAGTGAGGGACAGGGAAGCCTGGCATGCTTTCCTTGCAGTCCATGAGGTCTCAGAATTGGACATGACTTAGTGTCTAAACAGCACCAACATAAGAAAACAAAATGAGAAAACCCATGACTTCTGATTTCCAGTTCTTTTAATTCTCTGGGGGTTTGGTTAAAGTCTTTTTGTGCATAAGGATTACCAATATACATATATAAATCATATAATATTGATATCAGATAATACATTTAATTATAGACACATATAAAAACTTACCTAAAATGCTGGTAAGATCACACTTGGCCAATTGGAACCTGAGTATTCTGTGGCAAGTGTTAACAAAGTGGCTAACGGTTTGCTGGAATATTTGAATAAAAGTGTTACACTGTTACTGTTTTCAGATTATGGAGTATTTGCCTGAAAGAAATTTGTGTTTTGTGGGTGATTAGAATGCAGTAGAGAGACAATGGGTCATATTCTCCTTTCAATTCTTGAACACAGTCTAATAAACAGAAGAGACTCATGACTTGGTCAGCTCGAGTAAGCGCCAGGTTGTGTTGTTTGGCAGGTTGCCACCATCCTTCTGGAGGCTGATCTTTCTGACCCGGTATAACAGTCTCCAGAAAATCACTCATACTGGCTTAGCAATTCACAAACTTCGGTTGAATCATTCTTCCAACACAAAGAACACGATATGTGTGTTCAGTCACTAGGTCATGTCCAATTCTGTAGCCCTCCAGGCTGCTCTGTCCATGGGATTTCCCAGGCAAGAATACTGATTGCCATTTCCTCCTCCGAAGGACCTTCCTGATTCAAGGATTGAAGCCCCATCTCCTGTACTGGCTGGCAGATTCTTTACTACTGAGCAACCAGGGAAGCACACAGCAGTTTTAACTAATCTCAAATACTTAATGACAATAAAAACAACATGTGGATTAAATATAGCTCAAGTGGATAAAATTTGTGAAAAAAAAATTTTAAATGAAGTCTAATGCAACTTCTCTATATCCTCTGGAAACTTTTTTTAATTTGATATTTTTTATATATCCATGTTGCATTACAGTGTGCAGAAAACATGACAGATGCAATCTGCTTCCCATCACTGGATTTTCTAAGTGCGTCGTTGTGCTCCTTCACAGTTTGAGCGAAACTGTCTAGTTTTTTTTTTTTTTTTTTAAGCAGAGTTCAAGCAAAAGAGAGAGAAGCAGCCAGAGCAGGATTCTAGCAGTGTCTCAACCCAGTTATTATCATTAATCAACTACATCCTTCCTGTAAGATTTATACTAGAGAATGAAAACCTGATAGTAAATACTCCAGAAAAAAAATGGATTTAATTCCAGAATGAAAAGATAAAAATTGAAGCAGTGGTGGAAGTAGAAGAGAGTTTCTTCAAGCCTTTCCCACAACACCATTACCCTTCATTATGAAGCTCAGTCAATCAGAAACCCAGAGTGAACAGCACTGTTGAGGGCTTTGGGCAGGTATTTGGGAGATAGGATCAGAAACTCCCAGATCTCAGAAGGATAACAAGGAATGTAAATTCCAGAGGCAAGAATCTACCGCCAACAATGTGCCTTTGCTTGCCCCGGAAATTCAGAGCTTTGGAACGAAGAGTAAGAATTAACTAATCATCCTAAGAAGAATTTATAGAGGCAGCACCAAGAAAACTGGTTCCAGGATACTGTAATAATCTACGGCTGGACATGTCACTAACACTAGTTTCACTTTCCAAGGAGCTGAATTTGTACATAAATTTGAGATGAAGAGTAGGCTCCTCTGGACAGAAGCCTGCTTATGAAGGTAGGAAAGACAATTCAATTCAATAATCCATTGAATATCTTAGGTATATGTTTTGGACTTGTGTCAATTTAGAGAAAATTCCTCTAATATAAATGGAAGAATTAAAAAAAAAATTCTGGTGGCAAAAAACCCTCAAAAGTAAGTTTTAAAAAATGTTTAACATTAATATCCTTCCAACGTGCTGTGTTCAGTCGTCTCCAACTGTGCAACTCCGTGAACTATAGCCCACCAGTCTCCTCTGTCCTTGAAATTCTCCAGGCTAGTGTACTGGAGTAGGTTGTTTCCTTCTCTAGGGGGTCTTCCTGAGCCAAGGATCAAACCCACCTCTCCTGCATTGCAGGAAGATTCTTTACTATCTAAGCCACCAGGGAAACCCCTTCCCATATGTAATCTCATCTAAACCATCATATCCACTGACAGAAAATATGTTTTTATGTTTATAAAAGATATATCTTACTCCTTGCCTAGCTTATAGCACCTTGGCTATTTTTACCTTTTCTTACTAAGTTCATTTTTATTTGATTAGCCCATTGTGTCAGATGCCAGGGATCAACTTCACTCAGATCATCTCATTTCATTTAGACGCAGGTACAAGTTTTGTACAGATGAAAGCTTACTTAATTGGGGGCCCTTCTGTAAAAAAAAGGATACAAAATTATGACTGTAAAAGTAGGTTAAAAGTTAGAATGATAATAGAAATTACAATAAGTTAAAAACATTCTAATGCTGATGAATACTGTAAATACAAACTCAGAAAAATTACATGATATTGATAATTAACTGCGTAACATACTATTATCATACTTTTCTTCTACCTGTTTTGGCTTAATGCTCTTCAGTATCTTCTTTATGCAACAGCTATTTTGTAATATCATCTTCTGTAAAGAAAATATAAAAGTAATTCAGTCTTTCTTGCAGTAGTTGATCAAAATTTGTTTCACATTTTGGGACTAGGGAATGTCTAGTCTAGGGACGAGGGACTAGGGAATCTTCACAACCTCATACACAGACATACTTGCTGTTTTTGATACTGCTACAAGTTTGTGCCTTAAAATCTAAAGAATCTTGATCAATTCTGTTCTTTCACACAATTCCCATCACAAAAGAAAGACCTGTATGATATGTTGATAATTGTATGTGCTACCTCATCATATATGTTCCAACTGGAAAGCCATGGTTTTGCCTAGACTTGGAGGCAAACTGAATCTTCCACTTACGGATTTGTACATCTGGTGACTGGAAGAATTTCCCATACGCTAGCTTAGGACATTTCAAACATGTTTCTCCACCACTTACTTACACAATCTTGGTCAGAGGTGTGATAGGACCCATTCGTGTTGTATAAACCTTGGCTTTGCAGCTTTATGTCATGGCGCCAGATGGGTCAACATAGTGGGAGTTACAAGCTTTCCTGGAAGCTGTTCCTTCACCAGGACACCTGGTTATAACTTAACTTGTCACAAAAATGACTGCAAAGTACGTAAAGATACCCTCTGAGACTTTAACTGTATCACTAACTTAATTTCCACTTACCAGGATTCTATATTATCCGTAGCTACTCTAACACACCACACGGGGACAAACCTTCACGGGGTAAGTCAAAGGAGCAAGAGAGTCCTGTTAACTGAGAGTAGCTTAAATATCTCTCATTTTACAAATTTTGCAAAAACATGTGGCACATGAATACATTGCTTAATCCTTTCCCAAAGCCTTGGAAAGAGCTATGCAAAGAGAAGACCTTACCTTACCTTACCTTCAGTATCCCCTACTTTAGTCCATCTACTCCTGAGTCCACTTTATCTCACGTATGGAATGCTCACCCTGTGAGCCACACATGGAAAAGCACATCGCCACACAGAAGTAAATCATGGTTTAAAGGAAGTTAGTCTGCTTCGCTGGAAAGGAAAAAATTTCCTTCCTATATCATAGTAAATAAACTTTACAACTAACTGAAGCCATATTCCTCTGAGACTTCAGGGATTTTCAACAGGATTTTCTGGGGACAGTAAAGGGAAATTGCCTACTTGAGAGAAGAAAGAATGAATATTAATGGAAACGAAGCCCAGGTTCAATCAGGGAGAATCTTCTTCTGAGTGCCAGCTCAGTCATCCTGCCTGCAGCGCTGGCCCAGGGCTGTTATTACAGGTGTGTGACAGGCAAGGCACCAGGTGGAGCCTGGAAGAAAAGAGGCCCCAACAGGGAAAATGGGAAATATGAAAGATGAACTGTGATATCTCTGGAGTTAATACCTGGGGCAGGTTTACCTGGCGCCCTAAAAGAAATCCAGAGGCAGACTCTGAGGCCATCCCAGCAGGTTGACCCAACCAGAAGGAAAACAGGCAACATTTAGAAAAGTCTTTTAGCTCCCTACAATAAAAATTTCTCCTCCGGATTAGATCAAGACTTATTTGTACCCGAAGGCAGGAGTGATGGGATGACTTCTTAGGGCATTCATCATCAATCTATGCCATCATATGAAAGAAGGATGAAAATTTATTCATTCTCAGAGAAGGATGAATGGCAGACATGTAGATTTGAAAACTATCCTTTTAATGTTCTCTATAAATCTTATAGGCTATTATTAACCTTTCAGTATAACTTTCCCACTTGAGGAAACAGAAAAGAAGCAGTGAGATGGTTTTAAATGTGCCTTAAAAATACCATAGAAAAATCACCAAAACGTTATCCTCTAATGTATTTTCTTTAGGTTCTTCTCAATTAATTTTTCCATTTCTATTTGAATAGGAATCTAACAGATTTCTTCCAAGTATGCTTAAGTAATATATAACATCTGAATTCATAAGAGACAATTAAGCTAGGAAAACCAACACTTCTTTCACAGCAGTCTCTCTAGATAAAAATTACATCTTAATGATCCTTAGAACACTAAATTAGAAAAATCATGGGACTTCAACTGTATCTAATACATTTCCTAGGAGATTTGACCTCCTGGCAAGTTCAAGCTTTCCTTTCCTTTTTATTTCTCCTTTGTAACTGTAACACTCTTAACAATTTTCTCACGTTCATTGTCCTGATGATGTCACATCTTCCATGGCAACGCTTTGTCAGTCTGTTGTAAATAAGCTACGAAATTCTTGGCTGCCTTTAAAAAATTTTAATATGCTTCCTTAAAATGTCAGATATTATAGCTCTTTATTTTCCCACAAAATTGAATGAAATATTGGGGGCAGGATACCTTAAAATATGAGCAGAAGACAAAATTGAGGCCAAACTGGGAAGGTCAGATAACATGCTAGAGATTTCAGTAATCAGCGCTAAGATTATGTAATGACAACGCCGCTCTCTTTGGCCCTTCATACTTGATGTTTATGAACACCGGCTTAGTTAAATGTCAGCCACAGATGTAAACAGCAACAGTGGCTTTTGGAAAATGAGCTTTTAAATAATGCCATTATCTTAAGAAAGGGGATCTGAAATCGCAGCTACATAAATATATATTTACCTATCAACAAGACTGGAAAGTAATGTAAAAATGGAAAGAATTGGAATGCTTCTGGGGTGAGAGTGTAATTTTTTTTTTTTTTGAAGAGAGGAAATTTAATATAATGAATACTGGAGTGGGTTGCCATGCCTTTCTCCTGGAGATCTTCCCAACCCAGAGATCGAACCCATGTCTCTTAACCTCTCCTGCCTTGGCAAGTGAGTTCTTTACCACTAGTGGCACCTGGGAAGCCCCAGTGAATAATTAACTGGGTACAAAGTAGTCAGTCCGGTAACTGGAAGGATAGTGAGAAAACTCTATGGTGTGAAGACAGCAAATCGTGAAAGGAGTTACCATCCCTGGTGCGAGAGAGTAACTTTTTTTCAAAAAAGTTTTAAATTTCATTGTTCACTCAGCATCTCCATAACGATGATTTGAGTAATGGACACATCAATTGGTCAGTAAAAGAGAGTCTATAGTCTGGCTTTGCTGGCTGGAACTTCTCAGTGCTGGAGGCCAAAAAGACGTTAGTGCTATCGAAAGACTAAATCTGAGAATTTATTTCCACACTTCAGTGTGAGGAAGCAGTAACAGAAATCATTTTATTAGCATAACACCTCTCAAGACGGAGGGCTAGACATAAACAGCTGCGTCCTCTCCTTCCACCTGCTCCAGAGGTTTCTTTTCACTTGTTAGCTCTGAATGTCCCCCCACTCCTAGTGACAGTGTTCCGTGACAGAGGCTGTGCTGTGTGCTGTGCTTAGTCACTCAGTCGTGTCCGACTCTTTGTGACCCTTTCGGACTGTAGCCTGCCAGGCTCCTCTGTCCATGGGATTCTCCAGGCAAGAATACTGGAGGGGGTTACCATTTCTTCCTCCAGGGGGTTGTCCCGACCCAAGGGTCGAAACTGTGACTCTGGTGTCTCATGACAGAGGCCACATGGGCCTTAATTCCAAATTTTAGAGAGTCATCTGCAAATCCAAGGATTTTGTGAGACTTGGTCGATTCACAACAGAAGATGGACATCTGGTATCTATGATTAGCTTCCAGGGATAACTCTGTGTAGCTTCAGTGCAAATGATGTGCATAAACTTATGTAAGTTTCTGAATGGCTTCCCTGGTGGTAAAGAATCCACCTGCCAAGTAGGAGACACAGGTTCGATCCCTGAGGCAGGAAGATTCCCTGGTGAAGGAAATGGCAACCCTCTCCAGTATTCTTGCCTGGGAAATCCCGTGGACAGAGGAGTCTGGCGGGCTACAATCCATAAGAGTTGGACATGACTTAAGGACTAAATACACAAAACACTTTAGGGTAATAATCAGACGCTCCCCAAAAAACTAAACAAACTAAATGCTCCCCCAAAATACTAAGGAATTTGCTAGAATTAAAAAATATAAATGTAAGAAAGTTTACAGGGAAAAAAGCTAGTAAATCTTAAATTTACTTTTTATTCAAATTAAGTCCTAATATTTGTCAATTTATAAAATGTATTTGTTACGGTTATAATGCATTTACACACTGTTTACAATATTATACTTTTCCGTTTTAGTGATTATATAATCTATTGTATTGTAAGAGCATCATGTGTTTATCTTGTTTCTTATTGTTTTCAGTTTTCCACTATAGTTGAAAGTGCTAATATAAACACTTTTGTTTAAATATTGCCACAACCTTTGAAGTTATTTCCTTGTAGCTTATTCTTCAGTATAGAATTATCGGGTCAAAAAAATATGCTTATTCTCCAGTATAGAATTATCAGGTCAAAAAAATATGAGCAATGATAGGTATTGTAAGTTATGTTTTCTCTGTGTGCTGGACACTGTTTTAGGTATTTTGGATATTGCCAGATTTATCCTAAAGATGACCCTATGAGATAGTTATTATTTTTATTATATTTTACCTACAGGCAGACTGGGCTGAAAAAAACTTGCGTGACTTACCCATGGTAATAGAGAAAACAAGTGAAAAAATAGAAAAAAATAGAGCCAGAATTGAACCAGTTCCCCATGGCTCCAAAGACCATGCTTATTCCAAAACACTTAGCAGTTCTTAAATGTTGTGACCTCAGGACCCCTTTCTACACTCTTAAAAAATCTTGAGTATTGTTACTCAAGTTAACTTGACTAATTGTGGTGATCGTTTTGCAATGAACCCAAATTCCATGACCAAGTTGAATACCTTGAGACTATGCCCAAAGGTACTGTGGGTAGGTGGTGTGGGCTTGTGTATACAAGGTTGGAGATCAAACATGGCTGGACATGACCCCTGCTTCACCTTAGGAAATAAATGCTATTCAGAGATGTGACCTGGTTGGAGTCCAAGATCACCAGATGTGAGGGACAGATAAAGGGATGTTGTACATGTGAAACTAATATGATGTAACATATTAATTATATCTCAATTTTTTTAACTATTGAAGGGGGAAAAAAACCAAATTTTCCAAATGGTGGAACATTTCATTATGTAATATTTTAAAAATACATCCATTATGCTTTTGTGGATCTCTTTAGGATTAAATGTTATTTTCTTTCATGTCTCATAATGAAACAAGCTGACAATCACCCTTGATTTACACTACAGAACAGGATTAGTTTATATGGTATTGAGAAATTTTAAGAGCTTGAGTTAGGAAATGTAAAGGTTTTACTGCTATGTGGAAACATGAGCATCTTAAATAAAAATAAACAGCTTATGACAAATATTCATGTACATATAGGCATGTGTGTGTGCTCAGCGTGTCCCACTCTTTGCAACTCCATGGAGCCCACCAGGCTCCTCTGTCCATGGTATTTCCTAGGCAAGGATACTGGAGTGGGTGGCCATATCCTACTTCAGGGGATCTTCCCCATTCAGGGATGAACCCAAGCAAGTCTTTGGCATCTCCTCCATTGGCAGGCAGATTCTTTACCACTGTGTCACCTGGGAAGCCCAAATATAGACATATGTCAGAGATATTGTGGGTTAGGGTTTCAGACCACTGAAATAAAGTGAATATCACAGCAAAGCAAGTCACACAAATTTTTGGCTTCCCAGCACACATAAAAGTTATGTTTAAACTGTAATGTAGTGTATGAAGTATGCAATAGCATTATGTCTAAAAAAACAAAGTACATACCTTAATTAGAAACACTTTATTGCTCAAGGATATATTGTATAATGCAGAGAATATAGCCAATATTTTATAACAACTATAACTTTTAAAAATTGCACCTTTAAATATTGCTCACCTGTAACGTATAATTGTTGGTGTTGTTTAGTCGCTCAGTCGTGTTCAGCTCTTTTGCGACCTCATGGACTGTAGCCAGCTAGGCTTCTCTGTCCCTGGGATTTCCTAGGCAAGAATACTGGAGTAGGTTGCCATTTCTTTCTCCAGGGGATCTTCCTGCCCAGAGGTCAAACTCACATCTCCTGCACTGCAGGCAGATTCTTTACTGTGAGCCACTAGGGAAACCCCAACTTACATAATATTGTACATCAACTACATTTTAATATATATACTTTATTGCTGAACGATAAAAATACATCCATTAATATCACCATGGATCTCATTTTAAAAATTTTTACAGAGGAATTCCCTGACAACTCAATGGTTAGGACTTGGTACTCTCACTGCCGAGGCCCTGGGTTCACTCCCTGGTCAAGGAACCGAGATCCCACAAGTTGTGCAATGTGGCCAAAAAGAAAAAGAAAAAAAAAAATCTTTCAGGATTAGCTCAGGATAGTGGACAAAAGTTTTCAAAATTCTAATACTCACTTGAAAGTTTGAAATTTATCGTTGACAACAAACACTGTCTGTTGTTTTCCTTGAAGAAACATGGCCACTGGGCATGGCCACCGCACAGGGTAGTAGACATTTGTTACTCTATTTTGTTGCCCAGCATCTGAATTCTCTTATAAATATAGGTACTCTTTCATTTTATGAGTCTTTTGGAGAGGCAATCTTGCCACCTCCTATGAAAGTCAAGGAACAAGTACCCCGTGACCTTGAACCCTGCATATAATCTGGGAATAGCCAAATGTACATGCCTACCTAAGACTTTAGACCTTGAGCAAGTAACTTAAGATGAAGAGGTTGTATTGGCTTGTTAGTTCAGTGGCAGTGGAGTATAGTAATAATAAAGGTGGTGGCATCCATGCCAAATGCTTCTGTCTAGCCTGTAGGTTACCCTGCCCATTTCTAGGCTCCCCTCCATTTTGTAAGTCTCCATCACATCATTTGAAAAATTGTTTTTGTTGTCCTGTTTAAAATAGTCAAATTTGTTTGAAAAGAATCATGACTGATTCCGAAGTCTGAAATCTGACCTTTGCCCTCTGATATAGCAATTGCCTTGTACAGTGAAGATACTGACTGTGGGATACAAGGACACTTCAAGAGAAGAGAATTGCATGAGCAAAGGTGTTGGGTTGGGAAATTCACTCATTTAATCTTTCGGTGTGTATTGGCTGATTTTCCACTTTAGGTAAGACACCATTCGAGATACTGTAGATACCGTAGTGGACGACATGAGTCATTATTAATAGTTGGTTAGGGAAAGGGAAAGGGGGTGAGAAAAGGGAAAGGGGGTGATTGTTGAAACGACAATCATATTACAGAAATGAAATTGGCAAGGCTTTGTTACCGACTGGATCTAGACAGTGAGGATAACGAAAGGTTTAGCACCCAGATGACCAGGAAGACAGTGGTGTCTTTAGCATAAGGAGAACAGAGGAAGAACGTTGGGTGGGGAAGATGACCATTTCCACTGTAGATTTAGCGAGTTTAAGGTTCAGAGGGGCAACTTGCGGCAGAAATCTTGGAGGCAGTCAGAAAGGAGGGGCTGAAACTTGAGAGACGCGTAGGACGGAAGATGGGAGTAGAGATTTTGGAGTCATGTTCATAGAGGTAAGAGACAGCAGAGCAGTGGAGAAATGGCCACGGTGGAGGGGTGCGTGTTGTCTGAGTGTGTGAGGATGCCCTATAGACTGACAAGAGAAAAGGGTCCAGCAGAGATCTTTGCAGAACATCTGTGTTTAGGAATCCAGAGAGATCACTTATGTACATAAATAAACATCGCATCATGCACAAATGGGATTGCCTTAAGAGAAGCACGGATGGTCATACAGGACCTTGGAAGAGAGAGATTGCTTCCAGCTGAGAAGTTCAGGAAAGGCTTCGTTGAAGATGGCCATGTAAACTGTATCATCTGATATGTAGGATTTGAACTTGGGGAGCCTTCAAACTTCCAGACACTGGGTGGGAAGGAATGGGTGCTCAGTTCAGAGGGAATATTGTGAGCAAAGACGTGGAGGAGAAAGGGCAAGGTGCTTGTGGGAAGAACAGTTTAGAACGCTAGAGTGAGGGCTCTGAGGGTACCAGTCACTCCAAAGTCCTGTGTCCTGTGAGTTTTGCAGAAGCTGGAGCGTTCTGTCCTCTCACTGTCATTTCTAGTCACTTATTTTCCATAACAATTGATTTTTTTTCTCTGATAGCTTTTATTCATGCCTATGCAAAACATTTTTATTTCTACTTTTTGAGAATTTTCATCATTGCTGCATTTATTATAAGCCTGAAGAGTGTGATTTCATTTAAATGTGATGGATGAAGAGGGGCGTCTTAGGTTTATTTGGCAAGTGAAACTCTCCACAGATTAAGGAAAACATTCCTTCCAACTGAGGAAGAATTTCTCAGAGGAAGTCTTTCTTCATGAGGTAGACTTTCATGAGACTGAACTTTGTCTAACTTAAGAGCAACCTGTTTCTTGCGGCTTTGCTCCAGGGTTTTGTTTTTTTTTTAACCTTTGGTTGTTTTTACTTTTGTTTTTGTTTTGGGAGGTGGTTTTTTTTTTTTTTTTTTGGTAAAGTGCTCCTTTGGTTTAAAACTTTTATTAATATTTTGTTTGGCTTTATAGATAATTGGTCCTTTGTCTTCCCATGTGTATGCGTACTGCAGTCTACTTGTGCTGACTTGTGGACTGTATGTTTTATCATAATTGCCAGTAGGGCATTTTGTTGTTGTCGTTCAGCATCCAACTCTTTTGCAACTGCAGGGACTATAGCCCACCAGGCTCCGTCTGTCCAAAGGATTTCCCAGGCAAGGATACTGGAGTGGGTTGCCATTTCCTTCTCCAGACGATCTTCCCAACCCAGGGATCGAACCCACATCTCCTGTATTGTAGGTGGATTCTTTACCATTGAGCTATGAGGGAAGCCCAGTAGGGACATTGCAATTATAGTATTTTGCCTGCTGGCAAATACATTTCGTTTTCTAGAGTCAATGACCTTTATTTCTAATTACATTCACTTATTCCCAAATGAACAGATGTCTCTTTAAAATTAGCTGAATTTTAAATACTGACTCCTTTTACTCTAAGAATTGTGAAGTTTTACTAATTCTTAGATAATATGAGATTTCTAAATACTGTAAGTAAAATAATTATTTTTGTTGCATTTTAAAAATGGATACTGCTAGCATACGTAACATTTTGCTATACCTTATAAAAACTTAAGTATATAAGTTGCTTACCTAAAAAAAATTAATCCTGAGATTTTTCAATAGCAATTTCATTCCTCAACTTTAGAGTTATTTTGGGAATTGAGCTATGAATAAGATGTTCTAAATGGATGTTAACTAGTTAATTCAGAAACTCTGGCTGGTATCTGCTCTAAAGAAGTTCAGGAGAGGAGGGATTCCCTGGTGGTCCAGATGTTAGAAGTTTGCTGTCATGGGCCCAGGTTCAATCCCTGGTCAAGGAAGTAAGACCCCACAAGCTGCATGGCATGGCCAAAAAAAAAGTTCAGGGGACGCGAAAGAACCCCATGATTGTATGATATTTAAGTTGAAAAGGGGATGGCATTTTTTAGGCTTAGATGGTTATCTATAAACTCGCTCTACATAAATTTGCAGAGCAACACCTCCAAAGATGCTCAAAGGCACCACCATCTTTATTTTGGGCTTTTAAAAAAGCTGTTTAATCCATCTCCTTGCTTCCACTTTTCATTTAGAAACCATCACCTACAGAGCAGCCAGAGAGATCTTTAAAACATATAAATCAGAGAATATCACCTCTCTGATTAAACAAAACAATAGAACATTCCAATGGCTTCCCATTACACTTAGAATAATATCCAATTCCTTAACCAGGCCTGCATTGATTTGGTCTCATCTCCCTTCCCTGCTTCCCAATCACTGTGTTCCCTCTACATTGGTTGGCCTTATTCATGTGCTAGGTGTTTATCCTGGTTCCCTCTATCAAGAAAGCTCTCTGTACTCACTAATCCTTGCCTAGCTTGCTTCCTGACTTCATTCAAGACTCAGTTCAAATGTCATCTTTTCGAAGATGCCTTTCCTAAGTCTCTTTGTACCACTTTCTAATACATTCCCTGTTTTTTCTTCACACACCTAAAACTAGCTTGTTATGTTGTGTTATGTATTTATTTATCACTCTTCTCCATTAGAGTTTTCACTTCATTCAGATAGGACCTTTCTCTATCTTATTTTATCTTTATTGACCAGAGGAGGGCTTAACACAAAGTAGTCACCCAACCACCATTCAGTGAATAAATGAATGAAAACACTAGGACTGAAAACATTTTCAAGGACCCTTTACCCCACCCCAAGTATTATAATTTTGATAAAAGCCCTGAATACTTGTTTCCTAAGACTGCCACTCAAAGTCTCACAGACTGGGTGGCTAATGGTAAATTTTATGTTATGCTGTATACACTGGGTGGCTTAAAACAGGAGAAATTTATTCTCTCACAGTTCTGGAGACCGGAAGTCCAGAATCAAGGCGTCTGCAGAGCTGGCTCCTTCTCGTGCTCTGTGGAAGCATCTGTTTCATGTCTGTGTCCTAGGATGTTCCCTGTCATCTACCTAGGAACTCCTGGTGACAGCCAGTAATCCTCGGCATCCCTGACTTGTAGAGGCATCTGTCCAGCCTCTGCCTCCATCTTCACACAGCCTTCTCCCTGTTCCTGTGCCTTTGCATGACTGTCTTCTTCTTCTTTTTAATATTTATATATTTGTCTGTAGCAGGTCTTAGATCCAGTATATGAGCTCTTCAGTTTGTGGCATGTGGGATGGAGCTCCCCAACCAGAGATGGAATCCTGGCCTCTGCATTAGGAGTGCAGAGTTTGAGCCACTGGACCACCAGGGAAGTCCCAGTACATGGCTGTTTTCTTATTAAAAAAACACCAGTAGTAATGGATCAAGGGTCCATCCTAATTCATTATGACCTTATTTTAATTTAAATTTAACATATCTGTAATGATCTTGGGGCTTCCTGGGTGGTGCAGTGGTAAAAATCTGTCTGCCTGTGCAGGAGAGAGACACAGGAAACACAGGTTTGATCCCAGGGTTGGGAAGATCCCTTGGAGGGGGAATTGGCAAGCCATTCCAGTATTCTTGCCTGGAACATCTCATGGACAGAGAAGCCTGACGGGCTACAGTCCCTGGGGTCACACAGAGTAGGACACTACTGAGCACGTATTGACCACATTTCCCAATAAGATCACATTTTTTAGTTATTGGAGGTTACGATTCAATGTATTTTTTGAGGGAGGGGGGCAAGGAGGAGGGAGAAGCTGGAGAAACATTTTAGCTGGAGAAACATTTAGTAATTAATTTTCAGTTCCACTTTAAAAGTTTGTGTGCCCAGTCACTCAGTCATGCCCACCTCTTTTGTGACCCCATGGACTGCAGCCTGCCAGCCTGCAGGAGGAGGCTTGCTGGGATTCTCCAGGCAAGAATACAAGAGCGGGTTGCCATTTCCTATTCCAGGAGATCTTCCCAACCCAGGGATTGAACCTGTGTCTCCTGTGTCTCCTCCACTGGCAAGCGGATTCTTTACCACTTGAGTCACCTGGGAAGCTCCCAAAGAGTTTGCTGTTCTGAATAATAGTCACTCCATTCAACATTTTACATTATTATACTATGGGGTGTGAAGGAAAGGGTCCTATTCTTTATAACTATTCTCCTTCAGAGATAGCAAGAGAGAATGGTAATATTTTAAAAAACAGAAAGTTAATCTCAGGGAGGCATACGCTTAAATATTTATATTGAAACTAGAGACCAAAATTTGTGCTTCACGTTTGCCAGTGCTCCCACGTCCCTTAATTGAACAGATGGGCTTTATACTGTGCCCTTAAAAAGAAAAAAAAAAACAACAAAAACCCCCAGCCAACTTGATGTTTTTTTTTTTAATCTCAAGTGTGAACATGAACTTAGAAGAATAGGCCTTCTGTGAAACATCTCCTGCTCCAAATCAGGTACACAGAAGTTGACGAACACAATTGTATTAGTTTCCTTAGGTTGCGATAAACTGTGTGACAAATTACCATAAACTGGGTGACTTAGAAAAACAGAAACATATTCTTTCATAGTTTTGGGAGCTTGAAGTTCAAAATCAAGATGTTGGTGAAGCCGTGCTCCCTCTGAAGTCTCTGGAAGAGAATTTGTCTAAATCCTTTCTCTTAGCTTTTGGTGGTCATTGGCAGTCTTCGATGTTTCTTGGCTTGTAGACTTAACACTCCAATCTCCATCTCTGTCTTCACATGTCTTTCTTCCCTGTGAGTGAGCCTCCAAATCCTCCTCTTCTTATAAGGACACCAGTTGTCAGGAATCAGTTCAGTTCAGTTCAGTTCAGTTCTGTCGCTCAGTCGTGTCCAACTCTTTGTGACCCCATGAATCGCAGCACACCAGGCCTCCCTGTCCATCACCAACTCCCGGAGTTCACTCAGACTCACGTCCATCGAGTCCATGATGCCATCCAGCCACCTAATCTTCTGTCGTCCCCTTCTCCTCCTGCTCCCAAACCCTCCCAACATCAGAGTCTTTTCCAATGAGTCAACTCTTTGCATGAGGTGGCCAAAGTACTGGAGTTTCAGCTTTAGCATCATTCCTTCCAAAGAAATCCCAGGGCTGATCTCCTTCAGAATAGACTGGTTGGATCTCCTTGCAGTCCAAGGGACTCTCAAGAGTCTTCTCCAACACCACAGTTCTAAAGCATCAATTCTTCGGCGCTCAGCCTTCTTCACAGTCTAACTCTCACATCCATACATGATTACTGGAAAAACCATAGCCTTGACTAGACGGACCTTAGTCGGCAAAGTAATATCTCTGCTTTTGAATATGCTATCTAGGTTAGTCATAACTTTTCTTCCAAGGAGTAAGCGTCTTTTAATTTCATGGCTGAAATCACCATCTGCAGTGATTTTGGAGCCCCCCAAAATAAAGTCTGACACTGTTTCCACTGTTTCCCCATCTATTTCCCATGAAGTGATGGGACCAGATGCCATGATCTTTGTTTTCTGAATGTTGAGTTTTAAGCCAACTTTTTCACTCTCCTCTTTCACTTTCATCAAGAGGCTTTTTAGTTCCTCTTCACTTTCTGCCATAAAGGTGGTGTCATCTGCATATCTGAGGTTATTGATATTTCTCCCGGCAATCTTGATTCCAGCTTGTGTTTCTTCCAGTCCAGCATTTCTCATGATGTACTCTGCATATAAGTTAAATAAGCAGGGTCACCACATACAGCCTTGACGTACTCCTTTTCCTATTTGGAACCAGTCTGTTGTTCCATGTCCAGTTCTAACTGTTGCTTCCTGACCTGCATACAGATTTCTCAAGAGGCAGGTCAGGTGGTCTAGTATTCCCATCTCTCTCAGAATTTTCCAGTTTGTTGTGATTCACACAGTCAAAGGCTTTGGCATAGTCAGTAAAGCAGAAATAGATGTTTTTCTGGAACTCTGTTGCTTTTTCGATGATCCAGTGGCTGTTGGCAATTTGATCTCTGGTTCCTCTGCCTTTTCTAAAACCAGCTTGAACATCAGGAAGTTCATGGTTCACGTATTGCTGAAGCCTGGCTTGGAGAATTTTGAGCATTACTTTACTAGTAATCAGTCTAAACTAGTAATTACTAGTGTCAGGAATCAGGCCCACCCTAATCCTGTATGACCTTATCTTAACTTGATTACAGATGCAAAGACTCTATTTCCAAATAAGGTCATGCAAGCTAAGTTGCTTCAGTTCAGTTCAGTTCAGTTGCTCAGTCATGTCTGACTCTTTGCGACCCCATGGACTGCAGCACGCCTGGCTTCCCTGTCCATCACCAACTCAAACTCGTGTCCATTGAGTCAGTGATGCCATTCAACCATCTCATCCTCTGTCATCCCCTTCTCGTGCCACCTTCAATCTTTCCCAGCATCAGGGTCTTTTCCAGTGAGCCAGTTCTTTGCATCAGGTGGCCAAAGTATTAGAGTTTCAGCTTCTGCATCAGTCCTTACAGTGAATATTCAGGACTGATTTCCTTTAGGATGGACTGGTTGTATCTCCTTGCAGTCCAAGGGACTCTCAAGAATCTTCTCCAACACCACAGTTCAAAAGCAATTCTTCAGTGCACAGCTTTCTTTATAGTCCAACTCTCACATCCATACAGAACTACTGGGAAAAAACCACAGCTTTGACTAGACAGACCTTTGTTGGTAAAGTAATGTCTTGGCTTTTCAATATGCTGTCTAGGTTGGTCACAACTTTTTGTCCAAGGAGCAAGCATCTTTTTAATTTCATGGCTACAGTCACCATCTGCAGTGATTTTGGAGCCCCCCAAAATAAAGTTTGTCACTGTTTCCATTGTTTCCCCATCTATTTGCCATGAAGTGATGGGACCGGATGCCATGGCTTAGTTTTCTGAATGTTGAGTTTTAAGTCAACTTTTTCACTTTTCTCTTTCACTTTCATCAAGAAGCTCTTTAGTTCTTCTTTGCTTTCTGCCATAAGGGTGTTGTCATCTGCATATCTGAGGTTATTGATATTTCTCCTGGCAATCTTGATTCCAGCTTGTGCTTCATCCAGCCCAGGATTTTTCATGATGTACTCTGCATATAAGTTAAATAAGCAGGGTGACAATATACAGCCTTGACGTACTCCTTTTCCGATTTGGAACCAGTCTGTTGTTCTATCGGAGAAGGCAATGGCACCCCACTCCAGTACTCTTGCCTGGAAAATCCTATGGACAGAGAAGCCTGGTGGGCTGGTGGGCTGAGCAACTTCACTTTCACTTTTCACTTTCATCCATTGGAGAAGGAAATGGCAACCCACTCCAGTGTTCTTGCCTAGAGAATCCCAGGGATGGTGGAGCCTTGTAGGCGGCCATCTATGGGGTCGCAAAGAGTCGGACACAACTGAAGCGACTTAGCAGCAGCAGCAGCTGTTGTTCTGTGTCCAGTTCTAACTGTTGCTTCTTGACCTGCACACAGATTTCTCAAGAGGCAGGTCAGGTGGTCTGGTATTCAGTAAGTTAATTCAGTTGTGTCTAACACTTTGCTACCCCATAGACTGTAGCCTGCCAGGCTCCTCTGTCCACAAGCTTTCTGAGGCAAGAATACAGAGTGGGCTTCCATTTCCTTCTCCAGGGGATCTTCCTGACCCAGGGATCAAACCTGTGTCTCTTACATGTTCCGCATTGGCCGGCGGGTTCTTTACCACTAGCGCTACCTGGGTAGCCCCAGGAAGGTCATAAGTACCAGGAGTTAGGGCTTCAACATCTCTTTAGGGGAACATAGTTGAACTCACTATAATTACTTTAATTTTTAATGAGAAAAATAACACACAGTTTTTAGAGTTCAGTAGTTCTACTATATTATAATAAACCTAGGAGCATATTGTTCCATCTCAGTATTCTACCAGTTCCTGTTCTGCTGAGGCAAGAATGTTTACTGTTTTAAATTGCTCCTTAAATATTAAAATATTGTAAAAAAATGGAAATATTTTAATATTTTAAATTGCTCCTTACAGGCTTCCCTGGTGGCTCAGACTATAAAGAATCTACCTGCAATGTAGGAGACCTGTGTTCCATCTCTGGGTCAGGAAGATCCCCTGGAGAAGGAAATGTTTACCCACTCCAATATTCTTGACTGGAGAATCTGATGGACAGAGAAACCTGGCAGGCTATAATCCATGGGGTCATAAAGAGCCAGATATGACTGAGTGACTGACAGGCACTTACAATATTTAGCTCCCTGTTACTAGCTCACATCTCAATTTTAGATATTGTCTATTAATATTCTACTATGAAAGATAAAAATTTATCTTTCTAATACTACCCAAATAAACACAATTCGTCCCCTCTGATCCATCAGTATAGTTATAACACCATAATTTTGTTAAGTCAGTATTCAGGGCCTATATTATTGTGAATATGTAACTATTATTTATAGAGGAGCCATATAGTATATGATGATTAAATCTATATTCTCATACATTTTTCCCCTTGGTGTTAATAATTGTATTTTTCTTTTGCTTAGTGTTCTATGTAGTATCAATAAATTTATTCCAGAACTCTGCCAGAGCTTTTCTCATTGTGTTCAGCCTCTTCAGGTCATCTCTGTTTCACTTTTATCTCAGAGCCCCCATACTCCCGCTCCTACATGGCCTGGTTTCTCTCTCAGCTTTCTTTTTGGGCTTCCCTGGTGGCTCAGATGGCAAATAATCTGCCTGCAATGTGGGGAGACCCAGGTTTGATCCCTGGGTCAGGCAGATACCATGGAGAAGGGCTTGACTACCCACTCCAGTATTCTTGCCTGGAGAATCCCATGGACAGAGGAGCCTGGCGGGCTACAGTCCATGGGGTCACAAAGAGTCGGACACGACTGAGCTACTAACACTTCACTTTCAACGCTTTCTCTTTGTTGAGATGGTCCTTTGTATGTGACCTGCTTTTATTTTCATTCTCTGGAAGATTTTAAAATTTTATTTTTGTCCCCATTATATGAAGTGTCACGATATACCTTGGTGTAGGTCTTTATCCGTTCTTCTAGGCACAAATTTGGCTGCTTCCATCTGGAAATTCAATTCAGGTAGATCTGCCTGAATTATTTCTTCCCTGTAATTTTCTCAATCATTTCTTCCTGACCATTTTTATTTTGGATGCTAAATATCCTGGACTGGGACTTCCATATTAGTGTCTTTTCTTACATTGTCTATGTCTTTTTTAAAAATGGTATTTGTTTGGGGCTGTGCTGGGCCTTTGTTGCTGCACTCAGGCTTTCTCTAGTTGTGGTGAGTTGGGGGTACTGTCTCCAGTTGTGCTGCTGAGGGCTTGTCATTGCTGTGGCGTCTCTTGTTGTGGAGCATAGGCTCCAGGGGCACAAGGGCTTTAGTAGTTTGGGCTTGTGGGCTCTAGAACCTGGGCTCATTAGTTGTGGCCCACAGGCTCAGTTGCCTTGTGGCACGTGGGATCCTCCCGGACCAGGGATCGAATCAGTGTCCCTTGCATTGCAAGGCAGATTCTTAACCACTGGACCACCAGGGAAGCCCCCATTATCTGAATCTTTAATTTTTTGTTTTACTTTTGGGAACCAGTGAACCTGTGAAGTTGCTCAGTCATGTCCGACTCTTTGCGACCCTATGGACTGTAGCCTACTAGGCTCTTCCATCCATGGAATTTTCCAGGCAAGAGTACTGGAGTGGGTTGCCATTTCCTTCTCCAGGGGATCTTCCCGACCCAGGGATCAAATCCAGGTCTCCGGCTTTACAGGCAGACGCTTTACCGTCTGAGCCACCAGGAAAGCTACTTTGGGGAAGATATTTTCAACTTTAGTTTCTAAAACATCCATTAAATATTTAATTTTTTCTATCATAGTTTTTAATTTTAAAAATTATTCTAGTTTTTCTTTTATATCATATTTTTGTATATTATAAATCCTCTCTCCAGTGATATTGGGGTGTTTTTTGGAAAAAGGAGTCTCTCTATTGTTTGTTTCCTCTTGTTTGTTTTTTCATTGTTCATTTCATTCTCTCTCATTTTATGGGATGTATTTAAATTCTGATTGTGCTTGATTGTTCTTTCATATTTGAGACTGAGACACTGACCTGCTGTTTCTAACTCTACGTACACAGGAAGGACTTAGATTTCTGTGCTGACTTACTTATTTGACTGGAAGACTCCAAACTGATAGAACCTGTAAAACTTTTGCCTTTGATAGGTTCACTTTTCTTTTTCTTAAAAAAAAAAAAAAATTTGTTTGTTTATTTATTTATTTTGGCTGCGGGGATCTTAGTTGCAGCCCTTGGGATCTTTAGCTGTGGCATGCAAACTCTTAGTTGCAGCATGTGGGATCTAGTTCCCTGACCAGGAGTCAAACCCAGCCCCCCTGCATTGGAACATATATTCTGAATCACTAGACCACCAGGGAAGTCCCAGATAGGTCCAATTTTCTAAAAGAGGAATCTCCCAGCCCCTTGCCTCAAGGATATAAACTTAGCTGTCAACAAGTAGGCAGTCTCATTTATCCCTCCACCTTTCGTATGTCACTCTAACCCCACTCTCAGCTCTGCCTGTGAACCCAAGTCCAGAGACTGTTTGGTTCAATTTATCTACAAAGGCTGAGATAGTTGGCTGTTATTATTGTATACAGATCATGATATACACATCATGCTGATGGTTTATAACTACACTTTCCACTTCCTGTAGGATTTTTAAAGAAAAATTTGGACAATAGACTTTATTTTTGTTTATTTATTGGCTGCACATGGGCTTTGTCTAGCTACAGCTAGTGAGGGCTCCTCTCTTGTTGCAGTGCCCGGGCTTTTCATTGCAGTGACTTCTCTTGTTGCAGAGCATGGGCTGTAGGGCTCACAGGCTTCAGTAGTTGCAGTGTGTGGGCTTAGTTGCCCCTTGACATGTGACTTTATTTTTATTTTTTTAAATTATAAAAGTATGATAACACATTTACAGGAGACTTGCAAAATACAGAACAAGGTTGCATATAGTTCCACTATACATTGAAATTATTTTTTAAGTACATAAATTAAGATTTTTAGTTGGTCTCAATATCAAGCTCTCAAAAGTTAATAGAATGAATATACAGAGAAACAGAAGGATATAGTAGACTTGAAAAGCACTGTGAACCAATTCGACATAAGATTTATACAATTTTCACACAACAGTAGGATATAAATTCTATTCAAGTTCCCACAGACTGTAAACTAGGAGACACTGGAACATATCCAGGGACATAAAAGAAGGAAGGCACACATAAATATAAGCTTGTGGGCTGATGGCCATCAGTCCTGTTACTACTATTAATACTTTGCCTCCTGTTTCTCAACTTTCATATAAGGCATCATGGGGAGCCCCCTATCTCCTACTGAGTGATAGAAGAAAAATATTTTACTTGGGATTGACTTACAAGTAGTTCTGTATTCTATGGTGCAGAAACGTGGATAGCTACAGCACTATGATCACTCTTTGGGGGTGGTCCTGAAGGTGGTGAAGAGAAATACTCCCAGTGGGAGAACTTGGAGCAGTATACCTGGTTGTTCTTTTTTTTTCCCCCCGCCCTGAAGAGAGAGAGCTAGATATACAGATCATGCTGATGGGCAGTGTCTGACCAATAGGCTGTATGGTCTGAAATTTGGGAATATAATTAGACAATTGATTACAAGGAGGCCTGGGAAAGGGAGTGTGCATATGTGGATGGACTGGATGAGCAGAGTGTGAATGTATTTGTGTCTCATGGGCTTCCAAAGAGGAATCTTATCAGAGGATAAGCGTAATAATCAGGTGGATGAGATGGTACATTCTGTGCATGTCAGTCAGCCTTTTGCTTCATCCAACCCTGTTCCTGCCCAACAGACGCATGAACAACGTGACCACGGTGTCAGGGTGAGGGTTCGACGGGGGTTTAGCAGGATCGTTTCCTACTCGACAAGGCCAATCTGGCTATAGCAACTGCTAAGTGCTCCAGTTGCCAACAGCAGAGTGTAAGACTAAGCTTTCATTTCCTGGAGGTATCACTGAGCCATCAAGTACATTGCACTGAGCCACTTCCATTATGGATGAAGCGGTCTTTTTTTTTTTTTTTTTTTCTCCCTGAATAGATACTTATTCTGGAAATGAATTTCCTCCTCTGATGGCAATGCTTCTATCAAAACTACCGCATATGGACTTAACACAATTATCCTATTCCACACAGTATTACTTCTAACCAAGAAAACTCATTTTACAGCAAATAAAGCAATGGGTTCATGCTCATAGAATTTACTGGTCTTAATATGTTGCCTATTACCCTGAAGTAGCTGACTTAATAGGATGATCAAATGGCCTTTCTCTTTATTGTGATAAAAACTTACAATTTGAACCATTTTAAAATGTACAATGCAGTGGCATTAAGTACAGTTACAATGCTGTGCAACCCTCTACCCATTAGTCAGTCTCCCCATTCCTCCCTCTCTCCAGCCCCTGGCAAGTACTAATTAGCTTTCTGTCTCCATTGTTTGCCTGTTCTAGATATCTCATATAAATGAAGTCATACAATATTTAGCAGTTCGTATCTGGCTTCCTTCACTTAGCATGTTTTAAGGTTAATTGGAATGGCCTTTTGAAGACTCAATAATGGTTCCGACTGGGTGGCAGCACTTCCTGTGGCTAGGATAAGATTCTCCAGGTCTTGGCATATGTTCTAAATCAAAATGTATATCTATGGTCCAGGAATCAAGGAGTGGGACTGGGAGTGGGAAGTTACTTTTAAGAAGTTACTTTTACCCCTAGTGCAAAATTTTGCTTTCCATTCCCACAACTTTGGGCTCTTCTGGTCCAGAGGTCTTTGTCCTCAAGGAAGAATGTCTGCAGCAGGGTACACAGCAAGAGTTCAGTTAAACTGGAAGCTGAGACTGCCTGTTGGCTATTTGGGGATCCTGGTGCTAGTTAACCAACAGGCGAAGAAACCTCATACTATTGCCTGGGGTGACTGACCCTGACTACTAAGCGGATTTTGAGTTGATTGCTACACAATGGGTGAAAGGAGGAATATGGCTGGAATGCACGAGACTTTTTGGGGTGTCTCTTAGTATTTAGTACTCCAATGCTCTGTGTTATGGCAACAGAAAACTACAACCCAAGAATACTTTTAGATAGAATTAGAACCTCTGCTGGCCAGATCCTTTAGGAATGAAGGTTTGGGTCACCCCAAACAAGGCCAGGAATCATTTTCAGCTGAGATTCTTGCTGAAGGCAAAGGGGATATGAGACAGGTTAATGGGGGAAAATAGTTATACATAGTAATTATGATCATGTTGTCAGTTGCAGATACAAGGACTTTAAAAGTTCTGAGTTTTTTCCCTAATTTTGATATGAATTTGTGTATTTATTAACCAATTATTTTCTTTTACTCTTCTCTCATTCCCTTCAGTTCAGTTCAGTTGCTCAGTCATGTCCGACTCTTTGCGACCCCATGGACCACAGCATGCCAGGCCTCCTTTTCCATCACCAACTCCTGGAGTTTACCTAAACTAATATCCATTGAGTCGGTGATGCCATTCAACATCTCATCCTCTGTCGTCCCCTTCTCCTCCTGCCTTCAATCTTTCCCAGCATCAGGGTCTTTTCAAATGAGTCAGCTCTTTGCATCAGGTGGCCAAAATATTGGAGTTTCAGCTTCAACATCAGTCCTTCCAAAGAACACTCAGGACTGATTTCCCTTAGGATGGACTGGTTGGATCTTCTTGCAGTCCAAGGGACTCTCAAGAGTCTTCTCCAACACCACAGTTCAAAAGCATCAATTCTTCTGTGCTCAGCTTTCTTTACAGTCCAATTCTTACATCCATACATGACTACTGGAAAAACCACAGCCTTGACTAGACGGACTTTTGTTGGTAATGTCTCTGCTTTTTAATATGCTGTCTAGGTTGATCATAACTTTTCTTCCAAGGAGTCAGCATCTTTTAATTTCATGGCTGCAGTCACCATCTGCAGTGATTTTGGAGCCCTCCAAAATAAAGTCAGCCACTGTTTCCCTGTCTATTTGCCATGAAGCGATGGACTGGATGCCATGATCTTAGTTTTCTGAATGTTGAGCTTTAAGTCAACTTTCTCACTCACCTCTTTCACTTTCATCAAGAGGCTCTTTAGTTCTTCACTTTCTGCCCTAAGTGTGGTGTCATCTCCATATCTGAGGTTATTGATCTTTCTCCCGGCAGTCTTGGTTCCAGCTTGTGCTTCATCCAGCCCAGCATTTCTCATGATGTACTCTGCAAATAAGTTAAATAAGCAGGGTGACCATATACAGCCTTGACGTACTCCTTTTCCTATTTGGAACCAGTCTGTTGTTCCATGTCCAGTTCTAACTGTTGCTTCCTGACCTGCATACAGATTTCTCAAAAGGCAAGTCAGGTAGCCTGGTATTCCCGTCTCTTTCAGAATTTTCCCCAGTATATTGTAATCCACACAGTCAAAGGGTTTGACATAGTCAGCAAAGCAGAAATAGATGTTTTTCTGGAACTCTCTTGCTTTTTCGATGATCCAGTGGATGTTGGCAATTTGATGTCTGGTTGCTCTGCCTTTTCTAAAACCAACTTGAACATCTGGAAGTTCATGGTTCACGTATTGCTGAAGCCTAGCTTGGAGAATTTTGAGCATTACTTTACTAGTGTGTGAGATGAGTGCCTTACAATGTATTAATAGTAGGTAAACTTGTATCTTAGTATATAAGTTACAGAATAGCCGAGATATACTGTAACTTGTCAAGAAGAGTAATTAACATCACTCTAAGGTTCTATCCTCTTTGAGGGAAGCAGGGAGTTGTTTGGGGTTATATGAAAGTTACTTTATATGGACAGAGGCATGATTTTGCTATCATTTTTATTTGAAAATTAAATATGATTAAAAGAGTGTGTATGGATGTGAAGTTGGTGTGTATTTGGAGTGGAGTGGTTTTGTACTCAGGAATTAGCTAAGCTGGAACTGGATTTCCCAGAATTCTCTTCCTTTTATAGTTTTGGTTATAGTTGGCCACAGTAGAAATTTGCGAGAGAATTACAAAGTAGAAGTGAAGCAGCAGCCATTACACTTGAAAGATCTGTGCAGGGTCCCAGACACCACTGTGATTTGGCACAGTGACCTGCTAACTCTTCTCCCTAGCAGCAAAGCCTGCAGCTCCTCCGGCTTCTCTGCCTCCTGGACCACAGGTGTGGCCAATCAATCACTCTCTCTCTCCCTTCCCTATTGGTTCTGCTTTTCTGAAGAATACACTCTCCAACAGTCAAGAACACTGAAAACAGCTGAAGTTCTGGTCTCCAAAAAGCACATGGTGTGGTGGCAATACATGGCTCTGAAATCGTACAGAACGGAGTTAAGTGGGACAAATGATTTATGGTCTCAAACCTGATTCCCCATCTATAGAATTGGGATCAAGTTTTTACTTACGTGGCTGTTGCATAGGGTTAAGTTAAAACATTGTATGTAGACTATCCATCATGGTTCGCAGTGGGTGCATAGTAAATGTCAGCTCCCCTCTCTGAAGGGAGATCTGAGTCTTCTCAAATAACTTAATCAAACTTGAGTCTCTTAAATGTTACTAAATATGAGTTATTTTGGCATATACTGTCTGATATCACGCCAATACTGCCTTCTGGGTGTTTAGATGAACACAGAATTCAGATGTTATTGGAGGTAAGTTCTGCCATTTATCCGTGGAAGATCTTAGGCAAGTTATATTTCCCTCAGCCTCATTTCAATTTAGAAACTATTGCCTCATGGGGTTTTCATCAGAAGTAAGCAAGAGAGTACTCAGCTTAATCACAGGCATATGGAGGGTGCTCAATACATGCATGAGATGTGGGAGTAATTAGGGTTTCAAAGATGACTTGGGTTAGTCGTTGTGAAACAAGCTGGGACCTGGGACCCTTTGCTGCAGTGCTTACACCTGAACAGAGGGCTCCTCCAGCAATAAATACAAAGAAACAATAAGGAGCTAGAAATAATACACCCATGCATGCACAGCTGGGGCAAATTATGAACAATAAGCTACAAAAAGACCAAAAACCGGACTGCCACTTCTGAGATGTGGGGAGCAAAAGCAGGGTACTGTGCATTATTTCTGCACACAACGTCATCAAAGGGGTGGGTAGACTACGTAGGCCACCTCTCCAGCATGACCTCAGGACCCCTACCCTCACTCCATTTAAGGGACAGGCTCATGCCCCTCCCCCCTCTCACCCAGGGAGATCTGTTGCTAGTTTTCATTCCCTCCTGCAGTAGCATGAGGCCCAATAAAGCCTTACTTTAACTTTCCATCTGGCTCCTATCCATGAGTCCAAGGACATCGGTTGGTAAAAGTTGCGCTAAAGGGAAGCTTCCACTTAGTGAAAACAACAACAAAAAAAAATCCATGAAACCACAGTGGAAGTGATGTCTTTTTAATAGTAGAAAAGCGGACAAGTTGAAAAATACCCGCAAAGACATAGAAAGTTTTAAGTGATACACATGAAACAGATGCCGTGGAAAGATAAAAGGTTTTGCAGACTTCTGTTGATTTATGGAATCATGAGCGTATGATATCTGATCTCATCTGAACGGGCTATGCAGTACGTTCAAAGACCTGCCACCTTGCCAGTGGCTGGTCATAGCACGTAAGTGGAAGGATGGGTCCCCTGAGAGCAGAGCCCAAGCAGTTTTGCCAACCGGGGAGAGCTGGTTTAGGC
The DNA here is from genome assembly GCF_042477335.2 of Ovis canadensis. Classification (NCBI taxonomy): domain Eukaryota; kingdom Metazoa; phylum Chordata; class Mammalia; order Artiodactyla; family Bovidae; genus Ovis; species Ovis canadensis. The sequence goes on along the minus strand of NC_091253.1, from coordinate 53,265,300 downwards.
TGATGTCCCAGAGGCTGGAATGCACTTGAAACAAAGGGTTGCAGCTGAAAAGCTTTCATGGTTTGGGGAGAAACGTGACAAAATAAACCTGCAGTCTACAACTCCGGTCAAGAGTTTTTTTCCTCCTGCCTTCTAAAAATCGAAGCCAAGAAACAAAAACACGTTTGGTAAAAGGGCGTGCAGTCTCTTTTCCCGCTCTGTCTTCTCATTTTCATTCTTCTCATTTTTTCCAGTGCATACTCTCACTTCTTCTTTCTCAGTCTCGGGGATTTTCCCTCCAACCCATCGCCCCCTCCTCACGCCCGCTTTACTGGGCTCTGCTCTCCGCCCCTCCACCCGGGACGGCCCCGGGGCCCGCACCTGCCAGCAGAGCGCTCGACCCCGACCCTCCCGGGTGCTGGCAGTGACGTAGAGGGGAGTTCGGTGCCGCGCGGCCCGCCGACGTCACTGCCGCAGCGGTCCCCAGTGAGCCCCAAGGATGGGAATTCAAGGAGGGAAACACGGCGATGACCCCGCGGTCAGTGTTGAGCGCTGCGACTGGGCAGCGTGCTTGGGCTTTCCGAAAGGAAAAGGCCGGAATCGCGCCTCTCGCGTAGGCGGAGCCCACCCCACACCTTCAGCGCGCCCCAACGCCAGAGTTTAGCGATAGGAGGGAATAGCCCCACACGGAGGAGCCTCGTGCGCACGCGCCTTGGCCGGGGTGGCGGAGTGCTGTAGCACGAGGATGGGTCGGGGAGGAGGGCAGCGGGAGGGGGATGGTGAGTGAGCCCCGAGGTGCGGCCCCGAGGGAGGGCGGCTCAACCCCACCACCGCTAGCCCGGCTCCTTAGGCGCTGCGGCGGCGCGGGGCCTGCGGCGCGGCGTCGTGACGTCACGGTGGCGGCGGCCGTGGTTGGCGCAGGGTCCGCGGCTGCAAAGTGTGAATTACGCCGGGCTCGCGCCGGCGGCGGAGTGAAGTCAGGCTCCGGGGGAGGGGTGGGGAGGGGGCAGGACCGCGGCCGGAGCTGGTGCCTGCATCCGAGCCCCGCGCGCGCTGGGTCTCGCTGCTGGCTCCAGCTGTGTGTTCTTGCACCGCTTTGCTCTGTTTTTGCTCCGCTCCTGCTCCGCTGCCCTCCCACCCCCCGCCCCGGACCCTCTCCTCTGGGCCGAACAGCCTGGGGACGCCGGGGTTTCCCCTCCGATTTGGCGGGTGCTGCCGTCGCTTGCACCCCGGGAGCCGGGCGCGCGCTGGTCTTCGTTAACTGTCGCCGCGGCCGCCGCAGCGCCTTCCCGCCGGCGGCCCCGGCGGAGTGTTGGGGTGGGGGAGGCGTGAGCGCGGCTTCCCGGCCCGGGGTCGGCGCCCGCCCGCCCTGCCCCCGCCTCGGCCCGGCGCCCCCGAGCCGCGGCCCCTTCCAAGCGCAGGGGCCGGCGGCCGCGGCAGGGCGGGCGCCGCGCGGGGGCAGGGCGGGCGTATTCAATGGAAGTATGTTACCAGCTGCCGGTGCTGCCTCTGGACAGGCCGGTCCCCCAGCACGTCCTCAGCCGCCGAGGAGCCATCAGCTTCAGCTCCAGCTCCGCGCTCTTCGGCTGCCCCAATCCCCGGCAGCTCTCCCAGGTAAACGCCGCCGCCGGGGGCCCCACACTTGGGGGCTGCTCTTTTGTTTACCTCCTTCCACCTGGCTTCACCTCCGCGACCCCTACTCCCCAGTCCTCGCCGTTCACCCCGCCCCCCGACCAGCACTTCCCGTTGTTTGGGGATGTCTAGGCTGACCCCCCTCGATTCGAGAGGCTTTTCTCTGATCCTCGGGACTCAAACCTCACCCCACCCCCCACCCCGGCCTGCTCGAGGCTGAACCCAGGTGGGCTCTGGGAACCCCTTCGTACCCTCCCCAGGCGCGACCCCCTCTGTGTTCAGCGGCTTAAGGGTCTGGAATGACTTAAGTCGTCTTCCTTTTCTCGACGTCTCAGTCTGGAAGTTGGGCCTCTTTTTTCCTTACTTGTGGTCCTGGCACACCTGGCCACCCCTCACCCCTACACACCTGTGCTGGGTTTGCGCCTCCCGCGCGCCCCGCGGTGCTGGGATAGTCCTGCAGTTCTCCGAACAATAGGCCGATTCTCGGTTGCTCGTCTCCTTACTTATTCGAGTCTGTTGATGGACCCTAAGTGAGGTCAGAGAAACAAGTATTCAGAGTGCCTCCTCAAAGCTTCGGTTTCCGGAAAGTTGATAGCCAGGAATCAGTTTTATTTTTAATTTGATAAGATTTTTAAGAGAAAAACTACTGATGGAGCACTCGCAGGAAGACTTTGTTTTGAATGGTCCAATACCAGTTGCTCCTGAGAATTTCGGTTTTTTTTTTCCTCCCTAGTGATGCTGTTGGCCCAGCCTCTTATTTCTGGCTGATTTTGGTCGCCAGTTTTAAAATAGGGAGGACAAAAGAATTTTGTTTACATTTGAACTGATTGCCCTCCATTTCTGCTCCCAGAACGTTACATGTTCATGATCACATTTTAAGTCACATATGTTTATTTTTCCTGTTGACTAGTATTAGCTTCTTTTATGGGAGCATATCTCTCCCCCACCCCCCGATATATTGTAAATAACTTGAGCCCGGTCTGTATTTCTTTTTGTTTTTTTACTGGTACAGTGGGTAGCACCCGATAGAGATTTCTTAGAGTAGATGTGTCCAGTAAATATTTGTCATTTGCCTCTTTGCCTAAATAGTTTGGAGAGAGAGAGCAGAAGCATATATTTGGGTTTCTTTGAATTGTTTTTATTTAAAATCAGACTTCTTTCACAGGACAAAGTGGTATGCTAATGAGGTCAGAGTCAACTTGTAGATTACTGTAAGTGACATTTAAAAATAATGTTATGTAGTTGTTTTGAAAGTTAGGTCCATGATCTGCCCTTACAGTACTGTTTAAAGCATTTTCAGGTTCCAAATTTTAAAAAATTGTAAAGATACTAATGGATTAAAAAGGTTTTTAATGGTAGTAACTTGTTTTCCTTTCTCATATCAGCAACGCATGACTAATACTCATTTCCGGTTCAGTCTAAATGTTATAATGAAGGCAATCAGTTATCACTTGTAAAATTATAGAAGGTGAATAAGGTTAGTTGTGCTCCCCAAGGAGAAAATGAATGATATCAGAGATTCCAAGGGAATTAATACAAGTAAGGCTGATGCCAGGGGTTTTACCTGATGCCTTAATTAATCCTCAGAGACCAATTTTAAGCCCCATTCCTTCTTAGCTCATTTCCTAGCTTTAGATATAAAGGGTAGTGGAATTTTAAAATTGATTGTGGCAGATGAAGCAAATATTGGATAGTCACACTGTAATGCCATGCCATGCTTAGTCGCTTAGTCGTGTCTGACTCTTTGGCATCCTTTGGACTATAGTCTGCCAGGCTCCTCTGTTCATAGGATTCTCCAGGCAACAATACTGGAGTGGGTTGCCATTTTCCTTCTCCAGGGGATCTTCCCAACCCAGGATCCAACCTGCGTCTCTTGCATTGCACGCAGATTGTTTTACCTTCTGAATCATTCGGGAAGATGACTATATTTACTCTTAAAACTTAAAAAAAAAAAAATTTGTTTGTACCCCAAAGTGACCTGTATAGAAACTTCTGGTTCTCCTGAATTTTCAGCTTAGCGATGCCATTAAAATGATATTAAACTTACCATGGTGCTGAGTGGGTATGTTTATCATTTTCAAATTTTTCAATAATTATTTAATACTAAAACATACATCATAGTGATTTGTTTTGGGCCAATGGGAATTTGTAATAGATTGAAAAAGAGACAAATCTTGGAACCTTATTCAGAGCTCCTAAAGTAAATATTTGGTTAAATCAAAAGCTCCGTTTACCCTTGAATCTTGAGTTTCTAAGTCTGGAGCTACAGGAATTATAAAAAGTATAGGTGGTTTTGTAGTTTCATTGAAAAGACTTCAGGAAACCTGTTTTTGTTTTTTTCCTCCTTAGGTACTAAGTAGAAGTCATTTATTTTAGAGTACTTCTATTTTAAAATACATTCACAACTAGCGATATTTTCATTTTTCAATTTTTACTTTAATATTGGAGCCCAGTTCATAGTAGAGACTTAGTAAATACTGGCTGAATGAGTAAATGGCTAATGATGTTATCACTGACTGAGCCTCAGTTGAAAATAGGAAATCAACATAAAGACTTTCATCTAGGTCTAGCAGTAACTCATTTATCCAAAACTTGTTTGGAGTTTGTAGACTTTTTAACAGATTCAGGAAATCAGAAGACTCTGAGCAGCCAAAGGAGATTTGGAGATCCTCTGAGTTCTGACAAACTCCTTTTCCAAGTAACGGCACATTTGCAGGGGGCTTGGAGGCTTCAGGTTTACACTGAGAGCAGCAAAGGTTGACAGCTGATGCACCAGAAGCTCAAGACTGCAAGAAACACTCTTCAAAACCAGCAGCTTAAAAAGTTTGGCATCTTGAGTGTCTACAGCACAATCATGTTTTTGACATTAGTCAAAATAGTGTTTAACAGAATCTGTTTTTAAAAGTTTAAAGATTCAGTTCAGTTCAGTAGCGAAAGATTGATACTGTTTAAAACAAACAAAACCTCCAGTTTGTGTTGGTGCTTAAATGGGCAAGCATGAGTTATCTGGAAAGTTCATTTATGTGGAGCACCAGCTCTCCCAAGGATGCCAAGTAAATGAGGCATTAACTTTTTGTTTTAAAACAGGTCGTGTACTACTTTCTCGAATGGTTGATAATGAGATTTTAAAATTATTTGAAAAATAAAGATAATAGATGATTTTTTTTTTTTTTGCCATTTTGGGGATTTTTGTTAGCTGAATTTAAACATTTCTCTCGCAGAATACCTTTGTTATTTGGAAAACAAAAATGTGAGACCAGAAATTATCTTGTTCACCACTATGGCCACAGTGCTTTTCGTAGGTAGGTGCTTATTAAGTCTGGAAGTTGAGTTAGTATATTGGTAGCATGCCAGAACACCACACGTGCGATTATTTCAATCAGGTTTTCTATGCACTGAAAATGAATCTTATTTGGGTGAGATATCTGAGGTTTAGTTTTTTTTTAATGATCATAAATCTATGGTATGTATTATTGAGCAAAATTTGGGGATCTAATGTGCAAACATGTTTTTAGTACTGTAATAAGCTAAATTTGATTTCTAATTTAGCAACTATCTTTTTTATAGACTTAATTTTTTTAGAGTAGTTCTATGTTCATGGCACAATTGAGTAGAATATGGAGAGATGTACCCCTCCCCTATTATCAACATCTCCTACCTGTGAGATATTTTAACATTTGTTACAGTGGTAACATTTGTAACAACTGCTGAACCTACCTCTGGGCATCATTTTCACCCAGAGGCGCATCCTTTGCCATAGGGTTCATTATTGGTATCTTTTTTTTTTTTAAATCCAGAAACTACTCCACAAATATTTACTGAACACCTTCTGTAAATGTGTTAGGTACTGAGAAAATGCAAAGAATTAGTTAAAAAAAAAAAATCATCTGTGAGCCTGCCTGCCTAACCAGGTTTTTCTTTTTGAAGCCTTACCGTCCTTATTCATAAACATTTTTAACTTGTAGTCAGTGTACATCTGTCATCCTTAGCAATGTTCTTAGTATAGGAAAGATTATCAGAGTCCTGTGTGTGCCAGAACAGTTCAGAGCCCCTTGGAAAACAGTTGATTCCTCCTTGAAGAAGCTTATAGGATTTTGGTGAGGAAAATGGTATGGTTATATGTGATATAGTTGTTTAGTGGCATTATCAAAGTGTCATGAAACTACAAGAAGGTAAGCTTCACTTGCCAGTTTAAGCCTTAAGCTAAGGTTAAGAAGATGTTTCTAGGTAAATGGGTGCGTGTAAGGGAGGAGGAGAGACATGACACAGTCGGCTAAGTAGATTAATAGACTATCAGAAGAAGTTTTTGTGATGATGGAAATGTTCTGTGTCATATAGCAGGGCTTCCCAGGTGGTGCTAATGGTAAAGAATCACCTGCCAATGCAGGAGATGTGGGTTTGATCCCTGTGTCGGGAAGATCCCTTGGAGAAGGAAATGGCAACCCACTCCAGTATTCTTGTCTGGAAAATGCCATGGACAGAGGAGCCTGGTAGACTACAGTCCATGGGATCACAAAGAGTTGGACATGACTGAGCAACTGAGCACACGCACACAGCCATGTATATAGCTAGATGAGCACTTGAAATGTGGCTAGTTTTGACTGTGGGATTGAATTTTCAGTTGAGTTTTGTTTAAATAGCTGCATGTGGCTAGTGGCTCAGGTATTGGCAGACGTGGTGTGTAGCTGTAGTTAATGGTGGCTAGTGGTGATGCGATGTTGGTCTGTCAGTAGCTCATTCTCTGGATGCTGAATGTAAGAGCTCCTTTCGGGCTGTTGCTGTTATCTGCAAAACTTCATTTAATACCTTCATGCAAGTTTGATCAAGTCTTTAGAGTGAAATCACTTGATTGGGTCAGGAGGTAGGAAAGCTTATTGACTTGCTCGAATCTTCACTTTTATGGTTCAAAGATGAATGAGCATATCTCTTTCCAGTTGTGTAGTATGCAGTCGTGATACTGTATGTTAGATAAACATTTAACATATTTTGTAAACATTTATGTAAATGTTTTATTGCTTCCGTAGATGTGCTGTGGTACACTTAAGTTTGTTTTCACTTGGGGTAAGCAAGAGTACACTTTCTGATATGTTTTTGTATATTTTCATTTCCTCTTTTGTGACATTTCCTTTGCTTCGGTTCAGTTCAGTCACTCAGTAGTGTCCGACTCTTTGTGACCCCATAGACTGCAGCACACCAGGCTTCCCTGTCCATCACCAGCTCCTGGAGCATGCTGAAACTCACGTCCATTGAGTCGGTGATGCCATCCAACCATCTCATCCTTTGTTGTCCCCTTCTCCTTCTGCCTTCAATCTTTCCCAGCATCAGGGTCTTTTCAGATAAGTCAGCGCTTCATATCAGGTGGCCAAAGTATCGGAGTTTCAGCTTCAACATCAGTTCTTCCAGTGAACACCCAGGACTGATCTCCTTTAGTATGGACTGGTTGGATCTCCTTGCAGTCCAAGGGACTCTCAAGAGTCTTCTCCAACACCACAGTTCAAAAGCATCAATTCTTTGGCTTTCAGCTTTCTTTATAGTCCAACTCTCACATCCATACATGACTACTGGGAAAACCGTAGCTTTGATTAGATGGACCTTTGTTGGCAAAGTAATGTCTCTGCTTTTTAATATGCTGTCTAGGTTTGTCATAGCTTTCTTCCAAGGAGGAAGCATCTTTTAATTTCATGGCTGCAGTCACCATCTGCAGTGATTTTGGAACCCAAAAAAATAAAGTCCCTCCTTTGCATATCCTGTGCTTATTTATGGCTGCTGTTTTCTACCTAATAGATGGTAAAGGTGCAGTGTGTCAAATGTTAGCATAGCTGCAAGGCTCTTCACAAGCCTGAGTTCAGAAGCCATTGGGGAGGATGGTGGAGGGGGAGAGGAGGGTCGTATAGTTAGTGGTGAACCAGGGAGTGACTCTGTTTCTGAGACTTTCTTCCTGCCCACTAGGCACTCCTTTGGTAGGAACCTTCGTTTCATTGTTCTGTTTGCAGAAAGGGTTCATAATTTGATTTAAATTCAGTGCTCCCATGTTTGGACTTTTACTTCAAAAAAAACGTGTGTGTGTGTATATATATATATTTATACTACAAATATCTGCTCACACATAATGTAAATTTATAGTGTATTTGGACTGTAGTTTTGATTGAGGATTAGGATGTTGAAATGGCTGGTTTATACGTTGTTATTAGGAGCATGTGTTGTCTGTGGGATGTGAGAGGTTGAGAGGTTTTAGACCTTTGTCCAGATTTTGTGGCTTTGTTGCATTGCCTAGAGTTCTGTCAGTTGTATATACTGGATGCTCAAAAGTTCCTTTTTGAACACGGAAGCCCTGCTAGAGGTAAAATATTACGCCCTTTTCAGGAGTTAGGAAGATGAGGGAGTTAGGAAGACTAGGGGGCTCACTTTAGGTGGAAACAGGGAGGGGCGTGTGCCATCCATTCTTTTTGAAGAAGTTTGATAAGACTTCTGCTAACACTTCCTTCCCTCCTCCCTCCCTCCTTCCCTTCATTCTTTTCAAAAAGGGTTAGAGCAGTTTTAGAGAATTGAATTCTTTTCTGAGGATGGATACAGAGACGAGCTCGGAAGAGAAGACCTGAAGAAAGGGAAATAGACAAAGTTTAGCTTGACTTAATTTTTGTCTAGGATCATTAATAGTTACAGAGACCCTAGGAAATTTTAGATGATAAAGAACCCTTACTGCATGCAGGTACTCTTAATGAATTTAATTTTTTTTTTTTTGTCTGTGCTATAGACTATGTATCACATTTGCTGTGTTTCTGTAAAATCTTTCTAATTTTTTTAGAAATCTCTTGACTCATTATCTTTTCTTCACTCAGTATCTTTAGTCAAAGTTTTCTGGACCTTCTTACATTCCCTTTGACCACTCCAGAAAACTTCAACAATTAATTTTTATTCTTCTAATTTAAAAAAAAACCTCAAAACCTATTTTATTATGGCTACACATTGTTCATATTTTATCATTTGAATTGAGAGAAAATTGAATGTTTATTCTCTTCCACATTTAAATGGTCTGTCCTTGCCTGAAATTAAGGTAAATTTTTACGTCGTTGACAAATACACCTTTCAAAAGATTATTCATAAATCAATGATACTTTTATATGGTTGCATTCGGGTATAAATGTTCATGTGACCAGGATATGGGGAAAGGAATAAAAATTATGTTTGTAGATGAGCCTTCTAAGCATGCAGGCAGGAAGCCTTCTGAAGGGACTGGTGCCACTGGTCTTGGGATGGATGTGAATCTCTCCTGCTTCTGGTTTTGAATGGGAGTTTAGGATTCTTGCTCCATGCCTCCACCTGCTGGTAGGGATTGATGCTTTGTTTTCAGAAGATGACTAGAGGGAGAAGGCAAGGACAAAGGCAGGGAGGGCATAGTTCGGGAAAGAAAAATTGTTAACCAGATGACTAAATTTTGGCCAAATCTACTCTATTTTTCGGAGTTTTGAGTAGACCAAACTGGCTCAAGACCATGTAAAGTACTCAGCAAACAACACTTAATAAAGAGGCAGTAATCTCTCTTTAATATTAATTATAATTATTTGTTTTCACTTATTGAGTACCTCTTATGTGCCAGATACTATAATTGATGTTTTTAATCTTAATAAAAGATTACTTTATGAGATAATTGGCACTACTCCCATTTTTACTGAGGAGTGAGTAAAAACTGAGCTTAGAGACGTTAAATCCCATTTTTACCAAGGAGTACATAAACTGAGTTTAGTACTTGGACTTGCCTTGCCTGAAGCATCAGGCGAGATGTTGGAGAAGAGCCTTTTATGTTCCAGAGTCTTACTTTCAAACTGGTCTGCCTCATTGGTGAAGGCGAGTGGAATATAGTTAGACTTCTAGGTTTATGGGTTATAGATTTTGTTGATTCACAGATCTGGATAAAGAAAACATTTGATGATTTGAGACAATTATTTGAAATGATAACCTTCACTATGGTCTTCTCAACTCATATCTGAAATATTTTGTCCTAGACGCCATGTTCTAGGGGGACAAGATTTAGCCAAGTCATACAATGAAGACAGTGACTAGGGTGGTGAGGTGATTTGAAGCTGTATTGTTTGATACGTGACGGAGGAAATGGAAGACATTTAGTCTGGAGAAGAAAAGATTCAGGAAGGGCTGGGAATGGAGATGAGTAGTGGCTGTTGAGATGTGATGGAGCATTGCTATCTTCTAGTATTTGAATGATTGCCATGTGAATGAGAAGAAAAGGATTAATATAGATTTTGCTTTGGTTGTATGTTCTCAATTGCAATGCCTTTTTCTTACTTTGTGAGGTCAGTTGTTAATATGCAGGAGGAGACCCAAGCTTAAAGTTGTCTCTTGTCCAAGGCAACACAGCCAGGTATTGAAAGTAAATTCACCTCTGGGTCATTCTGACCCTTAAAGCCCATGCATGTTACCTCAGAGGGTAGATAAGGACCAATAGATAGAAACAATAGAAATAGAAAGGGAGCTCTTATATTTAACCATACTAGTAATAAAAGACAGAGAAGGCGATGGCACCCCACTCCAGTACTCTTGCCTGGAAAACCCATGGATGGAGGAGCCTGGAAGGCTGCAGTCCATGGGATCGAGAAGAGTCGGAGATGACTGAGCGACCTCACTTTCACTTTTCACTTTCATGCATTGGAGAAGGAAATGGCAACCCACTCCAGTATTCTTGCCTGGAGAATCCCAGGGACAGGGGAGCCTAGTGGGCTGCCGTCTATGGGGTCGCACAGAATCAGACACGACTGAAGCAACTTAGCAGCAGCAGCAGCAGTAATAAAAGAAATGCTTGTTAAAAGAATGATACTGATTTTTGTTTTCATATTGACAACTTTTTAAAAAGTAGGTGTATAGCTTGAAGATTGTACTCATGCAAGCTGCTAGTAGGAGTCTAAATCATTTTAAGTTTTCTGAAAAGTAATTTGACAATTGAGTAAAATTAATACTGTTGCCTGATAATTTCCTTTTGGGAATCTGTACTGAGCAAATAACTAGAAATTTAGATAAAGATTAATGATCTTCAGGGGTATTCATCATGTATTTATCACTGAAAAATTAAAAACCTAATTTAGAATTTGTTATAGTATTTCTTCTTCTGAGTATACGATGTTTTTTACATTGTGTGACTACTAAAGTGCATTGAATTTAAAGTATATACAGTATAGTTTACAAGTGGCTACATAAATTTTAGTGTTTCCTGTTATTTCTGTATTATGTACCTACTTAAATACTTGGAAGAATTTGAAGATTATTTAATTGCATGAAAAATTGCTTATAGCAACATTAAGCTAGCAAACAAAACCTCAGCATTTAAAAAAATTTTTATGTTTAAAAATAAATCACAAAACATAAACATTCACACACATTGCATGCTTGCAAAAGAGGCCTGGGGGCGGGGGGTGTGGAGCCAGTATATATCCAAAAATGCTAATTGAAGCTATCTTTGGATGGTGAAATTATAAGTAACTTAACTTTTTGTTTAGAAGTTTATGTAATTTTACATGTTCTTTTAGCATGCGTCTCCTTTTTTAAAATTTATTTTTAATTGAAGGATAGTTGCTTTACAATATTGTGTTGGTTTCTGCCATACATCAACATGTATCAGCCATTTAATTTTAATTTTTCACTCAGTCGTGTCCGACTCTTTGCGACCCCGTGGACTGTAGCCCACCAGGCTCCTCCATCCATGGGATTTTCCAGGCAAGAATACTGCAGTGGGTTGCCATTTCCTTCTCCAGGGGATCTTCCCGACCCAGGGATCAAACCCAGGTCTCCTGCATTGGAGGCAGATGCTTTAACCTCTGAGCCACAGCCATGGGTGTGTTTATGTCCCCTCCCTCTTGAACCTCCCTTCCACCTCCTATCTGGTCCCACCCCATCTAGGTCATCACAGAGCACAGGTTTGAAGTCCCTGCATCATAAATATCTCCTTTTTAACTACAGTAATCCTAGAAGAAGTTAAATAAGTTGTATTTGGGCTGGATCTATGATCGAGATGTCCAGAGAAGAACACTTCATGAACACTGCCTCCTGAGATTATAAATTCCCAAAAGATACTTGGATGAAGTTCTTGTTTGGGGTTTGACTCTTCTGGTTCCCGCCGACTTCATGATTCTGTGATTCTTTGGTAACTCAGTTGTGTGATTGACAGGTGTATAGCTCTCTAGTAATGCTAAAGTGGTTTCACTCTCCACGGAAGGTGTTGGGAGGTGTTGGGAAGTACATTTAAGTATAGTTATTGTTTTAAAGAAGAGCTATTTGATGACACCCTGTGAAGAGATTTTGAGAGAAGGAAATGGCAACCCACTCCAGTGTTCCTGCCTGGAGAATCCCAGGGACGGCGGAGCCTGGTGGGCTGCTCTCTATGCGGTCGCACAGAGTCGGATATGACTTAGCAGCAGCAGCAGCAGCAGCAGCAGTGGTGGAGGGAATAGAAAGTGAGGGGGAGTTAGATCCTAGGAACTGATTTGATTTGAGAGATAAAAACAAAAACTTTGCACCTTTTAAATTTGGGAGACCAAGTAGTTAGATCATGAGGCTAGTAACAAAAATACAAAAGAAGAGGCAGATTTTGTTTTTCTTATTTTCCTCTTTTGTGTGTGTGTGTGGAGGCCTGGGCAAGGGTGGTAGAGTGCATTTTATGTTCACATTAAATATGTCAAGTTCAAGTGTCTGGGGAGCCATCCAGGTGAGGATGTCCAATAGGCAGTATCTTAGGATGAAGGTTAAGACTAACAGCATATTTTGACTTTTACCACAAGGGTTTTCAACATTTTTTTGCTCACATCCCTTTGAAAAACTTGAAAAATACAAAAGACTGGCACCCTTTTTACTCATCTAGAACTTTTCTTCTAAGTGTCAGTATTTGTAAATGATGTAAATTTTGGTGTATTACTTAAACCGCGGTATGAGCAAGCTCTTAATTTCAAGTCAGAATTTTTATATTCCTTATTTTTCTCTTTAACCTCATTTCTATTTGGTTGTTTCTGCTTATTCTTAAAATGCTTTCAAATATGAAAGAATAATTATCAGTCACCGTATACTTTTCTATAGCAAAAGCAAATCCGTTCATTAATTTAACAGATGGAAATAGAAAATATTTTAGCAGTGTCACCATTTTTTCTGAGTTCTATGCAAAAACGATTATAATTTAAAACATTTGAAATTTTCTGTGTGTGTAAGGCTATGTCAAATTTATTTCGGCTTGAGTTGTTGATACAATGATAGCTAGTAGACATTCAAAATAACATGTTACTTATGAAATTTATAAGTATTAAATAGTAAAAATTTATGGGAAATGCATTTTATTTTAATAATTTTATTAATAGATTTTATCTATTTATAAATATTATTAGAAAAGATGAGGTTCTCCATTTTCTTCTTTCTTACTTTAATAGTGGAAATATTGAGAAGTCTTGTTTATGGGCTTAGCAAATGGACTTGATCCTCTTTCCATTTTCATGATAGTAGGAGCTGGTGACCCCAAGACTTGAAAAAAAAATTGATACACAGTCCAAAAGTGATTAACTTTTTCAACATGAATGCTTTAAACTCTCCTTTGGGGTCCTCAGCTGTCGTCAGGCCCCAGCCACACGGGAAGTTTTAGGAAGTGTTAAGTTACCTCTGGTAGAAGAGGAGAGATGAAATGGAAGAGGAGAGACGAAATGGGAGAGGAGGTAAATGAAAAGTGGCAGAATGGTTCTAGAACGTTGTACATTTGGAAGCTGAGAACCTAGAAATCGATTCCCTTGAAACTCTCCATGCCTAGGTGCTCCTCAGGATGTGTGTGCATGACCCAGTGTGTTAGCCACCGTTTACTGTATTTCACCACATTACCTTGTTGCCGTATTTTACTGTTCTCCATAGGAATACACAGGCTAATAATTTATTATATCGATAGGTTAGTCAGAAACAAGTTACTGGCATATAGTAGGTATTCAACATGGTTTATTAAAATGGAATTATAGTGCTGGTTTGATGTATGGAGGAATGCGCTACATTGTTAATGGAAAAATGAAGTGAGTTTGGAGGCAGATAGTCTACAAAAAACATGTTGCCTGTTTCAGAGCTGAGAAGGTAAGCTTTCTGCTATAATATTTATGACCTGGAGTCATAGAACATCAAAGTGAGAGGAGTCTGGGTGAGTCAGCCCCCCAGCATCTAGCTGAGAAACTGGAACCAAGGGGGTTAAGGACATGCTGGGCAATGTGAAATCTCTTCAGCTGAACACCCTGAGTTTGGCTACTCCATTTTTGCTTGAACACATTTGGAATGAGAAGACTATTGCTCTTTAAGGCAATCCATTGCAGTGTTGAAAAGTGTGACGGGTTGAATAGAGTCCACCAGAAATTCATGTCTATGTGAAAACTTAGAACGTGACCTTATTTGGAATGAGGATCTTTGTAAATGCAGTCAAGATGAAGTCATACAGGTTCAGGCAGACTAGAGTCTAAGAAGAGGCAAGGACCCAGAGAGCCTCTGACACACAAGAAAGCAAGCCATGAAGAGTGAGCAGAGACTGGACTCATGGCAGCTATGGGCCAGGAACTCCAGTGCTGGCCAGGCCACATGGGAAGCCACTACAGTGCTGGGAGGATTCCTCCCTCAAGCCTTCGTTTATTCAGAGGAGCACAGCCCTGCCCACACCTTGATTTAGGATTGCTAGCCTGCAGACTGAGAGTAAATATCTGTTGTTGTAAGCCACCATGTTGGTGGTCCTTTGTTACAGCAGCCCTAGGAAACTAATACACACAGCTTTGAATGTTTTAAAATGTGTTTGTTCCTTCTTGCAATTGTCAGGAGTTTATGGAGCACTTTTACTCTGCCAGGCACTTGGCTTGGTTTATCAAAGATAAATAAGACATGCTTCCTGCCTCCATTCTTAGAGTTTGTCCATCAGGAAAGACAGCTGTGTAAGGACATGATTGCAGTACTTGATTAAGATTGTGTGTGAAGTTCAGTGGTGGCACAGTGAAGCTGGGAGAACCAAGGAAGGTTTGACAAGAGACCTTTATGCTTGCTTAGAAAGAAAGAGCTGAGACTCCACCTGTGTGGGAATTCTGCTCGATTCTGCCACTGCGAGTGCTGTCACTCCTACTAGTTCAAGGTACGTAGTATCCTGTTGCTAGAATTCTCTCTGGCCAGATCTGTCAAAAATTTTTATTTGGCTGCTCCACACAGCTTGCAGGATCTCTGTTCCCTGACCAGGGATTAAACCCAGGTCTCCACAGTGAAAGCATCGAATCCCAACCACTAGGGGACATCTCGAAGTAATTTAAAAATGCAACCAGATCATGCTACTCTGCTGAAAAATCCCTCTTTCATGGTTCTTGTCACAATGAAAATAAAATCCAAACTCCTTTTCATCATACAGCCCCATGGGATCTAATCCCTCCTAACCTGTCTTGTTTGCTTATGCAGTGGTCTTCTTGCTGTCTGTGAACATTGTCAGGTTTCTTCCCATCTTTGACCTTGCACCTGCTCTGCCCCCAGACCCAAGGTCTTCTGTGCCTCTTCATCCTTCAAGTCTCAGCTCAGCCTTTGCAGAGGAGCCTTCCCTGACCACCCTATTTTAAAAGCACCCCTCCCCCATCTGTCTTATTACCTTGTTTTATTTATGGCACAGACCCACTAATTGGATTTGTCTATTTCTGTCTGGCTTCCACCCTGCCCTTACTCTCCATCCCTGCCACCACAGAAGGTGTGGTCAGGAAGCATGAACCTTGTTCACACTATTCCCTGCTGTGTCCTTCCTATACAACACATAGGAAGTGTTCACTACGGAAGAAGGGAGACAAACTTCCTCTGTCAGAGTCATGCTCGTCATGTCACATCGTGCGTCACCACAACCCTCTCTGGGATGAATCCCAAACCATATTCTTATATTGACAATTTCGTTTTATAGTCCGAGACTTTTCCCTCCCCCGCCCCCCAAAGTTCACACTTCATTTTTATACCCTTTCTGAGCTGCCCTCTGTGGTATTGGAGCTATCTTAATCTCTGAGATTACATAATCTTTTTAAAGGATGCGTTGAGATTTAGAAAAATTACCCAGAGTAGGAAAGCTGTAAACAGTGTTTCTAGGATTTGGATTTAGATCTCTTTCTGAGAGTGCCTTTCTGATTGTGCTTCTGAGTTTTTTTCGGTGAGTGGGAAGGAAAAACCCAGAATTAAAATAGGAGCCCTGTCCATTTGGACTGGGAATAGCAAACACATTATAAGAGAGAGTTGGGTGATACTTGGTAAGAGAAATTCCAAAAAGTCATTTGAATTTTTTTTGGACCAAGGTTAATACACACTTGTTATAAAGAAAATAAGCATTGTCCATAGTCTACCATCCAGAGATAACTGCTATTAACATTTTAGACATTTTTATCCCGTGTTTTTCTGTGCAGAAATAAAAGAATGTGCTATACACAGCTTTCTCCACATTTGGGGTTTCCTTAGGTTGGTTTTTCTAGAACTGGGATTACTGGTTCAAAGAGTGTAAACACTTGAATACAATTTTTATTTCCACATTGCTTTTCTAAAGCAACCATTTCAGTACTCTGGAGACTGACCAAAGGCCAATTGCATGAAACTTTGGAAGGTGTAATGCCGTTAAACTTGGAGTGAGAAAAATGAAAATCTGTGGCATTCTTGATTGGAGCTCTTCCCATTTCACCCCACTGTGTCCTGGCTTGCTTGAACAAGCAAGGTTCTGCCAGCAGGAAGCAGGGCATACAGACTTCAGCTTGAAGAGGGTCAGCTCTTTGGAGTGATGGGTGATGTGCAGTGACGTCTTCTGTGGATGTGGATTTTCAGAGGTGTAGGGGAGGGCCAGTGGTGAGCTCAAAGAACCTGGAACTGCAGTGCCATTTGGGGTAAACATGTTGCTAGATAAGGCGGAGCATAAACCTGGGAAAGACCTGAGAAGATCCTGAAGTTACATGCATGCACCTGGGAGATGTGAAAGGGTCCTGAGGAAAGGAAACCTGGGGCAAACTGGAACACAGACTGAACATCACATACGCTCCCCTACCCATGCATGTACCTGTCAGCAGAGGAGGGAACCTCACTGGCTTGAGTTGAGCATAACCTCTGTCCTGTCACAGGCTGACCACGAAGTTACACAAAGCTGCAAGCCCTGGGAAGTCAGGCTTGAAAATAAAAAGATCTATTTAAAACAAGACTGAGCAGAGACATCAGTGATGCCATACCTGGGGGAGGCCGAGTTCACATATTTAGCCCAGGCATGATACCAGACAGAAAAGTAAAAAACAGCAACAATACCTGTAAGGTGAAAAGAATCAGAGTCCAGAGTTGCTACATTATATAAAATCCCAAGGCTTAGCAATAACAAAATTACAAGCCATGGGAGAAAACAGAAGGTGTAACTAGTGCATAAGTGGGGAAAAAAATAGCCCCCAAAATTGTGTCTGAATGTTCCCAAATGTTAGATTTAGTAGACTTCAACTATTGTAACTATGTTAAAAGAACCAAAGGAAACTGTATTTAAATAATTAAAGAAAAATATGACAATAGTAAATCAACAAATGGAGATTCTCCAACAAATGGAGTGTAAAAATTATTTTAAAAAGAAACAGAAAAACCCAAAAGAAGCCTCTCCTTGATATGATGTCAAGACCTATAACCTGAGTCCAATCATGAGAAAACAGACTGAAACTTGGGATCATGGTACATGAGCACCCGACTGGTACTCTTGAAAACTGTCAAGGTCATGAGAAACAAAAGTTATTACAGATTGGAGGAGACTAAGGAGACGTAATGGCTAAATGCAGTATGGTGTTCTGCATTAGATCCTGTAAGAAAAAAGACAGTTGAGGGAAAACTGATGAAATCTGAGTGAAGTCTAGAGTTTTGAATCCATGTTACTTTTTTTTGATAAGTATTGTGATTATGTAAGATAGTAACTTTAGGAGAAGCTAGGTGAAGCATATACAGGAACTCTCTGTACTGTCTTTGCAACTTCTTTGCGAATAAATGTAGATGTATTCCAAAGTGAAACGTTGAAATGGAAATTCTAGACTTGAAGACTACAATATCCGAAATGAAAAATTCACCAGAGGGGCTCAGCAGCAGTTTTGGGATGCTAGTAAAAAGAGTCAATGAATTTGAAGACAGACTAACAGATAGGATTCAGTCTGAAAAAGAGAAAAATGTACAGACCTTAGACTCAAGCATAAAACATATGTGTAATGGTAATCTCAGAAGGAGAAAGGTGCAGAAAACAGCATTTTGGGAAACTTCCCAAATTTGATGAGCTTTACACATCCAGGAGCTCAGTGAATCTTGGGATAAATACAGAGAGACCTGTGCCTAGATGCAGCATAGACAACCTGTTGAAAGACAACAAGGAAACCGTGAGAGCAGGAAGACAAAAAGAATTCAGTTACCATCAGTGGCTGCCTTCTCCTCAAACTCTGGAGGCAGTGGGGTGACATGCCTGAAGGGCTGGAAGAAGAAAATCTGCCTGTGAACAATTCTACATTTAGCAAAGCTATCATTCAGAAATGAGGGTGAAATAAATATGTTCCTATGCAAAGACTGAGAGAAATTTGTAGCAAGCAGACTGGCCTTAAAAGAAATATGAGAAGTTCTTAAGGTTGTCAGGAAGTGACACCAGATGGTAAATCAGATCCACAGGATAAGATGAAGACACTGGAAATCTAAATATGAAGGTTAATATAAAAACTTTAAATACATTTTCCCCATTTCTTAACTTTTAAAGAAGGCATTAGATTAGATCTAAAAACAAGCTTAGTGTCTGTAACATTTCATCCCCCAACCCCAGCTCCACCACGTTATAATTCATTCATGCTCAGTTCAGTTGCTCAGTCATGTCTGTCTCTGCGACCCCATGGACTGCAGCACAGCAGGCTTCCCTGTCCATTACCAGCTCCCGGAGTTTACTCAAACTCATGTCCATTGAGTCGGTGATGCCATCAAACCATCTCCTCCCTCTGCTGTTCCCCTTCTCCTCCCGCCTTTAATCTTTCCCAGGATCAGGGTCTTTTCAAATGAGTCAGTTCTTCGCATCATGTGGCCAAAGTATTGGAGTTTCAGCTTTAGCATCAGTCCTTCCAATGCATATTCAGGACTGACTTCCTTTAGGATGGACTGGTTGGATCTCCTTGCAGTCCAAGGGACTCTCAAGAGTCTTCTCCAACACCACAGTTCAAAAGCATCAGTTCTTGGGTGCTCAGCTTTCTTTATAGTCCAACTCTTAACATCCATACATGACTACTGGAAAAACTATGGCTTTGACTAGATGGACCTTTGTTGACAAAATAATGTCTCTACTTTTTAATATGCTGTCTAGGTCGGTCATAGCTTCCCTTCCAAGGAGCAAGCATCTTTTAATTTCATGGCTGCAATCACCAACTGCAGTGATTTTGGAGCCCCCAAAAATAAAGTCTGACACTGTTTCCCCATCTATTTGCCATGAAGTGATGGGACCAGATGTCAGATTCAGTTTTCTGAATGTTGAGCTTTAAGCCAACTTTTTCACTCTCTTCTTTCACTTTCATCAAGAGACTTTTTAGTTCCTCTTCACTTTCTGCCATAAGGGTGGTGTCATATGCATATCTGAGGTTATTGATATTTCTCCCGGCAATCTTGATTCCAGCTGTACACAAATTGTTCCAAGCTGTTTGCTTTTTGGTCCTTACCATCTCAACTTTGCTGACAAAGGTCCATCTGGTCAAAGCTATGGTTTTCCCAGTAGTCATGTATGGGTGTAAGAGTTGGACTATAAAGAAAGCTGAGCACCCAAGCATTGATGCTTTTGATCTGTGGTGTTGGAGAAGACTCTTGAGAGTCCCTTGGACTGCAAGGAGATCCAACCAGTCCATCCTAAAGGAAGTCAGTCCTGAATATGCATTGGAAGGACTGATGCTTAAGCTGAAACTCCATTTCTTTGGCCACCTGATGTGAAGAACAGACTCACTGGGAAAAGACCCTGATCCTGGGAAAGATTGAGGGCAGGAAGAGAAGGGGAACAACAGAGGATAAGATGATTGGATGGCATCACTGACTCGATGGATATGAGTTTGAGCAAGCTCCAGGAGTTGGTGTTGGACAGGGAAGCCTGGCGTGCTGTAGTCCATGGGAGTCACAAAGAGTCGGACAACGACTGAGCGACTGAACTGGACTGATCTCAAAATTTTTGTTTCAGGACCACTTTCCTCTCTTAGCAAAATTGGTAAAGATGCTAAAGAGGTTTTTTTTTTAAAAAACTATGGGTTTTATCTCTTTATTTTTTTTGTAGTACAAAGTAGAAAAATTCAAATATCATTCATTTAACAATAACAGTAATACCAATTGTGTGTTAACAATTTTTTTTTTGGTGGGGGGCGGGGCTTCCCGCATAGCTCAGTTGGTAAAGAATTTGCCTGCGATGCAGGAGATCCCAGTTCGATTCCTGGGTCAGGAAGATCCACTGGGGAAGGGATAGGCTACCTACTCCAATGTTCTTGGGCTTCCTTTGTGGCTCAGCTGGTAAAGAATCCTCCTGCAGTGTGGGAGACCTGGGTTCAATCCCTGGGTTGGGAAGATCCTCTGGAGGAGGTAAAGGCTACCCATTCTGGCCTGGAGAATTCCACGGACTATATATAGTACCTGGACTTGTAAAGAGTTGGAGACGACTGAGCGAGTGAACTGAACTGGTCTCAAAATTTTTGGCTTCAGGACCATGCTAACAAAATTGGTGAAGATGCTAAAGAGCTTTTTTTTTAATATCGATTTTATCTGTTGATATCTTTTGCATTACAAAGTAGAAAAATTCAAATACTATTCATTTAAAAATAACAGTAATACCAATTGTGTGTTAACAAAATGTTTTTTAATGAAAAAAAATTCTGTATCTTCCAAAGCGCAAAAATTAATGAGTGTCATTGACTTAGAGTTTTCAGATCTCATTAGTTTTGGCTTAATGGAAGGCAGTCTGCTTGGAACTTGTTTCAGTGTGTTGCTTTGGCTGAAGTATATGAAGAAAATCCAGCCCCGCTAGTTGGAAAAGAGATGTATTATTGTCACCTGTCCTTATAATGGTGGATATTTTTCTTTGATGTGATGCCAGAACTCAAGAAGTGGTAGTTTCTGAGAAGTTAGTTGCAATGTAGAATCTAAAACGTATTGGTGAAATTTTTGGTTCATTGTTAAACTTCAAAGCTCATTGTTCCTGTTTAAAGGATAATGGAATAAAAAGTTTGCTGTCTGAAGTAATATATTTGGGGGAAAAAGAAACTATTAGGGTAATGAAGTATTGTGTAAGAATATCTTTTGAAAGGCTTTTCATTAACTAGCTTTTGAGATTTCTACATTTAATGGCTTCAGTAAGTTAGGACTTAGTTTAAACTCCTGGAAGCTGGAATCACAGATTTTTCTGTATCATTACTAGGTACTTAATTTATAGCTTAGTCACAGCATCATCCATGTGGTGCTAGTGGTAAAGAACCCTCTTGGCAGTGCAGGAGATGTAAGAGACTTGGGTTTGATCCCAGGGTTGGAAAGATCCCCTGGAGGAAGGCATGGCAACCCACTCCTGTATTCTTGCCTGGAGAATCCCATGGACAGAGGAGCCTGGCAGGCTAAAGTCACTGGGATCGCAAAGAGTCGAACACAACTGAGAGACTCAGCAGCCACACACAGCATGCCCATAGCGTCCTCATCACTGTCATTATTGTAAAAGTAATACTTCTGTGTGGTGAAATTTAAAAATTCAGAAGGGTATTGAATGTAGTTAAGGAAACCTCTCCTTCCCAGTTCCCCAGAGATAAGTAGTGTTCGTAGTTTCTTAAAGGTTTTTTTTTATTGTAACTTTGTTCACAGACACATCTGAGTACATTTAATAGGTATATATATGAAAATCTTTTTTAAGCACATGAAATCATAATAAGCATTATTCTATAAATACATAAATCTTGAACATCTTTGTATGAATATAGTAGGTATGTCATTCTCTTAGTGATTCCTTGGTGTCTATGTTCAGTTCAGTTGCTCAGTCATGTTCAACTCTTTGTGACCTCATGGACTGCAGCTGCCCTGTCCATCACCAACTCCCGAGCTTACTTAAACTCATGTCCATCAAGTCAGTGATACCGTCCAATCATCTCATCCTCGTTGTCCCCTTCTCCTCCTGCCTTCAGTCTTTCCCAGCATCAGGGTCTTTTCCAGTGAATCAGTTATTCGCATCAGGTGGCCAAAGTATTGGAGTTTCAGCTTCAGCGTCAGTCTTTCCAGTGAATATTCAGGACTGATTTCCTTTAGGATTCAGTGGTTTGATTTCCTTGCAGTCCAAGGGATTCTCAAGAGTCTTCTCCAACACCACAGTTCAAAAACATCAGTTCTTCGGTGCTCAGCTTTATGGTCCAACTCTCACATCCATACGTGACTACTGGGAATACCGTAGCTTTGACTAGGTGAACCTTTGTCAGCAAAGTGTCTCTGCTTCTTAATATGCTGTCTAGGTTGGTCATAACTTTTCTTCCAAAGAGCAAGCATCTTTTAATTTCATGGCTGCAGTCACCATCTGCAGTGATTTTGGAGCCCCCCAAAATAAAGTCTGTCACTGTTTCCATTGTTTCCCATCTATTTGCCATGACGTGATGGGACTGGATGCCATGATCTTAGTGTTTTGGATGTTGAGCAAACTTTTTCACTCTCCTCTTTAACTTTCATCAAGATGCTCTTTAGTTTTTCTTCACTGTCTACCATAAGGGTTGAGGTTATTAATATTTCTCCTGGCAGTCTTGATTCTAGCTTGTGCTTCATCCAGCCCAGCATTTTACGTGATGTACTCTGCATATAAGTTAAATAAACAGGGTGACAATATACAGCCTTGACATTACTCCTTTCCCAACTTGGAACCAGCCTGTTGTTTCATGTCCAGTTCTAACGGTTACTTCTTGACCTGCATACAAATTTCTCAGGAGGCAGGTAAGGTGGTCTGGTATTCCCATCTCTTGAAGAATTTTCCCCAGATTGTTGTGGTCCACATTGTCAAAGGCTTGGCATAGTCAATAGAGCAGATATTTTTCTTGAACTCTCTTGCTTTTTCTATGATCCAACAGATGTTGGCAATTTGATCCCTGTTTTCTATACATAGATATCGAGTATCTGTTACTAGATTGATTATTGGGAAAAAAAAATTTACCACTTTAAAAATTTATTCCCACTTAAATATTGCTCCTGGTCCATTATTAATATTTTTATTGGTCAAATACAATAAAATCAGTTCCAAACTGAAATTGCATATCTTGCAAAAAGTATGCAGGTTTTCATGAAATTCATGTGTGTGACATTAAAGAATTCAAAACTATTGATGGTCCACTGAAGGTGAAAGATGATAACATACTATTATAGATGTTTTTAAGGAAACCCAATTACAGTGACTTTTGATGCAAATAATTAAAGAGAGAATCTTAGGAAAAATGGATAAAGCCATTCAGTATTTTTGGAAAAGATGATCATCATGATTTGAGGAAGAAAACGTGAAGGATATATTACACATTTTTGTTAAAGGTTGCACTCAACAATAGTCAATATTTGATTCTTATTTTTATTCTTAGAATTTGTGCATAGTTACAGTTATAACCTAAATTTTGTTACATATAGCTTAAACTTGTTTTTATATTTTTTATTTTGCAAGTCAAAATCTTAGAAATCAATTATCATTTTTTATATTTACAATGATATTTTGGTTCTTAGTTTCACTAAGTGGTCTTTTCCCAGTATCAGTCATCTCTGGAAAACTGGGAACTCATGAGTTTATTGCATGAATATTCTTTAACTTTTATGTCCCTGTTGATTAAGATGTTTAGGCTAGGAAATTTGCTGGGTCAGGAAGGTCCCCTGGAGTGGAAAATGGCAACCCGCTCCAGTATTCTTGCTTGGGAAATCCCAGAGATGGCGGAGTCTGGAGAGCTACAGTCCATAGCGACAGAGTTGACACAACTGAGTATTTACATATGTACGATTCCCTGGCAGGCCAGTGGTATCACTGCCAGGGCCTGGGTTCAATCCCTGATTGGGGAACTAAGATCCTGCAAGCCACATGGTGTGGCCAAAAAAAAAAAAAAGACATTTAGGCTAATAGTACTTTTGTTTGTGTGTCTTTTTATAAACAGTGCTGCAGTGAATATCCTATGCACGTGTTTTCACATTCCCACGTAAGTATATCCATGGTGTACATTTCCAGAAGGGGAAGAACTAGGGTCAAAAGCTACATGCATTTACAATTCCATTAGCTCCAAAAGGGTTGCATCGATTGACATTCTTACTGCAAAACTGTCTGTATACTTCACAGTGTGTTCCTTGTTGTTCATATCTTTTCTTAAATTAACACAGTGAGAGTTTGTGCAGTGAATTCAAATAGTGAGAGATGTTTTACTGAAATCTGTTTAGTTCCTAAGATTTGGATGGCCAGAGTAGGGACAGTCTGTACAGTGAGGGGGCCATTTGAAAACTGATTGGGCACTGGTTCCTGAGTTAGATGATGAGAGTTTGAATAACGCGGAATACCTGCTATTTCTTTCTTCTGTCATTGCCATACCCTCACTGGCACGGAGGTGTTGTTATCAGTGTTTTTAGTCCTCGACAGCGTGCTGGGTTAAAAAGGTATCTATCTACTTAGGTATGTTTTGCTTTTCTAGTTGTGATACTGTGCACATTTTTATTTTAATGGCATATATATTTTTAAATAACATGTAAAAGGTCTTGTTGTATCATAAAAGTAGTGTTCCAACATTAGGGAAATAATTCTTATTATAATGTTACTAGTATTTAATCTCTTTTGACTTTTTATGGTAATTCTTTGTGTGTGGTAGTTTAGTGAAGTGTATCATTTCACCCCTTTTTACGGCTTCTGTCATACTTCGAGTCTTATCTGCTGTGCCTCAAGATAACAGAGCTTTCTTGTATTCTTCCAGTCTTTCACATTGATAATTCTATTTCCACAGTTTGTTTTTCATGTTTTTATCTTTGCTCCTTCTAAAATTTATTGTGGTGTAAGAAATCAGGCACAAATCTAGCTTTTTTCCTTTACTCACTATCCAGTTTCCCCTAAACCGTTTGTTAAATAGACAACTTTTCCCCCATGTATTTGAAATGCCACCTTTATCATGAGCGAAATTCTGGTATCTATTTGGCTTATTGCTGTACCCTATTCTCTTTGAGTGAGCAGTCTGTTGATGTGTCAGGATTAAACTGTTGTGTTTATTGTAGCTTAATAATACTGTAAAATAGAGGACTGTTGTCTCCTCTTTTTTCCCCTACCTGGTTGGGCATGCATGCTTATTATCCTAGAAGTATTTATCATTAGTCAAAAACTCCCCCCTCATACCCATAAAATAAACTGTTGGTATGTTTTACTGGGATTGTTTGAATTTGTTGTGTGGGCAAACTGCCATTCTTAGAATTCATCCAAACAACATGATTAGAGCAGTGCCTAACGTAGAGTAGGGAGTCAGAGGAGACAAGCTGCTGGGTCGTCTTTTGCACCAGTTCAGGAGGCTGACCTTTGTGGCTTTCAGCTGTCTCTTGCCCCTGGCTTCTTGTTGGACGTGGGAGGGTTGGCAGCAGATGGGCAGTGGGAGGAAGGGGAGGTTCAGGGTGTATTTCCCAGCCTCTCACCCTCTTAGCGCTGTTTGTCTCCTGAATGTTCACCTTCTACCTGGTGTTTCCTCATCTGTGGTGAGAGTCCTCACTAGGATCTAGAAGTAACAGCTTCCTGCTACTGCTATCTTCTGAGAGCTTCACCATGCCCAGACCTTAGTAAATATTTCTTTCCTGAATTTCTTCTCAGTTACTCCTTGAAGTGTATCATCAGTTTCCTGCCTGGAGTCTGACTGATGAAACTGCTCTCATTCCAATACTGAGCTTCATTCCAGTACTGAGTCTTTCTATTCCAGTCTTTTTTGAGATGCCTAAATAGAGATGAAAATTTTCTTTGTAGAGTCCTTTATCATTTTTGTTGTTTATACCCAGGTTTTCTTCTGTTCAGTTGCAGTTGTCACTGGAATCTTTTCTCTCATTATGTTTTGTTTGTAAGTTGTTCAGTCGCTTAGTTGTGTCTGACTCTTTGTGACCCCATGGAGTGCAGCACACCAGGCTTCCCTGTCCTTCACCATCTCCCAGAGTTGTTCAAACTCATGTCCATTGAGTTGGTGATGTCATCCAACCATCTTATCCTCTGTCACCTGCTTCTCTTCCTGCCCTCAATCTTTCCCACCATCAGGGACTTTTCCAGTTAGTCGACTCTTCACATCAGGTGGCCGAAGTATTGAAGCTTCAGCACCAGTCCATCCAGTGAATATTCAGAGTTGATTTCCTTTGGGATTGACTGGTTTGATCTTGCTGTCTGAGTAGACAAGCTATTGATTTTTGTATTAATTTTGTCATCAGCTGCATACTGAATTTTTTTACTTTTTCTAATGGTTTTTCAGTACCTTGTTTATTTCATAATCACCTGCAAGTAATGCAGTATTTGCAAATAATGATAATTTTGCCCTTTTATCTTTACTTCATTGGGAGTATTTGGGAACAGTTGTTTCTTTTATTTGTAAGCATTTTGGGGCATCTGTTTGAGATGCTTACGGGTTTTCACCTTTGAACCACTAATTTGGTAAATTATCCTAGTAAGTGTTCTAAAATTAGCTGTTACATTCCTAGAATGATTCTTACTTGGTTAAGGTATATTATTCCTCTAATGGTCCTACTTGCAAGTATTTTGTTTAGGACTTTTGCAGCACTGTACAGGAAATGGTCTATAGCTTTCTCTCCCATCCAATAGTGTGTTGTGGTAACAGTACCCTATTGATAGCATTCTTACATTTTTTGAGGCAAGACAAACACAGCAAGGCAGCAAAGAAAAGAGATTTTTTTTTAATACAAAGCTTTTTAAAGCAGTGAGGAAGTTAACTTGTTACCAGGGAAACTAGCATCATACATTGTTAGTTATAACTGCTGTCCTTTGTATCAGAGTGGAACATAATACAGTTGTTACAAGACTTAAAATGTGTCTGTAATGAAGTGGTGACATATAATACCATCTTTCTCCTTTGTCTCAACCTGTGAAGAGAGATGGGGAGGTATTAGCCCCACTTGACAAATACAAAGGTTTAGGTTCAGAGAGTTTTGCTGGTTGCCAGAGATCCTAGGGACAATAAGGTTGACCTCTAGCAACCAAATCTTTTGACACTTGACCTGTGCTTCTTTATCTTTAAGAATAGAATTAATGCAATTTCATGGATCATATCACATGCATATTTCAAAATAGAGATTTTGGTTCAGGATTATGTGAATTCAGCTATGCTTCTTATAATGCATATTACAATTCAGTTTCTGCCTGCAACATCTTGAGGTAGTGTCATAGAACAGGGTTATGACTTTGTGCTATAGATAGTAGCACAGAATCACCCAGTTTAAAAACTGGAACTCTCTTCCTGCCTGCAGAGGATTATATAGGTTCTACCTGGATACAAATGAAATAAAAAATAGTGTCTTCTTGTGTTCATGAACAAAAAACACTAGATTTCTTCCTTTTAAAAGGATGGTTTGTATTTTTCGTCATTACTAAGGTAATACATGTTCGTGATGGAAATCTTAGGGGAAAAATAATCAGGCAAAAATAAAAGAATGATCTGTAATTCTACCACCCAGAGATAACAGCATGAACATATTGGTGTCGAGCTGAGCTTTCCTGATAGCTCAGTTGGTAAAGAATATACCTGCAATGCAGGAGACCCCAGTCTGATTCCTGGGTCGGGAAGATCTGCTGGAGAAGGGATAGGCTACTCACTCCAGGATTCTTGGGCTTCCCTTGTGGCCCAGCTGATAAAGAATCTGCCTGCAATGTGGGAGACCTGGGTTGGATCCCTGGGTTGGGAAGATCCCCTGGAGAAGGGAATGGCTACCCACTCCAGGATTCTGGCCTGGAGAATTCCTAGTCCATGGGATTGCGAAGAGTCAGATACAACTGAGGGACTTTTGCTTCACTCAACAATCCTATTATCTATCCAAATATATTCTTTCTTTCTGGCTTTTACTGTGCATAGTGTTTTATAATCTTTTTAAATTTATATTATCAGTAATTTTTCATTTGGAATATTTTATGGTAGTATTTCAGATACTTGAGTTTTTTTTTTGAATAGTCTTATTAGAAACCCAAATATGTACAATATTCTATTGGTAAACTTGGTAAATACTCATTTATAGCTTTATCATGGGAATAAAAAGGTTGATTTGATGAACAGAAGAATTTTAAATCGAGTTGTATCCAGAGGTGTGTTGGGAAGGGCTTAAGATGGCTAGATCCCTGAGGGAAAAGTAACCCTGAGTTGTGTTGTTTGCCAGTTTCTGCCAGTGTACTTAGCCTTACCATGGCTGACATGATCCTGTTGACATAAGGTCAGCGAACGAATTGCTGGGACAAGTGCACAGTTTGGTGCCTGTAGCTGATGTGCACAGGCTCCCTCTCACCCCTCATTATACAGCTAGTTCTTAGTTGCAGGTAGCCAAAAGCTAATTCCAGTTTCTGCAAACAAGAGCCTCAGCAAGAAGACTCAAGAGTGGCCCCAGGTTTAGCTGGTTGATCAGCTCAGTTTCGCCCTTACTGACCCAGGTGCCTTTCTGTCTTCCTGTTTTACTCTCTTTGGTATGATTCTGTATCCCTGCTGTGGCTGCACAGTTCTCTGTATCCAGACAGGACAACTTCCAGAGGAAGAAAGGGGCTGTCTTCCGTTTCGTATCATGTTAAGTGCAAAGAAGCCCATCGCGTGAACCTTACCACCGCAAACTTTGCATCACACCTGACAGCTTCACATGGCCGTTTCTAACTCGATCCCTGGCAAGAGAGATGGGCCCGTCCTGATTTGATGTGGACCAGTCAGAGCCCACTCTCCAGGTCTGAGGCTGCCCACACTCCTCTGATGCTCATGGCTGTCTACACACCTGAACAAAATGTTGCTTTAGGAAGGAAAGGAGGAGGGGTGGGTATTGAATATACAGCCAACAGTGTTGTCTACACAGGGTTGTGGAGACTTCCAATCACATTATTAGCTTCAGTATATATTTTTCTATTTTATTTTGATAGTGTAGTAAAAGTTTTCATTCATTGAGAAAGATT
Source organism: Ovis canadensis (assembly GCF_042477335.2). Lineage (NCBI taxonomy): Eukaryota > Metazoa > Chordata > Mammalia > Artiodactyla > Bovidae > Ovis > Ovis canadensis. The sequence goes on along the minus strand of NC_091253.1, from coordinate 53,236,541 downwards.
GTGAATATTAATAGTATTCTTCTTGGCTCATTCTGTGAGGCCAATATTACCCTGATACCAGAACCCCACAAAGATAAGTTGATCCTAATAACTTAGAATCAGAGACCTAATCTTACAAACTGAAACTTTCAAAATTAAAACAGGGTGAATCTTTTTGACCTTGGCTTTGAAGAGGATTCTTTGGTGTGAAAAACATGAGCAAGAAAAGAAAAAAATAGATAGATTGGATTTCATCAAAGTTGAGAACTTTTATACTTCAAAGTACACTCTCAGGAAAGTGAAGACTACCCACATAATGGAAGAAAATAATTGCAAATCACATACCTAATAAGGAAGTCATGTCTAGGATATAAAAGGACCTCATTAGTTCAGTTCAGTTGCTCAGTCATGTCTGACTCTTTGAGACCCCATGAATCGCAGCACGCCAGGCCTCCCTGTCCATCACCATCTCCCAGAGTTCACTCAAACTCATATCCATCGAGTCAATGATGCCATCCAGCCATCTCATCCTCTGTCATCCCCTTTTCCTCCTGCCCCTAATCCCTCCCAGCATCAGAGTCTTTTCCAATGAGTCAACTCTTTGCATGAGGTGGCCAAAGTACTGGAGTTTCAGCTTCAGCATCAGTCCTTCCAAAGAACACCCAGGGCTGATCTCCTTTACAGTGGACTGGTTGGATCTCCTTGCAGTCCAAGGGACTCTCAAGAGTCTTCTCCAACACCACAGTTCAAAAGCATTAATTCTTCGGCGCTCAGCTTTCTTCACAGTCCAACTCTCACATCCATACACGACCACAGGAAAAACCATAGCCTAGACTAGATGGACCTTTGTTGGCCAAGTAATGTCTCTGCTTTTCAATATGCTACCTAAGTTGGTCATAACTTTTCTTCCAAGGAGTAAGCGTCTTTTAATTTCATGGCTGCAGTCACCATCTGCAGTGATTTTGGAGCCCCATAAAATAAAGTCTGACACTGTTTCCACTGTTTCCCCATCTATTTCCCATGAAATGATGGGACCAGATGCCATGCTCTTTGTTTTCTGAATGTTGAGCTCATACAACTCAATAATAAAAAGAAAGACAACGCAATTAAAAAATGGACCAAAGGTCTGAATAGTCATTTCTCCCAAGAAGATTTACAAATGGCCAATAAGGACATGGAAGATAGTCCAACATCTTTTCCATCAGGGAATAGAAGTCAAGACCACAATGGGACATGACTTAAAAAATCAAGATAGTAAGTTTTAGCAAGGATGTGGAGAAATCAGAACCCTCATACAGTACTGGTGAGAATGTGAAATGGTACAGTCACTTTGGAAAACAGTTTGGCAGTTCCTCAAACCCTAAGTGTAGAGTTATGCTATAACCCGGCAGTTTCACTTCTAAGTATATACCTAAGCAAAGGGAAAACAGGGCCACACAAAAATCTGTACATGAATGTTTCTAACAGCATTATTAAATTGGTAGCCATAGTAGCCCAAATGTTCATTAGCTGATAGACTAAAGTGTTATATCCATAATCAGTTCAGTCCAGTCGCTCAGTCGTGTCCAACTCTTTGCTACCCCATGGACTGCAGCATGCCAGGCTGTCCATCACCAACTCCCGGAGCCTACTCAAACTCATGTCCATTGAGTTGGTGATGCCATCCAACCATCTCATCCCTCTGCTGTCCCCTTCTCCTCCCGCCTTCAATCTTTCCCAGCATCGGGGTCTATTCCATGAGTCAGTTCTTTGCATCAGGTGGCCAAAGTATTGGAGTTTCAGCTTCAGCGTCAGTCCTTCCAGTGAATATTCAGGACTGATTTCCATAATAGACAAATATTATTCAACAATAAAAAAGATAAATTTCTGCTATGTGGTGCATCTTGGGTGAGTCTTGAAAACATGCTGAGACAGAAAATAAGCCAGACACATTGGGCATGATTCCATTTATATAAAATATTCAGGAAATGTATTTCAATCAGGATAAAAAGATAGGTGGTTGCAGTGGGCTGGGGGAGGGAGAATTGGGGACTAACTTCTTATAGATCCGGGAATTGCTTTGGGGTGATGAAAATACTATTAACACTGGTGATGGGTACATGAATTTGTCACTATACTACTGTAAAAACCATTGCATTGTATATTCAAGTGGGGGAATTACATGATTTGTGAGCTGTAGCTCAAGAAAGCTGTTAAAAAAAATGTTAACAGTATTTTATTTAAAGCTTCCCTTGCAGTTTCAGAATATTTTAAAATTAATGATCTGGAATTTTGAAGGAAAAATATTTGGAAATGTTTGCTTCAGTGTAGATGTCAGTCATGATATCTAAAGTCCTGTCCATCTTGTTGGTCATAAAGTCAGTAAAATACACTGCAGTCACACCAAGCATTAAAAATTATAATACACAGCCCTGGTGTGTTCTTGCATGCTCATCTGTTAGTATAAAACCACTTCATTTTAATGACAGTATATGCTGAGCAGATGCATCTGAACTTGGCCTTGCATTTGTTTGTGGAGCTTAGTTGCTTTGGTAGATCTAGTACAATTTTACATGAGGAACCACACACAGGAGCAAATGAGAAAAAAGGTTAATTCAGACTTTGCTAATCAATAGTACATATATGAAACAGATACATAGAGATGCCAGAGGTGAGAGTGCTCAAAGAGTTAAAAATATTAAATGTTTGAATGTGTATATTTTTTTTGAGAAATGACTCACATACCGTGAAATTCATTCTTTTGAAATATGCAGCGTGTCTTTTCATATATCCACAAAGTTGTGGAATATTGCACACCTTCACTACTAATTTCTGGACACTTTTTATCACCTAAAAAAGAAACCAGAGTCACTCCTTACTTCCCTCCCCAGCCCCTGCAACTAGTCATCTACTTTCTGTCTGTGTGTATTTACATATGGAATATGTGCATTGCTTTTACTACAAATTTCAAGTAGTTAAAAGTATCCAGGAATTAAATCTTTTTGAAAATAGAACACTTAAGTGGTATACCACTCACTGTAAATGACTGTGGCTATTCCATATTTCACTTTAATAGTTAACCAATCAGTCCATTATGGTGGCTTCCTTAAAGATTATTTCCTAGAAGTGGTATGCCTCGTTAAAATGTTAGGTGTGGCTTAAAGCCTTCTAATAAACATTGCCAAACTACCCTCCAGAAAGTGTGTATTAATTTACACTCAGAAAGTAATATAAGAATTACATAAGTTGTAAAGTATACTAATGCCTTTCAGTTAAGTGTTTACTTGTCAAATTTTGAAAATCATTTTCTGCTCAACACTTTAGAAACTTTTCAGTGAACAGGAGTCATAATTTTTATATCAGTTGTACTTGAAACATTGTCTTAAATTAGCAGTGCAACTATATAGTTCAATCTACTATTCCGAGTTCAAAACAAGAAATTCTGTAAATACATTTTATTAATCAGTTGCAGATTGCCTGAACTTTATACAGCCGGCTCTTAGTTGTTCATACAATAAATCTTTAAGTTTTATTAAGTTAGCTATTTCAGTTCTTTTTTAATTTTTTTAAGCGTCCTCGGTAAATCTTGAAATTTGGCTGACAAAAATTTCTGACTTTTATTTTTCTCTTTACACAGCCACACATTGGAGGTGTTAAAACTGACGTGACTTTCCCAAGTGGGAGGGAACGTATTCTAGATGGAGGAAGTAAGTTGGGTACAGGTGTGGCTGTGGCCACATCCAGGCTCTGATCAGGAAAACATGAGCAGATTATTTGGAGCAAGTATAGGGTGAAAATGAGATAATGAGGTTAAATTTGTGCCATAACAGACAAATATTATCTGGTTTTCTATGTCTTCTTGGTAATAAAAAATATCCTCCTACAGGGTAGGAAAGGATGGATAATAAGGTACTGTATATGCAGCTTGGTGAGAGGGTTAAATTCTTGGTGCTCGTTGGAGTGTCCCCCTTTTAACCTTGATCCTTTGTGTTTTTCTTATCGGTTTTTCTCATATCACCTTTACCTCCTCAGTTTTATCAGCTTTTTTTTTTTTTAAAGTGATGTGGTATATTGAATGGGACATACTTCTTTTAGAAGTGGGTGTCTTTGGGGTAGGGGGAGGTGGGGCATGCATACATACACACCTGACTTCATGGTCCTCTGACAAATAGTTCCCAATTGATTGTGGCAGACCCCAGGAGAATGTGGGATTTTGGCAAGGGGTTCTTGAACCCCCATGTATTTGAAATAGTAAATTTAAAAACTCATATATTTGTTGTTTTTGTTTATTCTCTAAGTCATGTCTGACTCTGTTCATGGGATTTCCCAGGCAAGAATACTGGAGAGGGATATGAGCTTCCCCAGTGGGTCAGTGGTAAAGAATCCGCCTACAGGAGACACGTGTTCCATCTCTGGATCAGGAAGATCCCCTGAAGGAGGAAATGGCAACCCACTCCACAGAGGAGTGGGCTGAATAGTCCATGGGGTCACAAAAGCGTCACGATGTAGCTATTATTAAATTGTTTTTCCAATATAAGTAGATACATCTGTGATTAAATTCATTTAAACATAGCTGCAGTGAACATTGGGGTGCATATGTCTTTTTGGATTACTGTTTTCTACAGGTATATGCCCAGGTGGGAATTGCTGGACCGTATATATGGTAGCCCTATTTTTAGTTTTTTCAATAACCTCCTTCAATAACCTGTTCTTCTTAGTGGCTGTACCATTTTACATGCCCACCAGCAGTGTAGGAGTTCCTTTTCTCTGCACCCTCTCCAGCATTTATTGTTTGCAGATTTTTTGATAGCCATTCTCACTGGTGTGAGGTGATACCTTACTGTAGCTTTGATTCACATTTCTGTAATAGTGTGATGTTGAGGATCCTTCCATGTGCCTTTTAGCCACAGTTAGAAGAAGGAAAGAAATGGTAAAGATGAGAGCGCAGGGATTTTCCTGGCAGTCTAGTAGCTAACAGTCTGTGTTTTCTATGCAGAGGGCATGAGTTTGATCCCTGGTCAGGAATCTGATGTCTTATATGCTGCATGGCATGGCTTTAAAAAAGAGAGAGACAAAATAATAGTAAAGATAATGAAACTAAAAGCTGGTTCTTTGAGAAGACAAACTGATAAACGCTTAGCCAGACTCATCAAGAAGAAACAGGACAGGACTCCAGTAAAATTAGAAATGAAAAAGAAATTACAGCGGACAACGCAGAAATACAAAGGATCGTAAGAGATGACTACAAGTAACTATGACAGTAAAATGGACAGTCTAGAAGAAATGGGCAAATTCTTAGGTACAGCCTTCCAAGACTGAACCAGGAACAGATAGAAAATATGAATAGACCAATCACAAGTAGTGATATTGAAATCGTGATTAAAAATGTTCCAAAAACAAAAGTCCAGTACCAGATGGCTTCACAGGCGAATTCTGTCAAGCCTTTAGAGAAGAGTTAATGCCTACCTTTCTGAAACTCATCCCAGAAGTTGCAGAGGAAAGAATATACCCACGCTCATTCTGTGGGGCCACCATCACCCTGATAACCAAAGCCAGACAAAGATATCACAAAAAAAGAAAATTGCAGGCTACATCAGTAAACATAGACACAAAAATCCTCAAAATATTAATACTAGCAAACCGAATCCAGCAACACATTAAAAGGATCACATCAGTTCAGTTCAGTCGCTCAGTCGTGTCCAACTCTTTGCGACCCCATGAATCAAAGCACGCCAGGCCTCCCTGTCCATCACCAACTCCCGGAGTTCACTCAGACTCACGTCCATCGAGTCAGTGATGCCATCCAACCATCTCATCCTCTGTCGTCCCCTTCTCCTGCCCCCAATCCCTCCCAGCATCAGAGTCTTTTCCAATGAGTCCACTCTTCGCATGAGGTGGCCAAAGTACTGGAGTTTCAGCTTTAGCATCAGTCCTTCCAAAGAAATCTCGGGGCTGATCTCCTTCAGAATGGATTGGTTGGATCTCCTTGCAGTCCAAGGGACTCTCAAAAGTCTTCTCCAACACCACAGTTCAAAAGCATCAATTCTTCGGTGCTCAGCCTTCTTCACAGTCCAACTCTCACATCCATACATGACCACAGGAAAAACCATAGCCTTGACTAGACGGACCTTAGTTGGCAAAGTAATGCCTTTGCTTTTGAATATGCTAAAATAGGATTTATCCTAGGGATGCAAGGATTTTTCAGTATCCTCAAATCAATCAGTGTGATATAGTACGTCACCAAATGGAAGAATAGAAACATAGCTTTTTAGAATGTGACTTGTAGCAAAACTGGACAATAAGGTTTGAACCCATGATCACATGATCCAAAGTCTCTGCTCTCCTGGTCCAGCTTTGAGAAGATATATGTTGGCACGAATTTCAAACTTAAGAGAATCCAAACTTTGAGGGAAATGAGATGAAAAAAATTTTTTTGGCTTATGTATTTTTGAAATTGTGCTAAAATACACGTAAGATAAAACTTACTATTTTAACCATTTTTAGATGTACAATTCAGTGACGTTGAGTATATTCACCAGTGTAGGGCAAACATCACCTCTCTCCCCATTTGCCCAGCTTTCTCATTGGCCACACAGAGCTGGATGCCCATTAAACAGTGATTACTGGTCCCCTCTTTCCCAGCTGCTAGGAACCTCTATTCTCGTTTTTGTCTTTATGGATAAAATTCCTTTTTAGTGAGACAGTTTTGTTGATGTTAGTATAAATTAAGTTTTCTGTTTCTTTATAGATTGTTGATAATGAATGCATTTCTTCAAGAAGTACGACGTACTTTGCCATAAATTAAAAGTTATTTTTGCCTTTTTAATTCTTTGTCTATTGTTTTTAGCCAAAACATTGTAATTACATATGCTAAGTACAGAAGCCTTTGTGTTCTTTCCATTTTATGAAATGTAAACAAATGGTGTTAATGTAAGAGAAAATAGTTCTTTTTTCTGAACATTATTACCAAATTGCTTTTTTAAAATACATTGTTGCAGTTCCAGCTACTTAAGGTAGCATCTTTAGTCTTAACTGCCTTTGCAGTTAAGTTCATCAAAATGGTAGCAAATGCAAAAGATGACAGTCTTTTCACTAGCCTGTGTAAGTCTGTATTGTGTTCTCCAAGCTGATGCTGGTCAAATCAGGCTGGTTTTTTTGTTTTTTATTTTTAATTAATTAATTTTTTTTATTGAAGGATAGTTGCTTTACAGAATTTTCTTGTGTTCTGTCAAACCTCAACCTGAATCAGCCATAGGTATACATAGGATGTATTTAGTCCTGCTCATTGTATTCATTAGCAGTGGTTACTCAGAGGTGCGCTGTCTACTCTGGGCAGACCATGGACTTTACGCTTTTTGTTGTTGTTGTTCCATGTACTCAGGAGGTTGTGAGAAACCCAGAGTTCAGGTTCACCCACTTTACTTTGACCTAAATGCTTGTTGCATGTACTCTGGAGGTTGTGAGAAACCCAAAGTTGAGGCTCACACACTTGACTTTGGCCTGAATGCTAGAGCCAGCTTCAGTACTCTGCCTCTCTTCATGCCTTCCTGCCTTTACTTAGTTTTTGCCCAGATATTCTTTATTACCAGCTCATGAATTTATTTCTGTAGATATTTTCTAGCATTTTCCGTTATGTCCAGTGATAGGATCTACTCTCTGAAGCAGTCTGTTGTTGAAGGTGGAAGTGGTCTCAGAGGCTTAAACCGATTCATTACTGCCACTGAGTAAATAATAATAGAAATTGGAACACAGCTTTTGTCTTAATTCACTTTTATTTATTCTTGGCTCCTTGTTCCAAATAAGTGTCTGTTACGGGACTGGATGAAAGAATTTTTAATATTATCTACTGTATCTCGCTTTCATTTTATAAAGGAACTAAGAGAGCCTGGATTGGAGGAAGAGTCTGAACCAAAAGTTCCTTCGCTAGCCTAAGAAAAAGCTATAAGCCCTGCCAGGGATGCAGTTAGATATCTGTTGAGTGATGGCCTTCTTGTCCCTTGCTTTTTGTATTACACTTAAAGCTGTTTCTTACTGGCTTTAATATGACATAGGTTTAAGAGGGAATGTGATTGGTATTCATGTGTGAAAGGAAAAAAAAAAAAAACTACATGGGGTGTTGCTGGTTAGTATGAATAGTTAACCATTTGCGAGTTTTGGTCTTTTGCCCTCACAGGCCTTTCCTGTTTGTAAGTCTAAAGATTTTGGTGTTAACTGTCTTATCTTTTCGCCTTGAGTAATCTGGTGATTCACTGTGGCTCAGATGGTAAAGAATCCGCCTGCAATGTGGGAGACTTGGGTTGGGAAGACCCCTGGAGAAGGGAATGGCTACCCACTCCAGTATTCTGGCCTGGAGAATTCCATGGACTGTATATAGTCCATGAGGTTGCAAAGAGTCGGACACGACTGAGTGACTTTCACTTTCAATCTTACTCACCACATGGTCTTCTTTTGGGGGTATGCAATCATATCTATTATTATTTTTCTAACTTTTTTTTTTTCCGTTGGAGTATAGCCAGTTAACGTTGTGATAGTTTCCGGTGAACAGCAAAGGGATTCAGCCATACATATACTTGTATCCATTCTCCACCAGGCTCCCCTCCCATCCAGGCTGCCACAAAACATCGAGCAGCGTTCCATGTGCTATGTCGTAGGTCCTTGTTGTTTATCCATTTTAAATAATAGCAGTGTGTACGTGTCCGTCCCCAACTCCCTGACTGTTCCTTCCCCTCATCCTTACTCCTGGCAGCCATAAATTTGTTCTCTGTCTGACTCACCACATGGTCTTGAGTGATTACTCCCAGATCCCGTCTCTAGCTCAACACAAGCCAGATTCCTAGATGGACACTTCCACTCAGTTGTCCCTGGGGCACTGAGCCTTCTCCTGAAACACAGCAAATTAGTCCCCTTCTTGCAGAGCTCCTGAAGACTAGTCTTCCACTGTATTAATCAATTCCATTCCCTGCCACCAAAGTTTTTTTTTTTTTTCCAAAATATAGTTGATGCCTCACTCTCCTAAAGCACACACATACTCTTAAATAGTGCTTCCCAGGGGGTGCTAGTGGTAAAGAATTTGCCTGCCCATGCAGGAGACATAAGAGACATGGGTTCGATCTCCAGATTGGGAACATCCTCATTTTTTCCAGGCAAAAATGATAGAGTGGGTTGCCATTTCCTGCTCCAGGGGGGTCTTCCTGACCCAGGGATTGAACCTGAGTCTCCTGCTTTGACAGGTGGATTCTTTACCACTGAGCCACCAGGGAAGCCCATTATACACTCAATAGACCACAGTAAATAAACATAACTTTTTTATATACTGGGAAACAAAAGACTTTGGGTTGACTTGCTTTATTGTGGCATTTGCTTTATTGCAGTGATCTATAACTGAACATTTACTGTCTCCTTGGGATGCTTATTATTATGAATAAAGCTATGAACATTCATGTTCAGATCATTTTGGGGGCATATGTTTCATTTACAGAGAGTTCTGATTGCTTCATATCCCAGCACTAGATATTGTCAACCTTTTTAATTTTAGCCATTTTTGTTGGTTTTTTAATGGTATCTTATGATTTTGATTTTCATTTCTCCAGTGATTAAACATGTTGAGCATCTTTTCATGTGTGTATCAGCTATTTATATATCTTCCCATTGTGAAGATATATGTCTTCCCATTATATTTATCTTCCCATTGTGAACTTATCTGTTCAAGTCATTAGCCTGTGTTTTAAATTGAATTATTTGTCATTAATTTGAGTTTTTAGTATAATATAATCTGGATCAAATCCTTGGTCAGATTTTTTTATTGCAAATATTTGAGTCAATGGTTTGCTTTTTCATATCTTAACACTACCTTTGAAGGGAAGTTTTTAATTGTAATTAAGTATAACTAAAATTTTTGTAACTAGTATTTTTGTATCTGGAAATCTTTAGTTAACCCCAGATCTTGAATATATTCTCATACTTTTTCTTAGAAATTTTGTTTTAGCCTTTATGTTTAGATATAAAGATCTGTGTTAATTTTTTGTATAGTAAGAGATTGCATGTTGGGATTTTTTTCTTAAGTTTAGTTTTTCCAGTGCCATCTATTGAAAAGATTATACTTGCCCTTGAATTACTTTGGCACCTTTGTTGAGTATTGATTAATCACACAATGTGAGTCTGTTTCTGAATTCTCTATTCATTTCTGATGCTCTATGTCTGCCTTTATGTAAAAGCCACTACAGTTACTATAGTTTTAAAATAAGTCTTGAAATCAGGTAGTGTAAGTCCCCCAATCTTCTTTATTCTTCTCAAAGATATTTTGGCTATCCTTTATCTTTTGTGTTTCCATATAGATTTTAGAATTTCTTTTTTAAAGAAAGCATGCTGGAATTTTAGTTGCAATTGTTTTGGATTTATAGATTGATTAACTTGAGAAAAATTGGGAATGATGTCAAGCCTTCCATAAACATATGTATTCCTTTCCTAGGACTGCCAAGACAAAGTATTGTAAACTGTATGACTGAAAGTAACAGAAATCTATTCTCGTAGTCAGAAATTAAGGTGTCAGCGGGCATGCTCTCTCTGACAGCTCTGGGAGAGGAATCCCCCTTGTCTCCTCTAGCTTCAGGTGGTGGCCAGCCGTCCTCGGCAGTTCTTGGCTTGTAGGTCCAGTCCTCTGTAATCTCCGCCTCCCTGCGCACTTGATCTTCTCCTTTTGTATCTCCGTCCACATTTCTCCCTTCTTATGAGAACGTGAGTTATATTGGCTATAGAGCCCGTTCTAACCCAGTATACCGTTATTTTAACTTGATTACATGTGCAAGGAACCAAGTAAAGTCACACTTATGGGTACCAGGTTATGACCTTGGCAGATCTTTTGGGGAAAACACAGTTTAGTCTTATAACAACATGAGGCATTTCTCCATTTATTTAGGTCTTTAATTTCTCTCAAAAAGCTTTTATAATTTTCATTGTACAGATCTTGCTCATATTCTGTAAAGTTTGTCTTCAGGTATTTCATATTTGTGGGTGCTATTGGAAATGCTATTTTAAAAATTCCATTTTTCAATCATTTTTTAGTAATATATAGAAATGCAATTGACTTTTTGCATATCAAATCTGTGTCCTGTAATGTTGCTATATTTTGTGAATTTCAGTAGTTCTTTTGTAGAGTCTTTAGGATATTCTATATAGATAATTATGTTGTCTGCAAATAAAAGACAGTTTTTCTTCTTCCTTTCCAGTTTGGATGCCACATATTTCTTTTTCTTGCCATAATGCATGGGCTCTGACTTTAAATACCCTATTAAAGATATAGAGCAGACATCCTTGCCTTGTTTATGATCTTAGGGCAAAAGCATTCAGTTTTTTTATTTTTAAATATGAGATGGCTGTAGGTTTTTTATAGATGTCCTTTGTCAGATGAGAGAGTGTCCTTCTATTCCTAGTAAAGAGTGTTTAGCATAAATGAGTGTTGAATTTTATTACCAATTGAAATATTATATGATTTTTTTATTCTAATATGTTGAATTACATTTATTGTTTTTTTAACAATAAACCAGTTTGAGTCCTGAGATAATATCCATTTAATCATGATGCATTTCCTTTCTATATATTATTGGATTTGATTTACAATTATTTTCTTATGGATCTTTGTGTCTTTGTTTATGAGCTATTTGGTCCATGATTTCCTTTTGTAATGTCTTTGTCTGGTCTGGGCATCAGTTGTTTTTCTTAGTAATTTTATTGTGATGTGTCTTGGTGTGGTTTTCTTGTGTTTCTCCTGTTTGGGATTCATTGAGCTTCTTTGGCACCTGGGTTAATAGTTGTCATCAAATGTGGAAAATGTTTTAGAAGTATTTTCTTGTTGATCTCTTCTGTAGCATTTTTTCTGCTGTTAAGCCCAACTGAATTTTTAATTTAGCTGTTGTATTTTTCAGCTATAGGTGATCCATTTTTTTTAAGTTTCCATTTCTTTTTTCATAATGTACATGTTTTCTTTTAAATAATTGGATATATTCACAGTAACATTTTTAAAGTCCTTATCTACTAATTCCATCATCTTCTTCATTTCTGAGTTTGTTTTTATTGGTGCTCCCTACCCTTTTTGGGATCACATTTTCTTGTTTATTCCCCTAATTTATAATATCTCACTTATTATCTTTAAAAGAGTGTTGGGTTTTGATCTGGTACACAGTCTAGTTACTTGTGGATCAGCCTGATCCTTTTCGGCATATTTTAAGCATTGTTAGTGTGATTCCAGAACAGTGCTGTCCAGTAGAACTTTTTGTGTTGATGACCTTCATTTGCCCTTCTCCTATGCGAGGCCATTTTTTTTTTGGGTCTCTATGGGACACTCCAGGTGTCCTGTGAGAGCTCTTGACCGTGGTTGGTTGGGACCAAAATGTCTCCCAGCTCCTCTGAGTTCTTTCCATGGTAACTGTTCTTTTCTAAGCCCCATAGAAGCTTGTCCTACACATGCATAGCTTGGTATTCGGCCACAGACTCAAGGAGACCCCCTTTCAGACTTCTGGAGCCTGTTATCTTCACAGCTCTTCCTGTCCAGTACTCAGCTCTGCAAAAGCCAAGTGTTGAACCCTCCCTGAACTCCAGTCTCTGTGTCCTCAGCTTTGTGAGACTTCTTGCTCTGTATGGTTACCCTGCTCTGCTTTGGGGTTTGGTAACTGCTTTCAAGAAAGCTGGGCAGTTATAGGATTCATCTTGTTTTTACCCCCTTGTCTCAGGGATCAAAGTCCTGTACTTCTTGCTCTCCAACATCTGAAAGCAGTGTTTCATACAGGAAACGCAGCTCTCTAGTTGTTCCTGATGGGAGTGCTAGTCCACTGTCAGTTGTCCTGTCATTTATTGAACCATGATTAATATTCTTAGTTGGCCGTGAGTTTGCTTGCGTCTGGTATTTGTACCTCCTGCTTTCTCTATGCTTGGAACTCTATCTCCTGCTGCTTGTATGACACTCAAAAATCATTGGAGGGTCAGATTACATGTCACTTCCCCCCAGTGGTCTTCCTAGCCACTACCAAATCCTGAATTAAATGTCATATTTGGTACTCATAGCTTAAGTACTCCTTTTGGTGCCCATACTCATCTTACATTTGCTTGTAATTGTAGTTATTTGTTATTGTGGTCTTTTGTAGTCCCCACAAAACTCTGATCCACTTGAAGGCAAGGACTGTTTAGTTATGTTGTATCCTTCATGGCCAGCACTGTGGGAATCTCAGGATCTCTTCTGTGTCCTGTTCTCTCCTCTGCACTGCAATATGTGGAGATGAAGTGCTACTACTCAGTGTGCCTCGGGTATGCTTTAGAAATGGTTTATGCCTCTACTTCAGTTGGTTTGGAGAGGGGAACAGTTGTTGACAGCTGCCATCCTTATTCTGAAGTTTCCTTTTAAAATGTCTGACCAATCTCTGTAGAGATCAGTAGTTTTCCTTTTTAGTATTTTGAACAGTTTTTTTTGTTGTTTGTTTGTTTGATTTATTTTTGGCTGTGTTGCATCTTCATTTCTGCAGGGGCTTTTCTCTAGTTATGGAGAGCAGGGTGTATTCTCTGGTTGTAGTGCTCGGATTTCTCTTTGCAGAGGCTCTTTTTGCTGTGGAGCGTCAGCTCTGGAGCACGCAGGATTCAGTAGTTGGCGCTCGTGGGCTCTGGAGCACAGGCTCAATAGTTGTGACACACAGGCTTAGTTGTTCCGCGGCATGTGGGATCTTCCCAGACCAGGGATCGAACCCGTGTCTCCTACGTTGACGGGCAGATTCTTTACCACTGAGCCACCAAGGAAGCCCTCTTCTTTAGTATTTATGTTGCAAATATTTTGATATACACTTACCCACAAATAGTGCTCGACTCATAATATTCTTTTTAGAGGTGAAGTTTTTTTTTTTTCCGTACCTGCAAATAGCTCTCATTTTAAAATTATCTTTTGCGATCAATACCAGTAACCACTTAATTGTTCTCGTAGCTTTGAGGTAGTCAGTATGGCTAGGTCTGTGGGGTGTGGCAAGGGATGCAGTTCCCATTGAAGAGCCTTTAATAACAGTAGCTTTCTTAGAAAGGCTTCTTTGAAAATGAAATTGAGTCAGGAGGCACTACTGGTAAAGAGCCCACCTGCCAGTGCAGGAGACATAAGAGATGAGGGGTTCGATCCCTGGGTTGCAGAGATCCCCTGGAGAAGGGCATGGCAACTCATTCCAGTGTCTTTCCCTGGAGAATCCTCATGGAAGATAAGCCTGGCGGGCTACAGTCCACAGGGCTGCAAAGAGTTGTACACAACTGAAGCGGCTGAGCACACATAGTTTTGTGGAATCTGGCAGAGGCCTTGAAGGTCATTCGTTCTTTTTGCCCACAGTCTCCTTGACAGAGGCTAGTTTGAGGTAGCTTCTTTCAATTTCCATTATTCTGATTGCGGAAAATTCTTAGAGCCTGTAGAAAGTCCTTAGAAAGTAACATTGAATAAATATTTCCACAAATTTCTGTGCATTGGGCCTGCTTCCACCTATTATGATTTCATAGACTGAAGCTAAATTCTTTAGCTTATTTTATCTCATAGTAGTTAACACCCTGTATTTTTTTCTTTGCCTAAACCATCTCAGTTAATGCAACTCTTCCTTATATATTATCCTAGTGAATTGGCTCTTTGCATCAAGTGGCCAAAGTATTAGAGCTTCAGCATCAGTCCTTCCAGTGAATATTCAGGGTTGATTGCCTTTAGGATTGATTGGTTTGATGTCCTTGCTGTCCAAGGGACTCTCCAGAGTCTTCTCCAGCACCACAGTTTGAAAGCATCAATTCTTCAGCACTCAGCTTTCTTTATAGTCCAACTCTCAAATCCGTACATGACTACTGGAAAAACCATAGCTTTTACTGTACGAACCTTTCTTGGCAAAGTGATGTCTCTGCTTCTTAATATACTGTTTGTCATATCCGTATGTGCTTTTAAAAATGTTATGTATGACTGCATCTTCCAGTGTAATACTCAGAACCGAATTCAGTCTTATAAATGTGGCCTGTATTGAGACGAGAGGAGCATCCTTGATTTGGATACTATTAATATCTGACTCTTAGAGGAGGGCATGGCATACCACTCCAGTATTCTTGCCTGGAGAATCCCATGGATGGAGGAGCCTGGCAGGCTATAGTCCATAGGGTCACAAAGAGTCGGACACAACTAAAGCTACTGAACATAACATCTGACCCTCAGTGCTTCCTAAGCTTGCCTTTACTTACTGCCTCCTATTAGAGTTTAAATATTCTGACTGTTTTTTCTCCCAAGGGAAACTGTCTTAAATACTGTTTCCACTGTTCTATATGCATGCAGTTTATCTTACATAAAAACACACACTCCATTCTCTTCAGGTTATTTTGTAATTAAATGTGTTTGACTTTTTGTTTTATATGCAGATTTGATATACATTAGTCTGATCTGCTTCCTAATAAATAACAAAGTTGGGGGACTTCCCTGGGGGTTCAGTGGCTAAGACCTGAAGATCCCAAGGCATGGTGCCCCGGTTCGATCCCTGTTCAGGGAGCTGGATCCCGCATGCTGCAGTGAAGACTGAAGATCCCTTGTGCTGCAGCTAAGACCCAGTGTAGCCAGATGACTATATAGATAAATGAAATTTTAAAAAAGAGAGAGTGATGTACTCACAGCATATATGGAAAAACCATGCCCTTTAAAAAAAAAAAAAGAGTCGGATGTAGAGTTCTGTTAGGTACCTCTGAATTCTTCCACTAGTTTCAAATCCAGAACTTGAACTCTGGTTAAGTTTGCTCAGTCAGCTAGGAGTCAGCCTAACAGTGCTCTGCTTTTTTCTTAAGGATGCATCCAGAGACTGTGCAGCCTTGTGGAAATTAAGGTGGCCGATGTCTGTGACATGCTCCTGGTCTTTTATACTAGCAACTTAAGTCCAAACTCTACAGTTGTAGGAGCCACACCATTGGTTTGTTTTTTGTTTTCCCCCTTCTGGTAATTGTGGCCATTTCTACTTTACCATAATTTTTTTTTTCCAACAAAAGTTCTCACATTTATTAGTGAGTCAGAGCATTAGTGCAGAAACACTGACGCAAAGAGAAAAAACATTTTCCCAATAAAACACATCCAGCTGTTACAATAGTAGCAGTGTTCTCAGTGTAAGATGCAGTTGACCTTGACTCAGATTCCATACATGTGCCACCTGTTGTACGAGGCTTCCTATAGACCCAACTTGGTTCTCCGGCAGCGTCTTCTCTTGGAGTTGTACCTGATTATAGTACCAGCTTTCGTTTGATTCCATTGGGGAATAGGACTATTCTCCTTTTGTCTTTGGGCCAGGAATCAGTTGATCCTGGGAATCTTGTGAGAAAATGCGGTGAGGAGCAGGATTCCCATAATTTTAAAAATATTTCGAACACTGGTTCAATAAGCAAATCTCAGTTCTTTTCATATCATAAGATGTAGTTTCCTGGACCAGAAGACTTGAATTTTTTGTAAACTGTCAGGGTGTTTTTATTATTTCCTTCATACTAGGACTAATCATATATTTGTTGCCATTAAATACTGAGATGACAGAAATATATAATAGAAAGCTTAATTCAGAGTACTAACAAAGGTCTTAACTGACAAAAGTCCTATTTCACTATAGTTTAAAAATAATTTTTGTTACTTATCAAGACAATTTTTCATCAGTTTCGTAGATCTTGAAATTCGTAACGTTTGAAAAATGATCAGCTCTGATATGAGGTTTTTAGTAGAAATATCAGTAAAAAAGAAAAAGCTCACCCTGATTTATTATTTGTTATTAAAATTGCCTGGAATTCAAAATGACAAGGGCACAGTTTTGCATTCACATTTTTTCTACTATAAATTTGGTTATGGTTTCAACAGACACTACATTCGTATAAAGAACTCTGGGATAGACTATTCCTGTCAACATGATTCCAAAATTATAGACACTGATGTCAATGCAGATGAGGTTAGCCTAATTTGGTCAAGAGAAGGACATGCTGAGTCTCTGTATGGATAGCTAAAGGCTATTGCCAAGATTGACAGGTGTCCTGTGAGTGGCAAAGAGCCCCAGGGGTAAAATGTGTACTTGGATTACTTCTCTAAGACACAGTGATCAAAGTTGTACCTTTTCCTTCCATTGACTGTGCTCCTAAAATAGTGAGATTTGCTTTTAATGCCCTGACTATTCAGATATTTTATAAGCCCCAGAAAGGTAAAGGATTTTATACCTTTTTTTTTTTCCTTACGGTATCAAATTCTGTTTTTAAAAGCTTAACTGTGTCCTGTTTATGAGTTTTTCTAGTATAGTCAAGTGACCCTTTTTTGTTACCCTGTCATGTCTCACTCAGGCTTTGAGACAGGTGAGAAGTGTTAATATAAAAGAATACATTTGTTATTATTGTAAAAGAGGCAACTATTTAGGGGATAATTATATTTGGAGAGATTAATTTTTAAGATAATTTTCTAGTAAGTAATATATCATAGATGAGTATTAATACAGTTTGATAACAGCTTTTGTTTCTATTTCATCTTATTGAAATTTCTTTATTATTAAGAGAAGCTTTATAATTTGTCAAGATACATTAGTAGTAAGTATTTCATATCTCAAAATAATAAAAAGTTTTAAAGCCAGTAGATTCATGCCATTAAAGAAAGGTAAGTATACTAAGAAAAAACTGTATTGCCTGAGGTTTTTGTGAGATTTGAATGATGTACATGTGTCATTGGCAACAAAGGAGCTATGATTTTAGGCATAAGCACAGTAGCTATTTCTATTGAAAATTTTTTTGACTACGTGGCAAGACATGTGGGATGCTTGTTTCCTGACCAGGGATCGAACCTGCACCCCCTACACGGGAGGCACAGAACCTTACCCACTGGACCACCAGGGACGTCCCTGCTGTTTCTATTCAAATAGGAAATTTCCTGACCTGGGAGGATTGTGTCTTGATTACCTCTGTATTTCAGTGTCAGATATGTAGTGGAAATTGAAGAAGGGGATGCTGGGGAACCATTGTAGGGAGTCAGTCTGTTGACTGGCGTGAAAAATTACCCTGGCCCTCCCAGGACTCAGAAAAACGTCTCTGGGTGCTGGCAGGCACCGCACGGGTTCCCCTCCTGGACCACGTGGTTTCTGTTAAGCCCAGAATTGGAGTGTAGCTGGAGAGGTCAGGTCATTACCATCAGTAAGGTTAGGCCTTACTGATTTAATTTGGACTTGACACTTCATGGGAAATAGATAGGGAAACAGTGGAAACAGTGTCAGACTTTATTTTTGGGGGGCTCCAAAATCACTGCAGATGGTGATTGCAGCCATGAAATTAAAAGATGCTTACTCCTTGGAAGGAAAGTTATGACCAACCTAGATAGCATATTCAAAAGCAGAGACATTACTTTGCCAACAAAGGTCCGTCTAGTCAAGGCTATGGTTTTTCCAGTGGTCATGTATGGATGTGAGAGTTGGACTGTCAAGAAAGCTGAGTGCCGAAAAATTGATGCTTTTGAACTGTGGTGCTGCAGAAGACTCTTGCGGGTCCCTTGGACTGCAAGGAGATCCAACCAGTCCATCCTAAAGGAGATCAGTCCTGGGTGTTCATTGGAAGGACTGATGCTAAAGCTGAAACTCCAGTACTTTGGCCACCTCATGGGAAGAGTTGACTCATTGGAAAAGACTCTGATGGTGGGAGGGATTGTGGGCAAGAGGAGAAGGGGACAACAGAGGATGAGATGGCTGGATGGTATCACTAACTCAATGGACGTGAGTTTGGGTAAACTCCAGGAGTTGGTGATGGACAGGGAGGCCTGGCGTGCTGCAATTCATGGACACGACTGAGCAGCTGGACTAGGCTGGACTGAAGTGTTTCTGAGAGCCTGCTCTGAGCAAGGTCTTCTTGCACAGATGTCGCTTAACTCCTGTGAAGGGAGGCAAGTAAGTTGGTGACTCTCCCAGGTTCACTCAACTCTTGGCAGCACAGCTGGGAAGCAAACCCAGGCTCTTGACTCCAGACCCAGTAGAGTTTGGAGATCATGGAATAATCTCAACGGAAGTTCCTTCCAATGAGAGAAGTTTTAGAACTGCCTTTCTTTTTCTCCGCTCTGTGTCTCAATTCCGATCTTCTTCCTCTTCCATTGTTCCAACCTTCCCTTTTAGACAAGACGCAAGTGCAGATTGTTGACCTCACCCTTGACCTATAAGACATACATCAAAATGTTTAAGTACTGTGTCAAAAATAGCAGTATCGTGTTTGCTTCTTAGAACTCAGCTTTTTGAGCAGCTGATTGGCAGGGCACTGTGCGGATAAGAAGTGTTTCTGGGCTGAGCATGGAGGCAGCAGGCTCATTCGGTGTATGCTGCCCAGCCCAGCCCAGCAGGTAATGAGTGATGACCACCAGCAGTTCTCCTGGGAACGTGGCTGACTCCACTCAGCTGCTCTGTCCTTGTCCTGGGCATCCTTTGAATTTGCTGGCTGGAACCTTACTGCCCAAAGAGTAATCTGAGACCCTGACAGTCTCATGTCACACCTAGTTTCCTGACAGACTAAAAAAGTTGTCTCCGTGTGTGCAAGGATTAGCATCACAGCTTGTTCAGAGGAAAGAAGAGATATATATAAGGTGTAGTGAGAAATACATGGCCATGTTTCCTGTATAGCTTAAATTTAGAAAAATTTTGATTTGGACCTGTAGTTTGAATTTATCCCTTGTTTTAACAGGTTGAGAATTAACTTTTTTTTTTTTTAATGCCCTCTTTGTACTGAGGATTGGATAATGAAAACAGCACTGGTATTTGAACTGTTGGGGCTATTTTCAGATATTTTAGAACCATCATGTGGGTCCCATCACCAGGCAGATGACTTTGTCTCGCTGTGAACTGCGGTCCCTGACGCAGTCCTGTCCTGAGTGTTTCCCAGCCTGTCTACCTCTCTCCCCTTCCCCGCCCCCAGCCAGAGCTGTGATCCCCTCTGCTGTGGTCTCCTGAGTGCCCACCCAGCCTATCCCACTGAGCTGCACTTGACCAAAACCTCCGAAGTGTCCAGCAGGTTGGGATTAGCTTTTAGGATGAAGACAAAAGAATCTCCCTTCTGGCCATCCCGTAACCTGCGTTCCAGCCTCATCTACTTTTTTCCCGAATCTTCTGCTTGGTTTTGTCATGCGTTGTCACGTCCACACAGATCATCTTCCCATCCTCTTCACGTTCTTGCCCCTTCAGTTCAGCTTGGTGATATTTCAGGGCCCCTGGGAAGAAGCTCCTCACTTCCTAACCAGGTCAGGCCCAAGCATCGTTGGCAATTCCCGCCTCAGCCCCATCGCACTTGTTTCAGTTGCAGCGTTGTGCTTATTTACAGTCTTTGATTCGTGTAGATTCTGATTAAACTGAACACTTCAGGAGGGCAGGAGCCAGTGTCTGTTTCCACTTGAATACCCCTGGCATCTCACCAAGGGCCTGGTCCCTAATTGCTGCTTGAGAAATACTTGCATGAAAGTTTCATGAAAGGCTTTTCCTTTCATGCTGGCTGCTGTGAGAGATCACAGAGATGGACAGAGGCCCACTTTGCTGACACCGAGCCCCCAACTCATAGCTGAGAGAAGAGTGAGACGTGAAGCACAGGTGTTATCATAGACGCTGGATCTCAGTTAGGGCTTGGAAGTAATGTACTTAGAATTGCTTGAAAACATGCAGATAGGCTGGCCTTTGTCAGTAAATCCAGAATGCGTGAATTATAATGTTATATAGCACAACAATGTCTATGAAAGCCCCTAACATTCGTAAAGTAACCCTGGCTCCAAAGGAAAGAAAAGGTTGAACACATGCAGTACTAAAAGTTGAAAAGGTAGAATAAAATGCGTTAATACTTTTAAACACCAGGACAATTCTACCTGTGGAGCTGGTCTTTATGGAAGAAATGAGCACTTTTTTTTAGTGCTGCCAGACATTTGGGGGAAGGTTATTTGAAAGCAGTGCCGATGTTAAGGTTGTGGACGAGCTTGGGGCCAGCCAGAGACCTCTTTTGCCTACATCATGTGGGACTGTTAGGTCGGCTGTCACGAAGGTTTTTCCCCTCCTCGTCCCCCCGTCACTGACTCTCCCACCCCAGCCCTGGGCTGTGGCAGTAACCACGCGCCGGTAGGAAGGCCGGCTGGCAGCGCGTTCTCGGAGTCATGTGACCCTTGTTTGAAGGCAGCTGTGTGAGGTTCAGGGCGGGCATTCCCCTCTCTCCTGCTTCGGGACAGCTGGTTATTGTCAGGTCTGACGAGTTTCCCTTGCTCTTTGCTTGCTGGGCGAGGAGGGAGGTTATGCGGCAGGACTTTCCCTAGACCCAATGGGAATTACACTGATCTGGTGTCTGGCCTTGGTTCTCATCAAGTGGATCGCCTCTAAGGTAGGCCATCTTTATTTTTAGGATGGTGACATGAGTCTTTAGTTTATACATTGGTAGGAATGGACTGGTTAGTGGGGCTCCTTCTCCTTTTGCTTCAGGTTCTGTTTCTCTGATTACAGGAGCGCTGCGGTTTTACCTGTCAGCTGTCATTTTCATGTTATTGTCATGCTACTGTGTGTCATTTTCATTTTTCTCCCACCTGTTCCTCCTGAACGGCTTTTTATGGATCATTTCTTGGTACCGCAGTAACTTTGCTCAGGATCATGCCTTTAAAGAAGTCTGTTTGTTTGTTTTTTTTTTTAACTAGTTAATGTCATGTCTATTTACTGTGCCAGGGTGATCAAGATGAAGTTATCCAAAAACTAGACTACCACTGGGCTGACAAACTGAAGTCTCCATTGCCATTAAAAATCAAGTTTTTATGCTTAAAGAAGTTCAGCTTCTAAGGTTATGAAATTACTGAACAATTTGGGCTTTTGTTGTACATATTTTAAACATTCTCTTCTGGAGATACCGAATTTATGTTACTTATAAATTCAAAGTATAATTACTGGGGATTTCTAAGCAATTGTAAGCTTTTTAAAAAAAACTAAATACCACTTTCTAGCCTGTTCTCACTTAAGGTCTTGTTGCTACTGAAATATATGCCTTAGTTATAGTGAAAAAAGTAAGATTATTTTATTATGTATCTGTTGATCTTAAATTTGGATTCCAAAGACCAGGCTTAAGAAATGCTTGATAGAATGCTAGTCATTTGGTATCTGATTGAGAGTCTAAAGTAGGAAATACTTAAGATTGTACTATTTAAAATGATTTTGTCTGTACTTGTGTAAAAATGAATATATCTTTGACCCATCATGCAACTTTTCTATTCCTTTATTAAGAAAACTAGAAAGTGTGAACATAAACTTAAAATGTTTAAGACCAATAGCATTTGCTAGTAAGCAACACAAAAACTTCTATGAAGTTAAACATCTTTTTCAAGCGAGGTTTTAATCCCTGATAAGGTAGTATTTTCATGTTTCAGCATACTGTTTTAGGCATAGTTGTGTCTTTCTTGAAGCAGTCCTGTTTTCTTACTGAACATGACTGAAGAAATGTTTTAAAGAAAAACAGTAGGCTTGATTTTTTTAAATCTTTGTCTTTTGTAAATTAATTAATTTTGTCACACAGACACCATTTTACTCATTGTTTTTAGAGGATTAGCTTGCCAAGTTAATGAAGGTCAAGTTAATAATGGATTAGTTGAATTGTAGATTTTAAGATACTTTTTACTTTGTTATAACAGTCAAAGTTTTAAGTTTTTAAGCAACAGACTGCTGTTATTTTCAATGTGTGACTTTTAAAAGTATATTTACATAGTGAAGAAGAACTGGAGGCTAGTGTTCAATGGATGGATGCGTGTCTTGGATAGGCACTCAGATAGGAACGCTTTTCTGGCTTATGTAAGATGAATTGTTGTTTGGTCGCTAAGTTGTGTCCAACTCTTTCCAACCCCGTGGGCTTCAGCACGCCAGGCTTCCCTGTCCTTTACCAGCCCCCAGAGTTTGCTCAGATTCACGTCCATTGAGTCAGTGATGCCATCTAACCATCTCATCTCATCGTTTGTCACCCACTTCTCCTGTCCTCAGTCTTTCCCATCATCAGGGTCTTTTCTAATGAGTCAGCTCTTCCCATCCAGGTGTAAGACGAAAACACTCTGAAAAAGCTCACTTTACTGCATCAGAGAAAGCTTTCAGAACTTTGGGCTTCTTCATCTTTTGTACTGTTACCATTTTTTGTAATGTGACCCAGAAATGTATTCAGTGCTACTGTGTTTAGGCCCCATGACAGCACGTCTAATGACGGAGCGTATAAAACCTACCTCTAGAGGTCTTGTTCAGTAAAGAGAGATTTCGTCTGAAAGCACTTGGAATGTTTACTGGCACAGAGTAGGAGCGCAGCAGAGAGTTAGTGTATCATTACTTTACCACATAAGGAAAATACACACACTTTTGCACAACAGGTTACTTGAGTGGGAAAGCTGAACAAGATAAAAACCATAGCACTTCAAATATCTTTCTTGCTTGTGCTCAGCCCCTCAGTTGTGTCCAGCTCTTTGCAACCTCATGAACTGTAGCCCACCAGGCTCTTCTGTCCATGGGATTCTCCAGGCAAGAACACTGGAGTGGGTTGCCATTCCTTTCTCCAGGGGATCTTCCCAATTCAGGGACCGAACACACGTCTCCTGCATTGGCAGGCCAGTTCTCTACCACTGAGCCACCTGGAAAGTCCCTTTAAAACACATCATCCTTGGGAATTCGCTGGAAGTTCAGTGGTTAGGACTTCTCACTGTCACTGCTGGGGCCCTGGGTTCAATCCCTGGTCAGGGAACTAAAGTCCCACAAGGCTCGCAGCGTTCCCCCTCCCCCCCGCAAAAAGCATACAACACAACACGTCTGTCTTTAAGAGTTACATCCTAACTAATATTGGGAACGACTTTTACGCCTTTTGTCATCTACCTTCTGAGTCAGATCTTTTATGGAGGAGCAGTTCACCCTGATTCAAGGCGAATGTCTTAGTCGGGCACTCAGAACTCCTGCTTTCGTGGCTGTAGGTTCTTTGGAACCTTACTGTTTAACTTGTTTGTGCTGCTGCTGTCCGTTTCTGATTAGCTCAGCCGCGCCCGTGTTTTGACCTATACTAGTTTGCTTTACAAGCTGTTCCCAGGATGGCTAAATTAGAAAAGTCACGAGTAGGAGCGTCTCAGTTATTTCCATTCACTGGTGAGGTGAGTGGGAATGTGGATGATAGCTCACAGTGTTTTATGACTGACAGCGTGACTTGGGATTTTGGTTCAATTTGTTTTACTATCTTTATTAAAAATAGAATTTTACAACTATATGGCTTGTAAAATGATAAACTTTTAAAAAGGTATATGTTAAGCCTGAGCTGCAGTCTTGGTGTATAAAGCACATATAATTATTATTTTTTTAATTGGGCCTTCAGTAAATGTAGGTCTTTTTTTAATTATTTATTTTGACCATGCTGCATGGCATGTGGGGTGAGATCTTAGTTCTCCCCCGACCAGAGATCAAAGCAATGTCCCCTGCAGTGAAAGCTGGGAGTCTTAACCACTGGATGGCCAGGGAGGTCCCTATAATTATTTTTTAAAATAACACTTAACATGGAAATCACATTTTTATAATTAATAATTTATAGTGCATTTTTCCAAAAGGAGTTTCTAGATTGCTTAGTGAAACAAATTTGATATTCATTTTAAGCTTCATCTGTGAGGCAAGTAAACGAGTAAATTATCACTCAGAATGTATTCATTGATGGTTCACCTTTTTAAGTCCATTCTTAAAAAAATTTCCTTTTGTCTCATTTAGATTTATTTCATAAGAGTTATGTCTTGTGGTTTAGGGTAGAATTTTAGGTATTTACGGAGCAGACTTACTTAAATTAGTAATAAATTAAATGAATACTTTGCACATCCTTAAGTAATTTGTTAAAATATATTTAAAATTAAGTTCAACCCTTTTTGCCAAGTTTTAAAAATGATTAAGACTCTACCATTTTAATATCTAAACTGATGCCTCTATAAATAAGTCTAAAGTGAATACCTTAAAATAAGTTTAGTATGTCATAGTTATAATCTAGATTATGTTCATTACCCAGTTTTTCTGAAGAAGGAAATAGCAACCCACTCCAATATGCTTGCCTGGGAAATCCCCTAGACAGAGGAGCCTGGTGGCCTACAGTCTATGGGGACACAAAAGAGTTGGACTTGACATAGCCACTAAACAAGTCAGTTTTTCACTTACACTGTTTTAACAGCTGGTATTAGTCTTTCTCAATCCTTAGAGTGATGAGATTTTACCTCTCTAATTAGTGCCTCTTTTAGTAAATATCCTTCCCTACACTTTAAAAAAAAAAAAGGCAACCCGGTTTCCTGAAGAGGACTGTTAGAGATAACAGGTTACAATTTGTTTTAACAAGCTGTTTACTCAAGTTTTATTGGATACGAGTGGGTTGATAGGTACTGACTGTGACAGGCTACTACACAATCATACCTGTGGTTTCGTGAGTCTGATCTGGCCGGTAGGAATACTTATTTCCACCTTTGTGCCCTTCATACTAGCAGATTTTTGTCTCTCATGGTGGTATTAAGGGGAGGCTTCCCTTGGACTGCAGGGAGATCCAACCAGTCCATTCTGAAGGGGATCAGCCCTGGGATTTCTTTGGAAGGAATGATGCCAAAGATGAAACTCTAGTACTTTGGCCACCTCATGCGAAGAGTTGACTCATTGGAAAAGACTTTGATGTTGGGAGGGGTTGGGGGCAGGAGGAGAAGGGGACGACCGAGGATGAGATGGCTGGATGGCATCACTGACTCGATGAACGTGAGTCTGAGTGAGCTCCGGGAGTTGGTGATGGACAGGGAGGCCTGGCGTGCTGCGATTCATGGGGTCACAAAGAGTGGGACACCACTGAGCAACTGAACTGAACTGAAATCTAATAAGCTAAATATCTTGGGGTGGGGATGTGAGCAGCAGGTGTGAGTTGTACCTTTTAATACCAAGTGATTACAGTAACTGTTTGCTCCTGAATAAGTAGTTTATGAGACACTGCAGGAGGCTTAGGGTCTTCTGTTGGTGGAAGACACTTTATTAAGCATGGTGCTGCCAGGGATGTGTTCTGTATGATTTAGTTCCTTAGAATTTGCGATCATCCACTTCTTTGTAGGTTTCTTTGTAGTAGATTCTTACTGTATTTTTTAGTTGATTTATTCTGTGAATATATAATAATTATGTGCAAACATGCTCAGTCGTATCCAACTCTTTGAGACCCTGTGAACTGTAGCCCACCAGGCTCCTTTGTCCAGGGGATTTCCCAGGCAAGAATACTGGAGTTGGGTTGCCATTCCCTCCTCTAGGAGGTCGGAGGTTTTCCCAACCAGGGATCAAACCCAGACCTCCTGCATTGGCAGGTGAATTCTTTACCACTGAGTCACCTGAGAAGCCTGGATGCTACAAAATTCAAAAGATATTCATTGGTAGTTTCGCCTCCTACCTTTGTGTGCTTCAGCCTCCTTGGAGGCAGCCAGTGTCAAAAATTAGAATTTTATTTTTGCTTGTAACTTGTGTTCCTTTTATATTTCATGAACTGTTGGAGGTTTTTGCTTGTTTGTTTACATCTTCATTAAATCATACAAGACTTTAATTGATGTTTTTCTCTTAAATAGTAGGGCTTCCCAGATGGCGCTAGTGGTAAAGAACCCGCCTGCCAGTGCAGGAATCATAAGAGATGCTGGTTTGATCCCCAGGTTGGGAACATCCCCTGGAGAAGGGCATGGCAACCCACTGTAGTATTGCCTGGAGAATTCTGTGGACAGAGGAACCTGGCAGGCTACAGTCCATGGGGCGGAGAAAAGTCGGACACAGCTTAAGCGACTGAGCACGCATGCATTAAGGGGATAAAAACAATGATTTGGAGAGCTGTGTCCTTGGTGGATCAGATGATAAAGAATCTGCCTGCAATGCAGGAGACCTGGGTTCGATACCTGGGTCGAGAAGATCCCCTGGAGTAGGGATGACAATTCCACTCCACTCTTCCTGCCTGGAGAATCCCATGGTCTGAGGAGCCCAGTGTGTCTATGGGGTTGCAAGAAGTTGGACACAGCTGAGCAACTAATACTTTGCATGCTAAATCCAAATGAGGGTTTTAAATGCAATAAAATTTCTTTATAATAATAGTAAAAAGCATGGTTATTTTTCCTTGAGATTTTTAGGTGTATGTTAAAGAGCTGTAAATTTCATGCCAGAGTTTAGTGAGGACAGAATATCATTAATCTAGTATGTAAAAATACCATCTCATTTCCTTAACATGTATTTCTTTCATTAATGAAGTCAAGCATCTTTTCTTGTGTTTATTCATTTATTATTTCTCTTCCTTGAGTAGTATATTTATGTCCTACCTGTTTTTATACACTGTTATTCATTATTTGCTAACTGATTGGTGAGGCTTTTTTTTTTCCTTTTATTTTTAGATTAGCAGGGTAAAATTAGCCCTTTGTCATAACTCTTCAACTTGATTTTTGTGATGTGGGGTCTGTCTTTTGCCTGTTTATGATATAGTTTGCCATGCATAATTTAACTTCTTGTGGCCAAATTGACTTATTTTTTATGTATTCTGGATTTTATAGAACAATTAGGTCCTTCCTATTTAAGATATTTTTAGTGTCACTATTTAAATTAAAAAAAATTTATTGACGTATAACTGATTTACAGTGTTGTGTTTATTTCAGATGTACAGCAAAGTGATTCATTATAGGTCCTTGATGTTATTTAAATTTTTTAAAAATACAGTCATGTTTTCCTCTAATACTTTCATGCTTTTTTTTTTACATTAAAATTTTTGTTCCATGTGTAATTTATTTTGGAGTAGATAGAAAGGTAATAGTACAGCTTTATGGTTTTCCAAATAGCGAATTAGATAATTAATATTTTCCCCACAGATTTTTAAATCCTTTCGCATACATAAAATTACTGGATATTATTGGATTTGATTCTAGATTCTCTATTAAGAATTTGCTTGCCCATTTATTCAGCTAATATTATTGATTTCTTTGAGTGTGCTAGGCACTATTCTAAATGTTGGGATTTATTCTATATCCGGGGATACAGCGTTAAACAAAGTCCCTGCCCCCGCAGAGATTAGATTCTAGTAGGAGGCTTGGTTAATTTTATCTTCTAGATGTTTAATTTGTCTTCATCTCAGTTGTTATTCATCATTTTGCTCATCAAATTTATTCATCAACAATCTGTAAAAAATTATTCACTGACTTATTTACAATAAATGCACTCAAACATCAATTTACCAGGTATTTATTTAGCATCTACTAAATCATAGCAGTTTTAGAGGCCAAGGAGACAGCGGTGAATAAGTCAGACAGGGTTCTAGCTCTTGTGGCTCTTTTGTTTTGGAACAAGTAAACGAGACTAGGTCGGCCAAGTGCTGCGCGGCGGGTGAAGGTTAGGAGGACCTCTACTTTCAGGAGTAGTGAGGGGGTCTCTCAGGTGACCTTAGGTTTGGTAGCCTGGGGATGGCTCTCCGAAGAGATGACGTTTCATCTGGAACCTGAGACAGAGGAAGGAAGCGGTGCTGCCGTGGTCCTGGACAGAACAGCACGTAGCACAGCTGTGTGTTTGGTGTGCTTGGGGGGATGCAAGCAGGCCAGGGTGGCTGGGCCTCTCTGGTAAAGAGAGTTGCGGTAGAACTGAGGGGTAGGCAGGTCATGGAGAGCTTGGTCTGTGGACTCCATTCCAAGTATTCGGGGGCCATTAGAGGACATCGAGCAGTAGCTGGAAGCAAATTCCCTCTTGCTTCTTGTGTGTGAAGGGTCTGGGGGTCAAGGGATGTAGCAGGAAAGCCAGGCAGCAGCCCATCAAGGAGCCCAGGTGAGAAATGCTGTTGTCTGAGACAGAACAAGGAGAGGAGACTGAGGAAGGGAGACGACTGTGGAAGTGGGGCTGGCAGGACTTGCTGAGGTGTTTCAGCTCTTACAGAGGCTTTGGTTTTTTTTTTTTTCCTTTTTGTAATTATATTTAAAATATTTGCAATACTGGCTATTTTTATAATAACTTTATTGATGTATAATTCACATATCATCCAATTCACCCATTTAAAGTATACAGTTCCCAATTCCATGATTTTCAGCGTATTCACAGAGTTGTTTAGTCATTACCATGGTTACTTTGAGAACGTTCTCATCATTGCAGATTGAAGCTCTGTACCCATTAGCATTCACTTCCATTTCCCACCACCGCTCCCAACTCTTGGCAGCCACTAGTCTATTTCTAATTCTGTGGATTTGCCTATTTGGGATATTTCACATAAATAGAACCATAGGCTCTGTGGTCCTTCAAGACTAGCGCCTTTCACTCCACGTTGTTTTCAAGGTTCAACTATGATGTAGCATGCATCAGTACTTCAGTCATTTCTGCAACCGAGTAACACCGAATGATATATTGTATGGCTGTACCACAGTTTCTTTATACCTTCATTAGTTGGTGGATATTTGGATTGTTTCCACTCGGGGGCTGTTAGGAATAATGTTGCTTTTTATATCGGTTTATTTTTAAGCTCAAAATGTATTTTTAAATCTGTGCTCTTCCAATGGCACTCCATTTTTTTTGGTGTAATAGACGCAGCGTCTTCTCGCATTTCTTTGAGTACACTCATTAACGTTTTTAATTCTCTTATGTCTTGCTAGCTTCTGGGCCATTTGGTTTTTCATATTGTTTCATTGATTTCTAGCTAAAGGGTTTCTTCACATGTCTGATGATTCTCATTTTCTTACTCATTTGTATTTAATTGAAGAGAATAGTGAGGTCATTGAACTGTGTCTTTCTGTCAGTTCTGGCTACCTCTGCAGAAGCTCTGTCCTCAGGAGGGCTTGTATGATCTCTTGACATTAAGTTTCCATCTGCCTATCCACTTTGATGGTAATGCTTAATCACATTGTATTATAATTTGTCTGCGTCACAACTGTAGATTTCAAGAGCAAATGCCGTATTTTTTTTTAATGGAAAATAAAGTAGAACATGTATTTCAGTTCAGTTCAGTCACTCAGTCATGTCTGACTCTTTTCCACCCCATGGACTGCTGCAGCTCACCAGGCCTCCCTGTCCATCGCCAACACCTGGAGTTTACCCAAACTCATGTCCATTGAGTCATTGATGCCATCCAGCCATCTCATCCCCTGCTGTTTCCTTCTCCTCCCACCCACCTTCAATCTTTCCCAGCATCAGGGTCTTTTCAAATGAGTCAGCTCTTTGCATCAGGTGACCAGAGTATTAGAGTTTAAGCTTCAGCATCCGTCCTTCCAGTGAATATTCAGGACTGATTTCCTTTAGAATGGACTGGTTGGATCTCCTTGCAGTCCAAGGGACCCTCAAGAGACTTCTCCAACACTGCAGTTCAAAAGCATCAGTTCTTCAGTGCTCAGCTTTCCTTATAGTCCAACTCTCACACCCATACATGACTACTGGAAAAACCATAGCTTTGACTAGACGGACCTTTGTTGGCAAAGTAATGTCTCTGCTTTTGAATATGCTGTCTAGGTTGATCATAACTTTTCTTCCAAGGAGCAAGCGTCTTTTAATTTCATGGCTGCAATCACCATCTGCAGTGATTTTGGAGCCCCCCAAAATAACGTAAGCTACTGTTTCCACTGTCTCCCCATCTATTTGCCGAGAAGGGATAGGACCAGATGTCATGATCTTAGTTTTCTGAATGGTGAGTTTTAAGCCAAATTGTTCACTCCTCTTTCACTTTCATCAAGAGGCTCTTTGGTGGTTCTTTGCTTTCTGCCATAAGGGTGATATCATCTGCATATCTGAGGTTATTGATGTTTCTCCCAGCAATCTTGATCCCAGCTTGTGCTTCATCCAGCCCAGCGTTTCTCACGATGTACTCTGCATATAAGTTAAATATGCAGGGTGACAATATACAGCCTTGATATACTCCTTTCCCTATTTGGAACCAGTCTGTTGTTCCATGTCCAGTTCTAACTGTTGCTTCCTGATCTGCATACAGATTTGTCAGGAGACAGGTCAGGTGGTCTGGTATTCCCATCTCTTTCAGAATTTTCCAAAGTTTGCTGTGGTCCACACAGTTAAAGGTTTTGGCATAGTCAATAAAGCAGAAATAGATGTTTTTCTGGAACTCTCTTGCTTTTTCCATGATCTAGCAGATGTTGGCAAATTGATCTCTGGTTCCTCTGCCTTTTCTAAATCCAGCTTGAACATCTGGAAGTTTACGGTTCACATACTGTTGAAGCCTGGCTTGGAGAATTTTGAGTATTACTCTACTAGTGTGTGAGATGAGTGCAATTGTGTGGTAGTTGGAGCATTCTTTGGCATTGCCTTTATTTGGGATTGGAATGGAAACTGACCTTTTCCAGTCCTGTGGCCACTGCTGAGTTTTCCAAATTTGCTGGCATATCGAGTGCAGCACTTTCACAGCATCATCTTCCAGGATTTGAAATAGCTCAGCTGGAATTCCATCACCTCAGTTAGCTTTGTTCACAGTGATGCTTCCTAAGGCCCACTTGACTTCGCATTCCAAGAACATGTATTTGGTACCCAACAAATGCAAGTCAGATATACAGTTATACAAAATAAGCCTTAAGATAAGTGAATACTTCACAGAGAGATTTTTGAAACATATTATTTGTGAGTATATCTTACTAACAGGCTTCCCTGATAGCTCACTTGGTAAAGTGATAGCTTTACCAAGCTTCCCTGATAGCTCACTTGTCAGTGCAGGAGACCCCAGTTCGATTCCTGGGTTGGGAAGATCTGCTAGAGAGAGGGATAGGCTAACCACCCCAGTATTCTTGGGCTTCCCTTTTGGCTCAGCTGGAAAAGAATCTGCCTGCAATGCAGGAGACCTGGGTTCCATCTCTTGGTTGGGAAGATCCCCTGGAGAAGGGAAAGGCTACCCACTCCAGTATTCTGACCTGGAAAATTCCATGGACTGTATAGTCCATGGAGTTGCAAAAAGTCAGACACAAGTGAGCGACTTCCATGTCTTACTAACATGAAAATGAAATCCAATGAATAGATATGTAATAGACACTGTAAACAGTGGGCCAAAATTGGGAACATACCAGAAAGAAAATATATACCCTGAAAAGTGAAACTCTTCCTCTACTTTTGGCCTGAACACAGAGGATTGAAACTACCTATCCTGATTTACCTACATTTGTTAGTCTGCTTGGACTACTCTAACATATGCAACTGAGGGGGTGGCTTAAACAACAGAAACTCAAGGGTGGGGAGGCAAGGTCAGAATTTATTGAGAAGTTCTGGACGCTGGAAGTCTGAGACAAAGGTGTCAGCCAGACTGGCAAATGCCATATTTAATTTCATTTTGTGTATCCCAACTTCTCTTGCACAGTGCATCACAGAAAATAACAAATACATATATGTTGAATTGAACTTGATATCACATACTAAATTGTCTGCATTAAAATGTGTGTGTTTTTTCTTCTAGAGGCGTGGAGCTATCTCCTATGACAGCTCGGATCAGACTGCACTGTACATTCGTATGCTTGGTAAGAATTCTTTATTTTGCATTTTGTTATCCAGTGGCTAAGTTGTGCCCAACTCTGCGACCCAACGAACTGCAGCATGCCAAGCTTCCCTGTCCTTCACTGTCTCCTGGAGTTTCTCAAATTCGTGTGCATTGCGTCAGTGATGCTATCTAACCATCTCATCCTCTGTCGCCCACCTGCTTCTCCTCCTGCCTTCAGTGTTTCTCAGCATCAGGGTCTTTTCCGGTGAGTTGGCTCTTTGCATCAGGTGGCCAAAGTATTGGAGCTTCAGCATCAGTCCTTCCAGTGGACATTCATTCAGGATTGATTTCCTTTAGGATTGACTGGTTTGATGTCCTTTCTGTCCAAAGGACTCTCAAGAGTCTTCTGTAGCACCGCAAATCAAAAAATCAAGTTTGCACTAGTATAAGTTAATTTTGTTATCTACTGTTATTCAGGACTGAGATATCTTTCATTAGGAAGCTTTGCATCACTGTTGCAGCATAAATGTCTGTTACTTTGAAGTGGAATCTAGAAACCAAAACGTGTTGCGGAAAAGAGGGGCGTCTTAAGAGTTATAGGTAATTAAGAAATCTCTAGCTTTATAACTGAGACTCTTTTACCAGTACACAACTTTAAGATGCATCCTGATGATTCTTCATGAAAAGTCTTAGATTTGCAGAGTTGCTGAGTACTAAACAGATGTCCACGGTAATGTGAAAAAAGACGAGACCACGAAAAATACCTGACCTCATGGTCCTGGTCCTGGATGTGTTTGTTCTCAGTTGGCTGGTGAGAAGGCCATGTGTCTTCTCCTAGTCTTGGTTCTTAAATCTTTAATGTATTACTCAAGTCCAGAGGGTAAATTAATTTGATGTGTGTGAATGTATAATTTTCTTTCTGGCTCCCTCTCTTTGCCAGATTTTTTCCCTTCATCCACACACTCCTTGGTACCTTGTACTTTAGTTCATAATATTAAAAATGTACTATTAAGAGTACAGGGACTTCCCTGGCAGTCTAGTGGTTAAGATTCCGTGTTGCCAGTGCAGGGGGGATGTAAGTTCAATCCCTGGTCCAGGAGCTAAGATGCTACATGGAGTGGCCAAAATTTTTTCAGTAAATAAATAATCTATTTTTAAAAGATTCCAGTGGACACCTTTACTCATCTTTTCTTACTGTCTTCTCTGGCTTGACTGTTCTCCTCATGCTCAGAATTCCTTGCTCAGTTTCTACAATACTGAGTCATCCTTACTCTTCACCTGCTTCTGGAGTGGTTTTTTTTCCCCTCATTTCACTAACTCCTCCTTCTCCTCGTAAGCCCATGTGTTCTCCAATGCCCCGTTTGTGTCATCTTCCCTTTTTTCCCCCTTAATTTACTTCGTGTATCATATCTGCCTAGTTCCATTCTACCCTAGCACATATCTCCCCCAGGAACGTGGAGCCTTTTCTTCCTCACCATCTCCATCTGTCTGCAGAGATGTCCGCATTCTGCTCTTCTTAAAGCTTAGGCTCCTGTCTGCTTCACTCTGTGGAACATCTCCACGTGGATGTGCCATGGGCACTTCACATTTAACAGGCCTGTTAAAATGTTTGTGTTCCCCAAGTCTGTATATCTGATATTCTTTCACCATCTCAGAAAAAGGAACTTGAATCTTCTATTATCAGATCAGGAACCTTGGCATCATTCTGGTTTTCATTTTAAATTTATTTTTAATTGGAGAATAATTGCTTTACGGTGTTGTGTTGGATTCTGCTGTGCAACTCACGATTCAACCATAAGTGTACATAGAGCCCCTGCCTCTCGAGCCTCCTCCCAGCCCCACCCCGGCGCTCTAGGTCGCCACCGAGCCCGGCCTCGATCCGTGTGCTGTGCGGCAGCCTCCCCCGGCTGTCTGCTTCCTGCAGCAGTGTCCGTATGTCAGAGCTCCTCTCTGTGCGTTTCACCCTCTCCCCACCACTGTATCCGCAATCCATTCTCTGTGTCTGCATCTCTCTTCCTGCCCTTTGACTAGGTTATTCAGTACCATTTTTCTAGATTTCATATATATGCGTTAACAGTCAATATTTGTTTCTTTCTTTCTGACATGGTTCACTCTGTATGACAGATTCTAGGTTCATCAGCATCATTCTTGACTTGTTTCTCACTTTAGTCTATGTCCGCTTCATCAGCAGATCCTCTTGACTGTTACCTTCAAAGTACATCCAGAATTTCACCACGCCAATGCTGTTACCATCCCAGCTGAAACTGCAGTTACTCAGTTTCTTATTGTTAGCTGCCGACACATTGTTGTGCATAAGATCTCCAGAGCTTACCGTGCGTAATCGAAACTTTATTATCCTTGACCAGCATCTGCCCGTAATCACTTCCCCCCAGGGCATAGCTGTTGCCTCGATGAACGCACTCATTCCTTAACTGGCCTCCCCGCATCTACCTGTGTCTCTCTACTTGACTCTCTAATCTATACAACCAGTAAACGTTTTCAGACCTAAGTTAAATCCATCTTGCTCCTCTGTTCTGAATCTTCCAGTAGTTTTCTACCTTAGAGTAACAGCCAAAGCTATTATAATGGCCCATGAAGGTCCAACATGATCTTGCCTGACTGTTTCTCTGACCCCACCTTCTATCAGTTACCTTCACTCATCTCACTCCAGCCATGCTGGCCTCTCTGCTTGATTTTGAATATGCCAAGCAAGCTCCCATCGCAGGATATTCAGCTTGCTCTTCCTTACGTCTGGAACCCTCTCTGCCCAGGTGGCCATGAGGCTCGCTGCTTCCCTGCCTTTAGGTCCCTGCTCAGATACTCTCTTTTCACTGAGATCTCTGACCACATCATGAGCAGCTTCCCAACCTGGCCACCCTCCCTTTTCATTTTTCTCTGCTTTCCTTTCTCCATTTTACTATTACCGTCTTCCATAGAGTGACATTATTTATTTGCTTTATTATTGGTCTCACTGCATGAAAGGACGCACTTCATGAAGATAAGGACTTTGTGTATTTTGCTCACTGCTATATTTCCTGACATGCAGCAAGTGCTCAGTAAACATTTGATCCAGAGTGAAGGCATTGCCACATGAGAGAAGTGATTAATCATTATAGGATAGACTCACAGTGGCTGACAGGCCCCTTGAAATGAAGCATAAGCAGGAAGGCGTTCCAGGCAAGTGGAATTGTAAGCAGGTGTAGGCCCTGAAGACTTAAAGGTTATGAACTTGGAGGCTGTGAAAGTGTAATGGGAAAGTTCCTGCCTTTGGAGCCCACAGAGTTAGGTTTAAATCTTGACTCTGCTTTATACCAGCTTTGTGGCCTGTACGTGCTCTTTAACATCTAGAAATCTCAGTTACTGGATCTGAAAATGGGGGTTAAGATTCCTGTCTCTTGGGACTTCCCTGCTGGTCCAGTGGCTAAGACTCTGTACCCCCATTGTAAGGGGTTTGATCCCTGGTCAGGGAACTATTAATAGATCCCACATGCTGCAGCTCACACCTGTTGCAGCCAAATAGATAAATATTAAAAAGAAAAAGATTCCTATCTCTCAGAGTTGGTTAGAGAATTAAATAAAAGGATGTCTTCAAAGCGCAGAAAGAATACCTGGCACAAGACTGCAGTGGTTATGTTGCTGTAGGTCCAAGAGTCACATGGATACAAGAGGCAGATACTGAGCTTATCAGCAGCAAAGTTTACAACCGAAGACCTTGACTATACCCACTTTCAGTGAGAAAAGAGGTTGATCAAATTAAATGTCTCAGGCGAAATATCTAATGTTTTAATTTTCTATACCTTTCAAAAAATAGGAGAATAGGTACTATATTTTCTATTTCTTTATATCCCGTATAGCCTATAGTATAGTGCTAGGCAGAGTAGACACTTGGTAAATATTTGCTTCTCACTGTGGCTTTTTAAAGTTTCCTGCTCAGGATTTTTTTAACTCCATGGGAGTAATAAGATATGAGTTTGGATTATCATATACTTGAGTCATCTTTCAGAAGGTGACTCTAAAATAGAGATTATAATTACTGTAGGGGAGGTTTAAAAAAAAGAAAAGAAAACTGTTCATCTAGCCTTACAACTCAGTGCTGAAAATTTGTAAAACCCTTCAAATAAATCAGCTCTTAACTACCTATTCCATTCATATCATTAGTAGGCCATTCCTTGTGAGTATGATACCACTAAGACCTCTACTGCATGTGGGAGCTTCTTCCTGAAAAACAGCCGTCTCAACTTCCGTTTTACCCCTGATTCTGTTTAGGAGATGTACGTGTAAGGAGTCGAGCAGGATTTGAATCAGAAAGACGAGGTTCTCATCCATATATTGATTTTCGTATTTTTCACGGTAAGTGTTGGCAGATATACTATTTCTCTCAGACTTCCAGTAAACTTCGGGTTTTCATAAAATGATGTAATTTTCCAAAAGGGGAGAAAGGAATACAAGAAAAAACATGTTCAAAATGTTTTCAAAACATTAGGTCATGATAAATGACACTTTATTCCTAAATAATGTTTGTAAATGTTTAGAGGCAAGTAGAGTTGGAAATTACAAAAATATGAAAGCTAATAATAGTTTTTCTTCTTTCTAATTTAAATGTGAAATTACTTTGGTACATTCTTTTCTTTTTAAAAGCTGCATTTTCAAAACAGTTTCATTCTAAATGTTTTGTCTTCACTACAGTAGATAAGTGTTTCTGTGCAAATGATATTTTATAAAGGTATTTCATCACAAGAAGGTGTATCCTTTGAATTTATTTTTAAAAATACATATAACCTTGAAAGATGTTTTTGAAAACAAACATTGTTTGGTTCCAGCGCATGATGAAGAAAAAGGAAAAGACAGAACTTCTAAGACCCTTGAATATTACATATTAAATCTGTTTTTGGAGAAGTTCTACTTTTGGTAACATTGGATAGATCATTCATAGTAACACTCAGAAACATCAAGAAAACTGGACTAAATAATAAAAGACTATGTATTTGAGTGTGTGAGAGTACCATCGAGGCAGGGATGAGCCTGGCTTTCAGCTGACTTTTCCCCTTAGTGGCATCTGCTGATGCTGGGAAAGTGAGTGAGAAGCTTAGCAGAGCTTTTTGTTGGACACCTGAAGCTAGAACAACAAAAACAGATGTTTATAGCTCACTGGGGCTGGGGGATTGTCCTGGTAAACTCTCTGTGCTTAAGTTAGAAATTCCAAGAGCTGTGTGTTTAGAAATAAATCCCAGCTTTAAAGTATCTCAGTCAATGATTAGATTAAGATTATATGTGATTTTTTTAGGGCCTCTAAGTCACCTGCCAGAAGTCAATATTAAACCTCTTTGGAGGAAGCAGACTCTTGATTTGGCTTGGGAATATTTTATTGAGAATTTTTGCATTTATGTGCATGAGAGATAATGGTCTGTAGTTTTCTTTTTTATATATAATGTTTCTTTAGAGTGAGTTAGGAAGTGTTGCCTCCGCTTGTAGCCTCTGAAAGGGATTGTAAAGAATTGGTATAACTTTTTCCTTAAATAATTCACCAGTGAAACCCATCTAGGCCTCGTGTTTTCTGTTTGGAAGGTTACTGATTTAATGATTTAGATTCTTTAGTATTAATAGATATAAGCCTTTTCAGATTGGCCAGTTCTTCCTCTGTGAGTTTTGCCAGACATTTACTGTGGGATTAACCTGGTCAGGCTCCTGGAGGTAAATCTCACAAGCTTCCTCCTGTACTCAGCTCATGCCTAGACTTCCCTGAAGGTTTTAACTCTCAAGGAACCCTCCAGAAGCTCACCAACTGTGTTCAGGTTCCTCTGCCCCAGTACTGGCTCTCAAGGAGGTTTCTGTTTGTGAGTCTCTGCACCAGTAAGTTATCTCTGTTCGCCCGTCCCTCCAACCTTGGGGCAGTGAGTCACCTGGTGTCCCCACCTCTTCAGCAGATCCTGGAAGAGTTGTTGACTTTTCAGTCTATTCAGCTTCTTGTGTGTTGTTAGGACAGAATGGCAGCTTCTCAGCTCCTTCTGTGCAGTTCTAGAAACCAGAAATCTTATGTTATTTTTAAGTGAAACGATACAGTAAGTATTTTGAATTTCTGTTCTAGTTCCTATCATGGAAAATATCACTGGATATAATCCTCATAAACTAAAATTCTCTGGGACAATTAATAATTTTAAGAGTGTAAAAGAGTTCTGGGATCAACATGTAGAACGTTGCAGTTACCTCTCTAAAAGCGTGACGTCCTGAGGTTTTATAGCAAATTATTCAGGATCTTTTAAAGGCTGCTTATTGGCTTCCCTGGTGGCGCAGATGGTAAAGAATCCGCCTGCCAATGCAGAAGACACAGGTTTGATCCCTGGGTCAGGAAGATCCCCTGAAGAAGGAACTGACAACCCACTCCAGTATTCTTGCCTGGAGAATTACATGCACAGAGGAGCCTGGTCGGCTACAGTCCATGTGGTCACAAAGAGTTGGACACAACTTAGGGACTAAACAACAATTAGTCTCACGGCTCTTTAAATTCTTTCAGATTAAAAAAAGGAATCATTCAGAGTTATTTCTGTGTAGAGCAAATACAGTATTAAAGAAGCACATATAATACTCTGTGTAAATATCTATAAAAAATCTTTGGAAATAAATATTAGTAAAAAAAATATGAATAGCATAAAAGAATACTCCAAGCTTAGATGTGTTTTTTTGGGAAAGGAAGAGTACTTTTTCTTTGTAACGTTACATTAGAACTTGGTAACATTGGTTGCCTCCAGGAGGGAAACCAGGATGGCTTAAGGACATGAGAAAGGAAATTTTTGTTGTACCCCCTTTTGAATTTTGGTTCATGTGAACATATACCCATTGAAATGTTTAGATAAAATTCTTTGTAAATATTGTAATGTTACAAAAATTGGCTCTGAGTAAGAATATCAGTAAAATGGTGAAGTCTACATATTGACCTAAAGAAAAATGCAGTTGCATTGTGAGTTCCTAGGCTTTAACTGAATTTAGTGAAAAGAGAGTCCAAAATGCAGTACTTGGATGCAATCTCAAAAACGACAGAATGATCTCTGTTCGTTTCCAAGGCGAACCATTCAATATCACAGTAACCCAAGTCTCTGCCAAAACCAGTAACGCGAAGAAGCTGAAGTTGAACGGTGCTATGAAGACCTACAATACCTTTTAGAACTAACACCCCCAAAAGATGTCCTTTTCATTATAGGGGACTGGAATGCAAAAGTAGGAAGTCAAAAAACACCTGGAGTAACAGGCAAATTTGGCCTTGGAATGCAGAATGAAGCAGGGCAAAGACTAATAGAGTTTTGCCAAGAAAATGCACTGGTCATAGCAAACAGCCTCTTCCAACAACACAAGAGAAGACTCCACATGGACATCACCAGATGGTCAACACCAAAATCAGATTGATTATATTCTCTTCAGCCAAAGATGGAGAAGCTCCATACAGTCAACAAAAACAAGACCAGGAGCTGACTGTGGCTCAGATCATGAACTCCTTATTGCCAAATTCAGACTTAAATTGAAGAAAGTAGGGAAAACCACTCAACCATTCAGGTATGACCTAAATCAAATCCCTTATGATTATATAGTGGAAGTGAGAAATAGATTTAAGGGCCTAGATCTGATAGATAGAGTGCCTGATGAACTAGGGACGGAGGTTCGTGGCATTGTACAGGAGACAGGGATCAAGACCAACCTCATGGAAAAGAAATGCAAAAAAGCAAAATGGTTGTCTGAGGAGGCCTTACAAATAGCTGTGAAAAGAAGAGAAGTGAAAAGGAAAGGAGAAAAGGACAGATAAAAGCATCTGAATGCAGAGTTCCAAAGAATAGCAAGAAGAGATGAGAAAGCCTTCCTCAGCGATCCGTGCAAAGAAATAGAGGAAAACAACAGAATGGGAAAGACTAGAGATCTCTTCAAGAAAATTAGAGATACCAAGGGAACATTTGATGGAAAGATGGGCTCAATAAAGGACAGAAGTGGTATGGACCTAACAGAAGCAGAAGATATTAAGAAGAGATGGCAAGAATACACAGAAGAACTGTACAAAAAAGATCTTCATGATTCAAGTAATCACAATGGTGTGATCATTCACTTAGAGCCAGACATCCTGGAATGTGAAGTCAAGTGGGCCTTACAAAGCATCAGTATGAACAAAGCTAGTGGAGGTGATGGAATTCCAGTTGAGCTATTTCAAATCCTGAAAGATGATGCTGTGAAAGTGCTGCACTCAATATGCCAGTAATTTGGAAAACTCAGCAGTGGCCACAGGACTGGAAAAGGTCAGTTTTCATTCCAATCCCAAAGAAAGGCAATGCCAAAGAATGCTCCAACTACCACACAATTGCACTCATCTCACACACTAGTAGAGTAATGCTCAAAATTCTCCAAGCCAGGCTTCAACAGTATGTGAACCATGAACTTCCTCATGTTCAAGCTGGATTTAGAAAAGGCAGAGGAACCAGAGATCAAATTGCCAACATCCACTGGATCATTGAAAAAGCTAGAGAGTTCCAGAAAAACATCTATTTCTGCTTTATTGACTATGCCAAAGCCTTTGACTGTGTGGACCACAACAAACTTTGGAAAATTCTGAAAGAGATGGGAACATCAGACTACCTGACCTGCCTCTTGAGAAATTTGTACACAGGTCAGGAAGCAACAGTTAGAATTGGACATGAAACAACATACTGGTTCCAAATAGGAAAAGGAGTATGTCAAGGTTGTATATTGTCACCCTGCATATTTAACTTATATGCAGAGTACATTGTGAGAAACGCTGGGCTGGAAGAAGCACAAGCTGGAATCAACATTGCCGGGAGAAATATCAATAACCTCAGATGTGCAGATGACACCACCCTTATGGCACAAAGTGAAGAGGAACTAAAAAGCCTCTTGATGAAAGTGAAAGGAGAATGAAAAAGTTGGTTTAAAGCTCAACATTCAGAAAATGAAGATCATGGCATCTGGTCCCATCACTTCATGGGAAATAAATGGGGGAACAGTGGAAACAGTGTCAGACTTTATTTTTCTGGGCTCCAAAATCACTGCAGATGGTGACTGCAGCCATGAAATTAAAAGACGCTTACTCGTTGGAAGGAAAGTTATGACCAACCTAGATAGCATATTCAAAAGCAGAAACAAACAAAGGTCCGTCTAGTCAAGGCTATGGTTTTTCCAGTGGTCATGTATGGATTGTGAGAGTTGGACTGTGAAGAAAGCTGAGTGCCAAAGAATTGATGCTTTAGAACTGTGGTGTTGGAGAAGACTCTTGAAAGTCCCTTGGACTGCAAGGAGATCCAACCAGTCCATTCTGAAGATCAGCCCCAAGATTTCTTTGGAAGGAATGATGCTAAAGCTGAAACTCTAGTACTTTGGCCACCTCATGCGAAGAGTTGACTCATTGGAAAAGACTCTGATGCTGGGAGGGATTGGGGGCAGGAGGAAAAGGGGACGACAGAGGATGAGATGGCTGGATGGCATCACTGACTCGATGGACATAAGTTTGGGTGAATTCTAGAAGTTGGTGATGGACAGGGAGGCCTGGCGTGCTGTGATTCATGGGGTTGCAAAGAGTTGGATGCAACTGAACTGAAGTGAAATAGAGGATTTGAATATTATAATTGTTAAAAGATGTTGGAAACCTTGAATACACCTAATGGGGCTTTTTGGTGGGAGAGGAGTTAGAAATGGTCACACTGTTGGAAGTAATCTTTCATGGAATTAAAATAGGGTGTTTATCTTCTAAGTCAGTATGAAACCAGGAACAAAGAATATAAAATCTAAAGGCAAAAATATGATCAAAGATGTCAGTAATGGCAGTAAAGGTAAATGAATGAAATAAATACTCCTCAGAGATAAAGATGCCCAGATTGGGTGAAACATGAAACCTAATGGCAAGAAATGGTCAGAGGCAATGTGAGGCAGTCCCAGACTTGAGGTTCCTCAGGTTTGGGGACTGGGCCTGCACGCTGACCTCCTGATGTGGAGCCTCTGTGGTCTGGCGTCTCAGGAGTCCACACAGCTTCCGAGGACTGGGAATTCTCTTCCCGACCCCATCGTGGCAAATGTCCTAGACTATGGGCCACAGTTGAAAATTTGCTGTGAAACTGATCCTGCAGTTATTGCCAAACAGGAGTGTCACTCTAAGCCGAGATGATCATTTAGCTTGGAGGGGTTTTTAAGATGGAGAGAAGTGAGTCATTCTTTCCTGCTGGTATAGTAGGCTCTATTTATCACACCACTCAGAATTCTGAAAAGGAAAAATTTTAATCTGGCATATTTTGTGAAGTGTAATCTTAAAAAGATTTCTTAGTCCATAAGAAACAGTGTTTGGCTTTACCATATCAGGGTGCGTTCTCCTCTAGCTATTTAGCCATTCAGGGAACAATTACAGGCCCCAAGTTAACAAGTGGAACCTCGATAATAATTTTATTACATAGATATCACATAATCTGCCTTGAGTTTCTGTGGTTTGGATTATCCTTTGTCATAAATCATTATTTTTGTTTTCGTGAGGCCTGTAAATGGATTTTCACAGTAGGATTTGCCATGTGGATTATCATGCAATGAGTTCTGACTTTGAATCTTTCTAAAAGGGTATAAGGAGGCAAAAGAAGAAACTTAGCTGAACATGGAAATACATTAAATACAGAAGCAGTGTTCAGCCTCACTCTTAAAACAAATTCCTATCAGACGTAGCAAGTTAAGCAAATGAG
This sequence comes from Ovis canadensis, assembly GCF_042477335.2. Classification (NCBI taxonomy): domain Eukaryota; kingdom Metazoa; phylum Chordata; class Mammalia; order Artiodactyla; family Bovidae; genus Ovis; species Ovis canadensis. The sequence continues at coordinate 53,193,450 of NC_091253.1, read as the reverse complement.
CCACTGAGGCACTAGTGATAGAAGTTCACATTACAAACTAGGCATCAGGAATTTTAAACATGTTTTTTCCTCTTTGATTTCAACACTAGGAATGTATGCAAAGGGAATAATCTTATACAAATGTGAATGTAGGTGGGAAGACATTCATGTTGGTCTTACTGATAATAGGAGCATGTATTAATTAGGTTGTGATGTTACTCACTGAAGTATTTGAGGGTAAACACCAAAATGTTTAAAACCTACCCTCAGATGTTCAAAATAGAATTAGGTCACATACCACACCATGCATGTGCACACATGCACACACACACACACACAACACACACACACAGTACAAAATGGTAAAGCAGGTGAAATAAAATGTTAACAGTGGCAAATCTGAGTGAAGAGGTATGTGATAAAGGGTATTCCTTGCACTGTTTGGCTTTGTAACTTTTTGTGACCTCCAAACAAAAAGCTTTAAAAGTATGGTAATTAAATTATGCATTTATTAAGAATCAGGGGTTTATGCTCAGAGTACAAATTTATTAGCCAGTATTAGATCATATCTGTGGTTGTTTATAAAGAAGGGAGAGAGTTCAGACTTGGGAGGACATTTTGAAACTGCCCTCTATTTGTGATTACAGAGGGTGGAGGGATTTTTATGACCAGGAATCCTCTTTGCTAGAAGTGTTTTCCCAAACACCTGGTGTGTTGTAAACATGCAGTCAGGGTTAGTCTGTTGCAGATTCTGCTTTAAAAGTTAAATCTTCCCTCAACTAATGGATGTATCCTACAGAGGCTTTCATTCTTAACTAGATTTTGTTGTTGTTTGGGGGGTTTTGTTTGGTTGGTTGTGTCTTGATTTCTAATGCTTTAAGTAGACGGTTCATGCTAGCTTCTTTGTGAACTTACCAGGTGTTATTATCTTGGTTCTATGGGACAAGAAAACAAAAAAATTTTCCCAGGTATCATTGCTCACTAAAGAAATTTTATGAAGCCTTCGTTTACCTCTGTTTATGTTCTTATTACTTACCTTATAGTGCAAAAGATAATGTATATCACACATATTTGCATGGTTTGAGAATGGGATTTTTCATGTAAGGAAGTCATTGTTGATATTATTTTAGGATGCTCAGAAACATTCCTTGGGGTACTGTTGTGTACTAATATTTTCTTCTCTGGGTGTTGGTGATTTAGTCGCCAAGTCATGTCTGACTCTTGAGACCCTACGGACTGTAGCCCGCCAGGCTCCTCCGTCCATGGCAAGAATACTAGAGTGGGTTACCATCTCCTTCTCTAGGGGATCTTCCTGACCCAGGGATCAAACCCAGGCCTCCTGCATTACAGGCGGATTCTTTACCAACTGAGCTATAAGGAAAGCCCTCCATTTTTACAGTTTAGACAGAACTTACATATCAGTGGGAATTATATGATGGGTTGTGTTTATTAAGAAATTTGGAAGATCTTAACTTATTAAAGATACTGCTAAAATTTTCAGATGCTCACATTAGTCAGAAATTTTTATTTAGCCCAAAAAGAGATGTAAGATTGCTTATTGATTGAGAGCAGTTTCTGGTGATGCTATTAAAAGTGTCATAACAACCCTTGAGTATTCACACTATGCTAATCACTAATTACTTGTTTAGATAGCAAAGAGCTAACATTGGTGCTTCTTACTTAACCTCTTTGTCCCTTGTCTGTCCCCCAAAGCTATACATGGAATCGTGTAATGATGTTGAAATCTGTAGGATTATTAGCAGATAAAGCAGTTGACTCTTATCGTGTGATCATTTTATAATATACACATTTTTTTTTAAAGGCTTGGTGCACTTTCTCAAGAGACAATTGATTCGTTTCTGGCAAATATTTCAACTTGAGTGTTAGCATTGACACTTCTTTGACAGCTACTGAAAAACTTCAACATTCATCCCATTCTTACAAGATCCCCAACCTTCAGACCTGCTCTGTCTAGGAATTACTTCCACTTAGGTCCAGATTTCAGGTCCTCTGGCTTTTATAAACTGATTCTTGATGTCCCTTGTGCAACTAATTTTTCAGCTGCATAGTCTCCTTACCTTATGTTGTGAAGACTGACAGTTTTGAAGCACCTGATAATAATGAGCAATATGTACATTAAGAAAAGTTGGGAGGAAAAAGTAATGGGGGGAGAAAATCAGGCTGAGGAGAGAGAAACTGATTGATTAGAAAGAGCAAGAGAGTGGCAAAGTTGTTAGGCTGGTGGCTGAGTGGTATGAACTGAAAAGGGCCCCCAAGTTGGGTCTCCCTAATGCAGCTTCTTTGCTTCTGAGCATCACATCACCTCACCAGGCTTTCAAGGAGCCTCCCTCCTGTCAGCTTCCTTCTTTTGAGTAAGTTGGCTTTAGTGACCAGCTTTCTAGGCTGGATTAAGGGCCCCAAATATTCTTACAAATACTTTTCTGTGTCCAGTTGACCATACACCTGGTCTCTTGAATTATAATATTTTGGACTCCTAAATTAGTTGGACTTCAGTTCAGTCACTCAGTCGTGTCCAACTCTTTGTGACCCCATGCATCACAGCACGCCAGGCCTCCCTGTCCATCACCAGCTCCCGGAGTCTACTCAAACTCAGGTCCATTGAGTCGATGATGCCATCCAGCCATCTCATCCTCTGTCGTCCCCTTCTCCTCCTACCCCCAATCCCTCCCAGCATCAGGGTCTTTTCCAATGAGTCAATTCTTCGCATGAGGTGGCCAGAGTATTGGAGTTTCTTTCAGCTTTAGCATCAGTCCTTCCAGTGAACACCCAGGACTGATTTCCTTTAGGATGAACTGGTTGGACCTCCTTGCAGTCCAAAGGACTCGCAAGAGTTTTCTCTAACACCACAGTTCAGAAGCATCAATTCTTCGGCACTCAGCTTTCTTCACAGTCCAACTCTCACATCCATACATGACCACTGGAAAAACCATAGCCTTGACTAGACGGACCTTTGTTGGCAAAGTAATGTCTCTGCTTTTCAACATGCTATCTAGGTTGGTCATAACTTTCCTTCCAAAGAGTAAGCATCTTTTAATTTCATGGCTGCAGTCACCATCTGCAGTGATTTTGGAGCCTCCAAAAATAAAAAGTTTGACACTGTTTCCACTGTTTCCCCATCTATTTTCCATGAAGTGATGGGACCAGATGCCATGCTCTTCGTTTTCTGAATGTTGAGCTTTAAGCCAACTTTCTCACTCTCCTCTTCCACTTTCATCAAGGGGCTTTTTAGTTCCTCTTCACTTTGTGCCATAAGGGTGGTGTCATCTGCATATCTGAGGTTATTGATAATTTCTCCTGGCAATGTTGATTCCAGCTTGTGCTTCTTCCAGCCCAGCGTTTCTCATGATGTACTCTGCGTATAAGTTAAATAAGCAGGGTGACAATATACAGCCTTGACGTACTCCTTTTCCTGTTTGGAACCAGTCTGTTGTTCCATGTCCAGTTCTAACTGTTGGACTTCATGGATTCCATATTGAAGTTTTTCAAAATTCATGTTTGTTCTAAATTTAATGTCCCTACATTTAATAAATTATTCTTTTAGTTACACATTCTCTTTAGCTTCTGTAGTAACAAATTCTAATCTCTTTAAACATAAAAGAATTACTATAATTCTGCTCCACATGTACACTTAGAAAATCTAAGATCTTCCTTTGAAAGATTCTGACATGATTATTAAATAGTAACCGAGGCTATCAGCTTGACAGTTCCCTCTTTTCATGGAATTCACCAAAGCTCATTGACGTCATCCAGACTGGAAGCCCTGGTGTCTCTGCCAACATTGGGCAAGATGTAATATAAGCAGTATGTTTCTTTCACGTCCACAGGAATGCAGTTTTCCGTTTTCTTTTAACTCCTGACACATGGTAATGTTCCATTCTATGTAAAGGTGTTTTGCCTGTTATCTTGAGCCTTTATGTTCACTTTGCACTTTATTCCACCCCATACTAAGGGAACCTTTCAAGGTATCTACATCGTAGCCTCAAAGGCTTTTAGCCTTACTCATCTTTTTGTTTCTGGTTTTTGGCAGCCTGTGCCTCATTTTGGTTTTTCAGTCGTGTCCAACTCTGCGACCTTACGGACTGCAACATACCAGGCTTCCCTTCGTTTTTCTCACAGAGTTTGCTCAAACTCATGTCCACTGAGTCAGTGATGCCATTCAGCCATCTCATCCTCTGTCATCCCCTTCTCCTTCTGCCCTCAATCTTTCCCAGAATCAGGGTCTTTCCCAATGAGTCGGTTCTTTGCATCAGGTGGCCAAAGTATTAGAGCTCCAGCTTCAGCGTCAGTCCTTCCAGTGAACATTGAGGGTTGATTTCCTTTAGGATTGACTGGTTTGATGTCCTTGCAGTCCAAGGGACTCTCAAGAGTCTTCTCCAGCACCACAGTTTGAAAGCATCAGTTCTTTGGTGCTCAGTCTTCTTTGTGCTTCATTATAAAGATTGAATATATTATTGTTGCATCAAGTTGACTAAACTGGATATCTTCTCCCAGTTAGACTTTATAAGGTCCCACTTGATCTCTCTAAGTATGATCTGTATTAACCGTAAACGTGATTCACGCGGGCCAGTGCCCTTACATCGAATCAGATGTCCCATGCTGTCTTTATCGTGATGACCTACAGTGACAACAGACAAAACTCTCCTTAAAGTTTGCCTTAGAGCCTCATGTGCACTTGGGTTGTTTTTTATCTTCCTAACAGGGCCCTGTTAGACTTGGGTGCTTTTTTGATACTTAGTGATATGAACAGAAAGAACATCTGTTTCTGTGTTTATTTTGAGCTTAAAAGCTTATGTCATACTGATTTTATTGTCTGGGATTATCTAAGTCTTAAGTATACAGTAACTCCCACGCAAACTCATACCCTTTTTACCGCTTCTTCCTTTAAGAATGGAAATTGTCGCATGGCGTTTCCCTCAGCTATGACAAGGAAGCCTGGCTTTGCTGCAGTCCATGGAGTTCCAAAGAGTCAGACACGACTTAATGACTAAGCAAGGACTTTGTTGTTGCTATATTGTTTTTCTTACTCTTTCATACTGTACTGCCTGGTCGTTGCTTTCCTATTTACAAGGAAATAGGAAATTTGAAATTACATTTGAAATTAGAAATATAGTTTCTCTTCTTTTAACCAGTATTTGTTCGGCTTGCAAAGATGGCTCTTCCATCATTTGTAATTAAACTCAGTTCAGTAACTTAAATGACATTCCTGATGTCACAAAACTAGTAGAAGTGGCAGCCTTGGGATTCAAACCCAGGTGTATGACTCCAGAGCTCGTGTGTTTATTCGCCTTGCTGCACTGCCGCTCAGTAGCAGTACAGGCTACTCCTTAAAGACCATCGCTGTCAGCACCTCTGCTTTCCCCCTTTATCCATGCATGCTGCATGTAAAAATTCTTCCCAGAAAACTTGAATTTAGATGTAACTAAATGTATTTATTCAGTATTGAGCAGTAGGCTTCCTGATATGGCTCCTATTCTTTTTTAAGGAAAATTAAAGAGAGATTAGAACATAGAATGTCTTTTTTTTTTACTCATTTATCATTCAGTATGACCTTGCTTTAGTCTAGAGTTGAAACCTTGCAGCACTGAATTTAAAAAAAAAAAAAAAATTTTTTTTTTAAACAATCTCCAAGGGGAACTCAGGCTAACATGCATCTAAATAATTGTCATCGTGTTAAGGTAGCAGATAATAGTGACCGCAGGGCGCCCTCTTGTGGACGATTAAAGCAGGTAGTGATCAAGTCTCAAAATCCAAAAGCTTTTTCTGTGAAAAATCTCTTTCGTCTAATAACTAACTGCCGGTGATGGCTCTGCTGTGCCGTTTGTTTGACAGAGAAGAAGGTCTGGGAGTCCTGGGCATGATACTGCTCAAGGTATGTCGATTTCCAGCCTGTCTGTTTCGCTAACCTATTGCCTAGATTTCTTTTTTCAGTCCACTTTCTAGTCTGAAGGAGAAAAGCAAGAGAAAAACACGGCTTCTAAATTTACTGCTATCCCATGTTTTATTGCTGGCTCCGAGAAGCCAAGGGTGGGTGACTGGAAGTAACTCCCATGATCATTAAGTAACAAGGCTCATTTAGTTTGGGTGAAGGTTGATTAGTTTGTTTGTGGTCACACAGTGAGGTAATGTGATATTTTAAAAGAGAACCAGCAGCGCCAACAGTTCTTAATAGTAACTTGATTAAGTTACTGAGCCCTGTCGGCTTTCTAAGCTGGACTGGAATGTAGGTAACCATGTAAACTAGAACAAGCCTAGGACTTAAATAGTCCTAGCCTGGTGGAAGCTGGGCTTTAACAAAGACACCTTTAATCTGTTGTCTGTTATGCTGTGAAATAAATAATAGCATGTCTCATGTCACAAAATAAGTTCATGAGAATATTGGCAATAGGGTCAGATTTTATGTAATGTGGTATGTGTGGGGTGAGCTTTTTTAGTAATTGTCTGAATGGAAGTACTAGTTAAGTTCTCATGATCACCCTTCTTTAAAATATATATATATATATGTATAATATATATAATAATGTATATATAGTTTTTCTTCTGCATTTGTTTTTGCCCACGCCGCACATGTGGCATGCAGGATCTTAGTTCCCTGGCCAGGGATTGAACCCGTGACCCCTGCATTGGGAGCGTGCAATCTTAGTCACTGGACCACCAGGGAAATCCCTGATCACTCTTTCTTGTCCGCAGTTCCCCATGTGTCCTCTATTTTTCCATTCCTAAATGATGCTGCTCATTCAGCTTGGTATCTTCTCCATAGTGGCCTCTACTTGCCTGTTCCAATATAGAAACTTTATTCTTACTTATTATAGGGAATCAGTGTGTATCTGTGTGTGGAGGAAGGATAGGGTGGGTGAAGCAAACCTGAAGAAACTAAAATTTTCCACCTTAAAATGATCTCATCATGCTTCATCCTTGATTTACAGTTACTGATTCCCTTTTCTTCCGTCATCCTTTGGAAGCTATCCTAGGACAGTTCTGGAAATGTCTCTTGTCATTTTCTTTTAGAAAACCTGTTCTCCATTGAACTGTGCTCCTGTGTGCTTATTCTACTTCTGAGGGTTTGTTCTAAGGGAATCAGGGTGGGTGCCAAGATTTAGTCACAAGAATGGTTATTACAGAATTGCTGGTAAGAAATGTGAAAGTTAGAAACAGCGAAAAGATTTAGTAAATGATGATGACTTCCATACTTTTTATTTGGCTAGTAAAAATGGCACATGTAAGTTCCATTCACTGACTTGAATAGATATTCATGAATTTGTAAGGTAAGGAGACTGTGAGCTATGTGGGATGAAAGAGAAACTTTATGTGTACGTGTGTATAGGAAAGAGTTTATTGAGAACTATGCTGAGGGCCAGACTATTGATAGCTGTTGTTTCTGGGCCGCTAAGCCTTCCCGTGCAGCTTGTCCCCATTCTCAAAACCAGGTTGAGGAGAGGAGAAGGCTTAGGGCAGCTCCTCCCAGAAAGGACCAGGAAAAACATACCTTTTAAAAGAAAGTGACGGTGTGCCTCAAAATAACAGGGTAGGAAGCTCCAGGAGTTGATCTCTCCATCAAAACAACCACTTTAAAGCGGGGGATGGGCAGAATTCACTATTTCAGGACTCCAGGCGCTGGCTGGACACTGCTCTTCAGCGGTTGGGCAGTGTGTTGGGCCACAGATCCATGATCGTCACTCACCCCTCGGCCCCTCCGCCTATGGGAATGCTGTTCCGGTCATGGCTTGGTGAAGCCAGGGTGGGCAGTGGGGATCTAATCCTCCAGAAATTTGGAGTTGGGCCTTTAAGTCAGTCTGCCAGATTCCGAGGCATGGGCACTGATGTTTGCCTGGGTTTCACCCCTCTTCAGCTGCAGAGGCTTCGGCCAGCAGCATCTACCAGGAGAGTTAAGGAATCGGGTACTGCTCCCACCCCCTGGCCTTTGGAACCAGACATTTAAGGAAATCTGTGTTGGGTCACCAACTGACTTCAGTGATACTGTAATAGGAGCTTCAGTGACCACACACAGCAAGGAGTAAACAAAGTCAAATAGATATGCAAAGGCCAGTTTGGAAAAATCACAAAACAGTTGGCTTCAGCCCACAACAAGTAAAAATAAACAGTCCTGGAAGAGTGAGAGATTAGATTTCCAGTTCCCCAAGTATAATTCGCACCATGTCCAGTTCTCGGTGAAAAACTATAGAACATAAAGAGAAGTTGGAAACTATGACCCTTACATATGACAAAAGAACATCACAGCAGCCACCCTGAGGAAGCCCACACATGGGAACTGCTAATCAAAGAGGTTAACTCAACTGTCTTTAATGCTCAATGAGCTAAAGCAAACCAAGGGCGAGAATGAGAGGGAATCAGGAAGGCACTGTGTGAACAAAATCCTAATCTCAATAAATAGGAATTATAAAAAAGAACCCAACCAGTTCTGGAGCTGGTAAGTATGATAACTGAAATGAGAAATTCACTAGAGGGATTCAGCAGCAGATTTGAGTGAGCAGAAGAATAAATCAGCAAACTTGAAGATAAGAACATTGAAATAATCCAGAATGAGAAACAGAAAGGAAAAGGAATGAAGAAAAATTCCTTCCACAAGAAAGCCATGGAGGAATCCCCGTGTGTACCACGTGTGACTCATAGGAGGTCCAGCAGGAGAAGGAAGAGAGAGGGCAGAAAAAACTGTTTGAATGGTGGAAACCTTCCTGATGGAGACGTGGATATACACATCCAAGCTCAGTGAAGTCAAAGGAGAGTGAACATGTGGTACGCATGAGCAGTGGAGTGTTACTCAGCCATAGAAAAGATCAAAACAGTGCCGTTTGCAGATACATGGGTAGACCTAGAGACTGTCATACGGAATGGAATTAAGTCAGAAAGAGAAAACAAATATTGTATAATATCACTTAAATGTGGAATCTAGAAAAATGGTACAGATGAGTTTATTTGCAAGGCAGAAATAGAGACAGATGTAGAGAACAGAGTTATGGATGGAAGGGTGGAAGTGAGGGGATGAATTGGGAGTTTGGGATTGATATATATATATACACACACACACAAACAAACTATTGATGCTATGTATAAAGGGCTTCCCTGGTGACTCACTAAACAATCTGTCTGCAATGTGGGAGACCCAGATTTATTTCCTGGGTTGGGAAGAACGCTTGGAGAAGGGAATGGCACCCCATTCTGGTATTCGTGCCTGGAGAATTCCATGGACAGAGGAATCTGGTGGGCTGCAGTCCACGAGGTCGCCAAGAGTCGGACAGAACTGAGTGACTTAACACACTGTGTATAAAATAGGTAACTAATGAAAACCTATTGTATAGGTCAGGGAACTCTACTCAGTATTCTGTGGTGACCTAAATGGGAAGGAAATCTAAAAAAGAAGGGATATATGTGTATATATAACTGATTCACTTTGCTGTACAGCCAAAACTAAACATAACATTGTAAAGCAACTATAATCTGATAAAAATCAGAAAACAAAACAAAAAGCCAAATTGTTGAAACCCAAAGACAAAGATACCTGGGGAAGCCATGGTAAAAGGACCTGAATATTTAATTCCAGAGCTGAACTAAAATGAAAGTGGGGGTTGGAATGAAAAGGGGGGGAAAGCACTTTGACAACTAACAGACATTGGAAGAGGAAAAGGGAAAGAAGAGGGGATATAGAATGTAATGATACAACATTAAAAGGTGACATCTAAGGTAGTAGACAAAACAAGTCATAGAAACGTAAGCATACTTGGTAAAACAGAGGTATTTTTTAATTGGTGGAGTTGTAGCAGTGTCCTTCAGTAGAGGATTGGATAGATAGATAATGGTCCATCCATATGGTGGAATACTTTACAGCCTCAAAATGAGGATGGTCTCTGTGTACTGATAGGGAAAGAGCTTTAAGAAAAATTTAAAGACAAGGTACAAAACAGAAGTATGATATGCTACCATTTATGTAAAAGAAGTAGAAACATGGTATATAACAGTGTTTCCATATATTTGATCCAAAAACTCAGGAAGCATACCCACAAAACTTTTCAGGTAAAAAAATGATCATTTTAGGGGAGAGTCTGGCAGTTGATTGGATTGGGAACGGGGTAGGGGTAAGGTTTTATCGCTGTGTTCTTTTCTCCCTCCCTCTTTCCCTCCTTTTGAGTTTTAAAACGTGAGTGCAGTATATTTGAAAAAACGTAATGGAAAAGAAAAAATACCACTCCGTCTCCCAGTCTGGTCCTATATTAAGTCTCAGGCAAAGCTTTGAGGTAGTTTGAATTGCCATCTCTGCAAAGTGTCATGCAATTTTCTCTTCTTTCTAGAATGTAATCTTAGGTATAGGCTCCTTGCCCACTAGGTGAAGAAAATTCTTTTCACTGGATGATTTGCCATTTTGTTTGGACAGCTACTCCGGCCTTTCTTAGAGTGTATGTGAAATAATCAATAATTGCTAGAGCTGGTTCTGTCATTAAGTGAAGGTCTTGTTTCTTACCCTGTTGTAAATGTTACTTGTGGGCCTAGTCTTGCTGGAAGGCATTGGGCTCCTATGATGAGTGAGCTTCTCCCCTTGAGCTAATATCTAATATTCATGCTCAATATGGTCAAAACAGAATTCTTGATAATGAGTCCCAACTTCAGGGCTCTGTAGGAAAAAAAGGACATGAATCATGGTTAGCTTTCTGGGGTTTTTTTGGTGTTTTCTTTTTCCATTTAAGGGAAGTGAAACATCAAGAAGCTGTGACTTGTGAGAAGTCACCTAGAAAATAGGAGTAAAGGCAGAGAGAGGTCCAGCCATGGTCTCAGAGCCCTGACTCCTGGACGGTGCCAGCTGTCTTTACATTGATGGTGCAGATCCTAGCGTGTTGTTGCACGCACTTAGCACAGTGTGGATTGAACCCTTCAAAGGAGGCTCATTCAATTTTTGGACCTTATGTAATTATCCTCCTGAAGAGACTCTCCTGAGAGTCTAGGTTTACTTCAAGGATGTGTAATTTGGGAGCAGTGATCCTTCTATCAGTATCTGGATGCAAAGTGATTGCCAGTGATGAAACTGTTACCTTCTCTGTGATTTAAGATACTGAATAGAAGGGAATGCTCATAAAGTCTTGCTTATGACCTCGAACTCTTTTGGATTACTTTTTAGAATATGTGTTTTCTGCAGCATTTTTTATAAGCTTTCTTAAAGGTATTTGCTCTAATGCATTAATTATATAGCATTTCTACGTTGTTTCTGGGGTTGTATTTGTAAAATGGGGATGATAATCTTTGCCATCTTCACAGAATTGTGATAGCTACTAAACGGGATCACAGATGTGAACGTACTCTTGTAAAACTGTAAAGTGCCTTGTAAATACAGAGTTGGCAATGCTAGTATTAATTAGATCTCATCTGGTCCCCACATGTTCGTGTCATTCCACTCTGTCCCTTCCAGGTCCAGTCTTTCCTGGGAATAACGTTAGAATGGTCACATTAAATACTGTATGTTCGCTTTTTCCGCTATGTCTTTATTTTTGTACACACTTCCACCGAAATAAGGACAATTTTGAATGATGGTGTGTGCAGAATTTTATCATAAACCGTCAATAAACCATATGGTAAAAAAATAAACAGTATGGTAGATTTGAAGTAAGAAATTTGTGAGTAATACTGTGGACACAGGATTTGTAAGCAGATCTGTGTTTTAAAATCTAGTTGTCACCCTGTATTGGCTGTGTGACCTTATATATAATCTCGTGTAGATTCAGTGTTTTCATGTATAAAGTGGAAGATAATAGTAGTCATTTTTTGACACTGTAGAGAGCTAAATGAGGTACTTTTTTTTTTAAGCACATGGAACATTTTCTGAACTTAAACTAACCTCATTCCTCAAACATACTAATTCTAGTTCAAACGTAATCACTTGATATTTAATAGTGTTTCCACTTTGGTTCCAATCCTTTTTATGTAAGTCATGTTGCTGAAGATCAAAAGGTAACTCCACAATTGTTCTGCTGCTGCTAAGTCGCTTCAGTCGTGTCTGGCTCTGTGCGACCCCATAGACGGCAGCCCACTAGGCTTCCCTGTCCCCGGGATTCTACAGGCAAGAACACTGGAGTGGGTTGCCATGAAAGTGAAAAGTGAAAGGGAAGTCGCTCAGTCGTGTCCGACCCCTAGCAACCCCATGGACTGCAGCCTACGACTCCTCTGTCCATGGGAGTTTCCAGGCAAGAGTACTGGAGTGGGGTGCCATTGCCTTCTCCGACAATTGTTCTAGATACTCTTTATTTTTAGATACTCTTTATTTTAGATTCTCTGAGATGAAAAATGAAAAAACCACATAACTGTGTGTTGTTTCTGGCTTATATGAGTATATGGGAACCTCAGAACTCATCAGTTATTTCACAAACAGTATGCACTTATTCAAGGAGGGCATAGCAGCCCACTCCAGTATTATTGCCTGGAGAACCCCATGGACAGAGGAGCTTGGTGAGCTACAGTCCATAGGGTCACAAAGAGCTGGACATGATTGAGGCAACTTAGCAAATGCACGCACATGCAGTTATTCATTCATTATGTTATGCATACCTACATGGCACTATTATTAGGCTTTGAAATACAAAGATGAAAAAGTAGTGTGTGCCTGTATTGGAGGTCATCATTTGTTGAAGTAGACAGAGAAATAAGTAATTTTGTACAATATCAGAAGTAGTCTGATTGGTGTCTGCCCAGGTAGCCTTGAGAACCAGAGGAGGTGCCCTCACCTCTCCTAGACGGGGGCTGTGCATGTCGGTGTCCAGGTGTGCTTCCCAGGGAAGGTGTCACCGGAGCCGAGTCTGGAGAGAGCCAGCACCTGGAAAATGAGGCCTTTTCATCGAGGATAAGGCGATGGAGTTTACTTTGAAATGCTGATAGACCAATGAATACTTTTATTTAGAGCAACATGAATAGGTTTGGAACTTGAAATAATTACTGAGAGGCATGTTGCTGCTAAGTCACTTCAGTTGTGTCCGACTCTGTGTGACCCCATAGACGGCAGCCCACCAGGCTATCCAGTCCCTGAGATTCTCCAGGCAAGAACACTGGAGTGGGTTGCCATTTCCTTTTCCAATGCATGAAAGTGAAGTCACTCAGTTGTGCCCAACTCTTAGCGACCCCATGGACTGCAGTCCTCTGTCCGTGGGATTTTCCAGGCAAGAGTACTGGAGTGGAGTGCCATTGCCTTCTCCGAACGAGAGGCACACCTACCTCTTAAAGCACCAGCATCAACATCAATTTTATCACCATCTTCACTGGCACCATTTCTTTGAAACCTGTTATATATCTGACCTGTGTATATATTATCTCATTTAATCCAACACTGTTTGAATTAGCTATCATTGCCATTATTTTATAGATAACACTGGGTAATAGAGGTTGATAGAAGAGTTAGTGATGGGACACACGAGAATGTGTTTGATTGCCTGTCACTCGACCTTTGGAGAGTTAATGGAAGTTAAGATGAGAGATGCTGCCTTGTTGATCCTTAGCCTTCATTTTCATGTTTTATATTGTGAACATTTCACTGAATTTAGTTAGTTTCTAGACTTTGAAGACTTCATCCCCTACAAGATAGCTTTTAACCAAAGTCTGCTATTTTGTCTGGTGCCCCAGAAACTTTGGTTCCATCTCACACTGCAGGGAAACATGACGGTTAGACTCATGGAAAGAAGACGTGTCAGTATCCAAACTACGTTCTTCTCCATTCTATCTCCTTTTCCTCTAAATAAAGTTATCATAAAGAAATTTGAGATGATACCTCGTTAGGATTTGAGTTGCTTGAGTTCTAAGTCTCATATGTAACTGGGGACCTGGTTTCTCAATGTGAAGGATAATTTGAAACTAGGTTTTGTCTTCCCCCCTCCGTAGTGTTTGTATAGTATATTGAAGCAGTAGAGGGAGAGGTGATCATTCTTGGAAGTTTAAAAAAAGAAAAAAACTTTTGATGATTAACCCAACCACACTCTTGATTATGTTTCTAAATGCTGATAAAATTGGTCATTTACCCCTTCATACTTAGCTGTTTAATTGAAAATCAAATAAAGTACCTCTTCTTTCCTAGAAATGTGTTATGACAGTTGATCAATTTTAAGAAATATTTGTATGTAACTAGAAAGGGCTCTTAATACGTTATGTGCAGTTTTGACTTACTCTACTCACCTTTTTACTCCTTTCATTTCAGCTCAATCTGAAATTGAAGTTTCTGTATCTGCAAGGAATATCAGACGGTTACTAAGTTTCCAGCGGTATCTTAGATCTTCACGCTTTTTTCGTGGTACTACTGTTTCAAATTCTCTGAACATTTTAGATGATGATTATAATGGACAAGCCAAGGTATGTATAGCTTTCTTCAAGAAAACATTGATTCTTACATAAGTTTAATGAAGCCTTGTTTCTCCCATATGGTACTGATTTTATATAGCCTGTTTTTGGTATGTGAAATCAGTTGAACTCAATTTTTATTATAGATTTTTCCTTTAGAGCAGCTGTTCATCTTATGATTAGGCTATTACAGAGCAAGGAACTAAAATAATGAAAATGTTTTTGTGTATTATAGCATTACAACATTTATTGTAATAGCAAGTAGATCAATGGACCATTAAACTGTAAGGTCACCAGGATCCTAATGCTGGAAAGAATATTACGGCTTGCCTGATGTAATTTCTCTATACTATAGTTAAGAAGGGACTTGGTTGCTCTCTTCCAGTTGTTTAAAAGTAAACTCAGCACAGGAAGTCTCATGATTTTCAGTCACACTTTTCATGATCTCTTGTATGAGTGAGATATTTGGAAGATTTAAATGTTCTTTAAAATTTGGTGATTGTGAGCATTGTTTTTTTTATACAGTTTAAAAGAAATGTCTTAATGAAGGTGGAAATTAGCTGAGGTTGTTTTTTACTAAATAAGGATTTTTTTTAATAATCTCACATTTCTAACATTTGTAAAAGTATTCTTTGACTTAACACTCACGGGTTAGATGTAGGTTTGTGTTGATGGGGCCAGAGCGCCCAGTCTACGATTACATTAAAGTGAAAACATTTGCTTCCCTGTTTGATAAAACAAATTGATGGAAAAGCACTCATACTTTCTTTAAATTTAAAAAAGTTCTCAAGTTCTGCTTTTTCAGATGAGAATATTGGTCTGTGTGTCATTGGTTGTTAGGACTATTATCATTTCTACTGGTAATACCTAGTATTGCTTATGCTGATTTAGCCATATATGTATATATGACAGTGAACTTTTGGGTACAAAATACAAATTTTTTTCTTGAAAATAAAGTCCACAAAATTTTCAGGACACGAAGACATGGTGTAAAAATGTCTGTTTGATTTTTAGGGTTGTTGTGGGGCTTATTTGCTTGGCTGAAATAACCATCAACTTAAAAATTATGTAGTAAATGCTATGGACTATTTTATTAGGATATTTAAGGAATATTAACAAATAAATTGGGAATGTGTTTTAAGAAGACAAATAACAAATAATTTAAGTGTAGTATATACTACAGGTGTCTGGTACCTGGATTCCAGAGTCTGATTGCCTGACTTAAGACCTAGCTCTGTGACTCTTGCTGAGCAAGTTAATGACTTTCTCCCTCTTTCCCCGTCTGTAAATGAGGGTTGAAAACAATGCCTACATGATAGTGTTGGTGTGAATAGTAAGAATGTGTCAAAAATAAAGCATTTTTAATAGTACCTGGAATGTAGCAAGTATTCAACTATTACAACTTTTATTAGATTTTTAAAATCTAGTTCCTAGTCCATGCAGTGTGTGAACTACACTTCTGTGATGGGTACTGCAATTCTTGACAGTTCATGAGAACATAAGAATAAGTCAAAAGGAACACCAGCCTTAGCTATACATTTATCAATTGAGAAAACATTAATTGTTTTTCAAATGGAGTTTATCCCTTTGGACATATTTTGGAGTTGTTTGGAAAGGTTATGATTAAGGAGAGTGATAATTAGCATTTCTTAAGTCGACCGATTTGTTTTTGTTAGCTTCCTTATGGACTATCTACAAAAGACAGAGAAAGTTACTGAGATTAAATTACAGTAGGAATGTTTGGTTTTCATTTCAGTGTATGCTGGAAAAAGTTGGAAATTGGAGTTTCGATATCTTTCTATTTGATAGACTGACAAATGGTAAGTGAAGACTTTGGCTTACTCTAATGTACTCTCACGGTTGCTGCTTTGATGGGGTTGCCGCTGCTTTCATTTGCTGAGTGTAGGCGCCCTCTGCTGGCTGAGGGAGCATTATTTTGTTCCTTCTCCAGTGACTGACCTGTAAGCTTAGAGCATCCACCTAAAATTTTGCTTTTTGATTATCACTCTTAGTAGTAATCAAAAGTAATCCTCGTCATCGTCAAAGAATTCGCTTGCCAATGCAAGAGACGAGGTTTCGATCCCTGAATCGGGAAGATTCCTCTGGAGGAGGGCATGGCAACCCACTCCAGTATTCTTGCCTGGAGAATCCCATGGACAGAAGAGCCTGGCGGGCCACAGTCCACAGGGCTACAGAGTCAGACACTATTGAGCACACACTTCTATTCTTCTTTTCTCTTGCTATTAACAACCCAACGTGCACATTACTATCTCATGGTTCTTGACGTTTCCTTTTTGGGTTTTTTTGTGCTGTAGCCATGTACAGTGACATCCTCCAATCCTATGTTCCAGTTTTGATAGCCCGAGATGTGTGGTAGATTGACGCCCTTTTGAGAGATGGCTTTTCTTCTCACTGTGGTTCTCAGGCTCTCTTTCTCTGCACACTTTAGAGAGATGGTGTGTTATGATCAGCAGAACTGCCCCTTCTGACACTGCTTCTCTCTGGAGGGGTCGGGTGGGGGAGAACTTGGAGCTAATCACTATCTTTGGAAAGTGTGAGTATGTTGGGGAAAAAAAAAAGGTGATTCTGATTTGTTTACCTCTTTCTGAGTTTTGTTTTGCTTTGGCTGAAAGTGAAAAAAGTGTTAGCCGCTCAGTCATGTCCGACTCTTTGTGACCCCATGGACTGTAGCCTGCCAGGCTCCTCTGTCCAAGGGATTCTCCAGGCCAGAATATTATGGTGGGTAGCTATGTTCTTCTCTAGGGGATCTTCCCAACCCAGGGATTGAACCCAGGTCTCCTGCATTCCAGGCAGATTCTTTACCAACTGAGCCAAGGTTCATTTTTCTTTATTATCTTTGGGCGCAGGAACAAAATTCCCTTTGGGAATCATTTTTCATTTACTATAAGATCTTTGACGTAAAAAATTGGTGGTACCTATATAGTCCAACTAGACTTTGTCCCTTTTGCCTTTTAAATAAATGAAGCAGAGTGGGAAGTTCACTGAGAGGAAGTTCTTACTGCTGAGAATGAAATAAGTATGTGGCTCCTTCTATACTTTGAAACTACCTTTTGTCCCCCCTAGTTTTACTTTGGAATGAAGTTCCTTTTTGCAAGGAAGCCAAATATGGAAACCAGGCTGTAGTCATCTTGAGACTAGCATAGTTCCAACTCAATGGACATGAGTTTGAGGAAACTCCGGGAGATGGTGAAGGACAGGGAAGCCTGGTGTGCTGCAGTCCATGGGGTCGCAAAGAGTCAGACATGACTGAGTGACTGAACAATAACGAAGTTAGTATCACATCATCGTTCCCTCTGAGCTGTGTGGGCCAGGCATAGTGAGGACAATGTTGTGGTCACGTTCTAGTTGTCTGTGTCTGTTGACAGAAGATAAACTAGACCATCCCAGGCACAAGTGTGAGGACAGTAAAGGTCACCTCAGCGGTGGAACCTCCTTCCCACTTCCCCGCCTTCTGGTTTTCTTCTTCCCTCTTCCTGTTCTCTCTCTCTCTGCCCTCTGGTGACCAGTGGCCCTTCCCCTCCCAGGCCCCCACTCCAGTCTGTCCTTCTAGAAAGGACTCTAATAGCATTTACACAGCTGTCCCTCCGTGCAGCCTTCCCTCTTTGAAAGTCTAAGTGCCTCAGCTTCTTCCAGATCTGGGAAACTCCCCTTTCCTAATGCAACAGAAATATTCCTTTAGTCCTTATCTCAGGATAAATATACATAATACAGTGCCGCCCTTAACACCTTCAAGGTCTAACCTCACATAACACTTAACAGCTCATAGCCTATTCTTAGTCCCCTGGACACTTTGTCACTCACAGAAATAGTTGATTGTTTTTCTCTAGATTTTATTTTTAAAAAGAATGTATCCTACCAGCCAGAGGGCGTGGTGGTGGAAGTGGAATGAGGGTGGCAGTGTAAGATGGGCAGAAGTTCTAGCCACTGCTCCACGTGAATTAACTTAGGTAGCACTTGGCTTGCCTTAGGCTTCCCTGGTGGCTCAGATGGTAAAGAATCTGCCTGCAGTGCAGGAGACCCAGGTTTGCTCCCTGGGTTGGGAGGATCCCCTGGAGAAGGGAATGGCTACCCACTCCAGTATTCTTGCCTGGAGAATCCCATGGGCAGAGGAGCCTGGTGGATTCCAGTTCATGGGATCGCAAAGAGTCAGACGCAACTGAGCAACTAACACCAGCTCTTCTTTAATTACATCTCACCCCTTTTTCTGTGGAAAAGGTGGCCAAATGATTTCTTCTTAGAGTTGTTAGAGGTTAGTAGAAGCCATCCGTGGTTAGCTACCCACTTGTTTTACAGATGGTGACCTGTTAATACATATTCAGTTCACTACAGTCACCCAAAAGTTAAGGAATTTTATATAGGAAGAGATATTATTGGGAAACAAGTGGGCAGAAGAAAATTCCTTTTTAACTTGCATTATTTAATTGGATCTGCTTTCCTTTCAAAGCTGCTTGGCCTGGAATGAATCCTGGATGATGCATGTACTTGGTATCTAAGTGTGTAGTTTTCGCTTCTTGCTCATTGGGCCGGTGTGCCCTATGTTTCTTCTTGTGGTGATTTTTCAGGTGATCCTATGAGGAGGGCAGGGAAGAAGCTCTGATTCCCACTAAGACAGATTACTCCTGGCTTGTCCACTGAAAGGTGGAAAGTAGTTATATTCTGGTAGGACATGTTTGGGCTTCCCTGGTGGCTCAGATGATGAAGAATCTGCCAGCAATACAGGAGACCCAGGTTGGATCCGCTGGAGAAGGGAATGCCAACTCACTCTATTATTCTTGCCTGCAGAGTCCTACGGACACAGGAGCCTGGCGAGCTACAGTCCATGGGGTCGCAAAGAGTCCGACATGACTGAGTGACTAACACACACACACACAGAGAATATATTAGATGTTGCTTTTGCAGGAATGAGTTGTTACATGAGATACCAAGATAGGGCTTGTCACCCCTGAAGGTCACCTGGCACATGAGGGCCCTTGTTGCTAGGCCCATTTTGTCGCCGTAGCCCAGTCCTTACATGTAGAGTCCCATCCGGAAACCTGTTGAGAGCCATAACGCCATAGGCAGGCTGTCCTTTGGTGTGTCTTTATATAAGGTAACTTTTCTCTAAGTTATAAATTTTCTTTTCCAAGAAAGCGTTTGTTTCCATTTTTATATAAAAGAATTTCTTCAGTGCCCGTTTCTTGTTGTAACATATCAACTAAGCATCACTTGCTTTGAAATAATAAATTCCATTGACTTGTATTCTTACTGACTGGTATCAAGTCAGTTGGTATCTTGTGAATTGAAAATAAAAAATGTTGCATGCAGCTTTTCCGGAGAAGGCAATGGCACCCCACTCCAGTACTTTTGCCTGGAAAATCCCATGGACAGAGGAGCCTGGTAGGCTGCAGTCCATGGGGTTGCTGAGGGTTGGACACAACTGAGCGACTTCACTTTCACTTTTCACTTTCATGCATTGGAGAAGGAAATGGCAACCCACTCCAGTGTTCTTGCCTGGAGCATCCCAGGGACGGGGGAGCCTGGTGGGCTGCTGTCTGTGGGGTCGCACAGAGTCGGACACGACTGAAGTGACTTAGTAGTAGTAGTAGTATGCAGCTTTTCATTCTAGTATGGGTGGTGCACTTTGACAGATTGGTTCTTGTCAGATTCCTCTGAGGTTCTTGGCGGGAAGACGTTAGTATGCCTTTCTTACTGCCATTTGCCTGAATTCCAGATGAGGGTATTTTTCCATTGGATTGCAGCTTCCTTAAAACTTATTCTAGACCCTAGAGATCAGTCATTTATTTCATTAGGTTTGGGAAACAACTTTGGGGAGAACCTATGATTACCTAAATACAGAGAATGAATATACATCCTTTTTTTTAATTGACGTGTAATTGACATATTAGCTTGAGGTATACAACGTAGTGATTGACTGTTTGTATTCACTGCAGAATAATCACCACATGGGTCTAGTCACCACACATTAAAGTTGCATCTTTTTATTATGATGAGAATTTTTAAGATCTGTTATCTTAGCAGCATTCAAGTGTGCAGTACACTTTGTCCACCTCCCCACACCCTCACGTCTGGCACCCACTGATCTGTTCTCTATATCTGTGAACTCAGGACTTTGTTTGGGTTTAGATTCCATGTAGAGGTGAGATCATACAGCATTTGTCTTTCTCTTTCACTTGGCACAGTTCCTCAGATTCCCTCCGTTTGTCACATGAGGCAAGATTTCCTGGTTCTTATGCCTGAGTAATATCCCATTGCATACATATCACGGTTTCTTTATCCAGTCATCCATCTGTGGGCCCTTAGATTGAGGCCATGTCTTGGCTATTGTAAATAATGCTTCAGTGAAGACGGGGCTACAGATATCTTTTTGAGATAGTGATTCCATTTCCTTCAGATATGTACATCAAAGTAGAATTGCTCAATCAGATGTTAGTTCTGTTTTAAATTTTTTAAGGAACCTCCATTGTTTTCCATAGTGACTACACCAGCTTAAGAATCCCACCAACAGTTCACCAAGGGGTTCCCTTTTCTTCACACCCTCGCCAGCACTTGTTATCTCTTATCTTTTTGATAATAGCCATTCTGACAAGTGTGAGGTTTTAATTTGCGTTTCCCTGGTGATCAGTGAACAGCTTCTCATATACCTATTGGCCACTTGTATGTCTTATTTGGAAAACCATTGATTCAGATCCTTTGCTCATTTTTTAAAAATCAGATTTTTATTTTAATTATACGTTCTGAAACATCTATGTATCTGTCCCAAGAAAAATTGTTTGTTACAGCACTAAAAATAGGACCATAGCCTGCTTCTTCACCTGATTCTAGACCACATGGGCTCATTGCACCAGTAGAGTGTTACCAAAATTTGAATACAGTTTTTAACTTGTCACTTCTTAAAGGTGGAAGATTTGAAATGGGTTTTTTCTTTCTGTTTGAAGATGGTGAGTGAGGTGGTATTTAAGAGGGTTCTCTTGGCAGCCACATCCTTTCCCGTGTTGCTCATGCAAACGTTGTTCCAGTTAATTTGCTTTTTTTCCTCAGCCATGGGCTTCTTAACAGTTATTCAGGCAGTTTTCGATTAGGTTAGCCCAGTAGTCCTTTATCATTTTTTGTAAATATTATTACTACAAATTTTCATTGTGGAACTAGTTGGGTCTTATTTATATATATGTTTGTAAGAAACATAGATTTCTTTTGAGAATACAGAATCATGTGTTATGCTATTTTCTGAACACTGGCAGTAATATATGAGCTTATACACTTTAAATAGAGTCTATTCAATTGTTAAATAATACAGCATTTGTAGTCAAGATGCTTTGCTCTGGGACATACCTGCTTAGTTAGGGGGATGGTTGCAAGGAGGTTTTAGGTGCTTTGGGAAATTGAATTAAACTTACTCAGTGTGGATAATTTTCAAAGTTTTCTATCAGTTCTAATTATTTATCATCCATTTGTTTGGTTTTTGAAAAATAAAACCCAAAAAAAGTTTTTTCTTAGAATGGAAAAAAAGATGTGATATTTAAAACTCAGAACTGGTAAGATAAGATGTAAATTTTAGATGGACAACAGTTAGGACTTAGTACTCTTTATGTTATATATTTAAACCCTTATTTGGAAGCACAGTGTGTTGTGTTATTAATATCTTGTATTCCTACTAATGTCTCCTCTCCTTTCTTTTTAGGAAATAGTCTAGTAAGTTTAACCTTTCATTTATTTAGTCTCCATGGATTAATTGAGTACTTCCATTTAGATATGATGAAACTTCGTAGATTTTTAGGTAAGTGATTCTAACCCATTTAAGAGTAATGTACGGGAACTTGTTACCTTTTCTCTCGGTTATATCAGCTATGGCTTTAAAACTAACCACCCCAAAGTTAGTGTTTTGAAGCAACACACGTGTATGGAGCCCTGAGTCTGTGGGCTGCTGCTGGTCTGGCTGCGCTTGTTCATGTCCCTGCCCAGGACACTGGATGAGCCACGTGGCAACTTCGCGGGCCTCAGCTGGGCCCTCCCCAGGGGCACTGGGCCTGACCCAGCTCAGCTCTACGTGGTCTGCTGTTAAATTAAAGGGAGGCAGAGGAGTTTGGCACCATAACAGAGTCACATTAAAAACAAAAAACAGGAACTTCCCTGCTGTCCAGTGGCTAAGACTCAGTGTGCCCAATGCAGGAGGCCTGGGTTCGATCCCTGGTCAGGGAACTAGATCCCGCATGCCGCAGCTAAGATCCAATGCAGCGAGATATAGAGAATAATTTTTTTTGAAAAATTATTATTTTACAATGAGCCGAGCTTGTTCAAAGTGCAATGGCCAGTTTTCAGGAGACCGCTTGTGCACCCAGAGCTTGGGCTGGACGCGGGCACCTTCCCGTCCACCACAAATAACCCTGTTGCCAGAGCTGGTCACAGGGGGGACCGCACCCCTGGATGGGGAGCTGTGAGGGCCCAGTGCCATGGGTGGGGGCACCAGGGGCCTGGTGAGCTGGAGCCCCTTTCCCACAGTCTCCCATGTCAGCCATAACTTTCTCACAAAGACAACACGACTTCTGTCCTTTCCTCACTTCTTGAAGATTAAAACCTAATGGATCTTCTCTTTTCCTGATCCATGAAATCTCTTGACAGCAACCTCCAAGGATTATTTTGACTATGTTTTAATGTGCAGAGTGATATTTAAGAACACTCCGCCAGGAAACAAATTGGGGTCTTTCACCAAATAAATGTGTTAGAAGAAAATTAGCATAAGGATTCTTTCTTATTTTTTTAAGGAAGAAGAGAATATTTTCTTTCCTCTTAATTATCTAAGAGGAGATATCTAGGACTTCTTGAAAGACTTCTAATGCATATTTATTTATAAATTGTATGTCTGTAATATGTACTAACACATAAATTATAAAAGCACATACAAACATAGATATTAACGAGAGTATTTAAAAAGCTATTTTAAAGGGTGGAATCAGAGTCAGTAGGAAGTTCCAGTGCTCTTCGCCTCTCACCACTGGGGTTGGCTCACGGTTCCAGGCACCACTGGACTGAGTGCAGGGCTGCTGGGGTCATGGTACAGGTTTGATGGTGGCGGGTGTGGCTGGACCCCTCATCCTCGTCTGCTTTTTCATGGTTAGCATAACTGACACTGAGCAGAGAAGCCAGATTAACAGGGCATTCTTCCCGCACTCCTGAAAAACTGATTCCAGATCCAAAACTCACCTCACTGATAAAGCATCCTGGAATCCACACACATTCCCCAACATCTGTACTAGTATTGCATCAAAGATTTTTGCTCTCTGATGAACTCATAGTTCCTAGAACAGCACCTAGCACAATACATATTTGTTGAATGAACTGTACTCCTTTTAGTTAACTAAGAAAGTATTTTTAAAGTGAACGACAGTCAAAGGAGTTTGGCATAGTGAGACTGAAAATTTTAAAAGAGAAGAAAAAAATAATTTTATAAATTTGACATGAATACCTTCTCATTTGAAAAGTTTCAAACGAGTTAGTCACAGTGGTGGTCATGTGAGTTCTGAAGTGGTTATCATCTCTCTGAATTGAACAGGTAGCTGATAGCCACGTGAGTAGGGTAAGTGGGAAATACATAATTGTTCCAATTTTTGCACTTGTAAGTGCCTCCTATTTGCAATTAAATTTGGGGTCTTTTTTCCTTCGATACAGTGATGATTCAAGAAGATTACCACAGTCAGAACCCTTACCACAATGCAGTCCACGCTGCCGATGTTACTCAGGCCATGCACTGTTACCTAAAAGAACCTAAGGTAAGGTGCTGGTGTTTACAGTCAGCCAGAGCCCTGAGCAAGTTCTCTTGATTTAATTTCAAGCGCTTCCTTAAGTTAGTGATTTTGTTGTTGTTTAGTCACTCAGTCATGTCCGCCTCTTTGTGACCCCATGGACTGTAGCCCACCAGGCTCCTCTGTCCGTGGAATTCTCCAGGCAGGAATACTGGAGTGGGTTGCCATTTCCTCCTCCAGGGGATCTTCCTGACCCAGGGATCGAACCCACCTCTCCTGCATTGGCAGGCGGATTTTTTTTTTTTTCACCACTGATCCACTTGGGAAGCCCTAAGTTGGAGATTTAATTAGACTCAGAAGCTTCCTTCTCAGGAATGACATGTAGCAGGATCAAGTTTGCAAATGTGGCTGTATTTTTAATCACACTTTAAGCTATAGAATCGAGGTGATTGTCGAGAGCAAGGCCGCAGAAGCCCAAGCGAAGGCCAAGGCATCCGGCTTCTCCATGCGAGTCATCTGGTGATTACGCTGAGCTCCATGAGGGCAGGAATGGCATTGGTGTCGTGTCCAGTGATGAATAGGGAGCTGTGGGACTGAAGTGGGAGACTTTACAGAACTGTCCTGGCTGTGGGGGGAGAACAAAGCAGACAAGACCAGCAACGCAGCCGCTGCCCATGGGGGCTGTTTCTGTAGCTGTGGGGCAGGAGAGAGGTGGGCGGTTGGTGGTCTTTGGAAATCAGAATGAGGAGGATGTGGTGTCTGGATGCCTCTGGGGGGTGAAGTAGGAGGAGGGGTAGGTGGACACTGCCCTGAGCAGCTGTGAGGGAGAGAAGGTAGAAGAGGGGAGAGGGCTGGGGAGGTGGTGAGCTCCATTGTGGATGTGTGCGGTTATGCGTGTCCCTGCCATATCCAAGGGGAGGGATCTAGTGAAGAGGTGGATGGGAGTCTGCAGTAAAACAGAGAAGTCAGAGTTGGGGGTCATCAGCCATAGATGCAATGGAAGCCGTGTTTGCTCTTGGGCGTTTCCTGTTCTAGAGCTGATGAAATTACACCCGCCCACCCTTAGGCCTGCTTCTAGACCCCTCTCCCCTGGGGCCTTTGTTCCAGCTAGATGTTGGGAGGGAAGCAGACTTACAGGGCCAGTTTGTGCCAGTCGACGCCAACTCTGAGAATACAGCCTCGTGGGTGCCACTCTTCTGGTTTTTCAAGAGATCGTGGAATATGTGAAAATGCCCCAGTTAAAAAACGCCGACTTTATTGTGGCATCATTCATATACAGTGATAAAATGGGTACGTGTTATGCATGTACGCCCAGCTGACCCAATTTTTAAATTAAACTGTAGAAAAATACTCTGGAGGGAAAAAAAAAAAAAAAAACCTCTGGGCCAAGCCTAAAGTTTCTCTTTGACCGTCTTGTGGGAGAAATTGGTACTTCACCACTACACAGCCAGGAAAGTGGACCAATGGAACTAAGTGTCGCATTCCAGGGGACCTGAGCAGGTGTGGGGGTAAACCTGGTCCACGGGCTGTGGGGCCTCAGCCTCCCACTGGCCACGCCCAGCCAGAAGCCAGGGCTGCGGAGCGGAGGGCAGCAGTGCCGGGCACCAGAGGGGAGAGTGTGCAGGCGAGCACGGATGCAGAGGCCGTCTGAACCCACACACGTCTGGCAGTGGTGACGTGAAACGCTTTTTGCCGGTGTAGCCCTGATCATCCTTCTTTCAAACACTTTTCACCATGGACATACCCGAAAAGATGATTTATACTTTAGCTGTCATCTTAGTTACACTTGTTCCAAATGAAGCCGTGTAAGGGTGAGCCGGGTCCGTGACCTCCCCATGGGCGAGGGACTGCATCATACCACGCCTCCTGCCAGGGGTGAGAGTGGACAGCACGTGGCAGGCACGCCTTGGCCTGGACGGACAGTCAGAGAAACATGAGGGGAGGAGGCCGATTTAGAACAGCTGTTGTCATGGTACAGTTTGTGGCAGACACGTCTGTAATCGGTTATTCCTCGCCACCATCTAGCTTGCCAACTCTGTAACTCCTTGGGACGTCTTGCTGAGCTTAATTGCAGCTGCCACTCATGATCTGGATCATCCAGGTGTTAATCAACCTTTCCTCATTAAAACTAACCATTACCTGGCAACTTTATACAAGGTGAGTGCAAGCTCTTCCTCCAAGTTTAATATTCTTGTATTCTAGAAAATGGGTCATGTTTTAGAGGAGTGAAAGTAAATTGGTTCTCAATGAATGCTAGAATTTTAACCAGCCTGATATTACTTAGAAACATTGCTTTATGTTCAGAAAGACTTGCCCTTTGCTAATTCAGATCTGCCCTTTTTAATTTTTTTTTTTTTTTTGGTAGAATACCTCAGTTCTGGAAAATCACCACTGGAGATCTGCAGTGGGGTTATTGAGAGAATCCGGTTTATTCTCACACATGCCATTAGAGAGCAGGTAGGTTAAGATAAAATTAATTAGTTATGAACTGTGGATATTAAGTTGGAAAGCAGTTATTTAAAGTTTTTAAGATTATGTTGTTATATTCAGGTATTCCACAATTTGGGGGTGAAAATGAAAGTCGCTTAGCTGTGTCTCTTTGCAACCCCATGGACGGTAGCCTACCAGGCTCTTCTGTCCATGGGATTCTCCAGGCAAGAATACTGGAGTGGGTAGCCATTCCCTTCTCCAGAGGATCTTCCTGACCCAGGGATCGAACCCAGGTCTCCCACGTTGCAGGTGGATTCTTTACTATCTGAGCCACCAGGGAAGCCCTAATTTGGGGTTAATTACCTTATTTTACAAATTTGCATCAAAATTGTAGTAATTTACACCTATTCTGAAACACAGTTAGTAGCATTTTTTTTTTCAGTGAATTTTTATGAAGGATCAATCCACAGATACTACAAAATGCATTCCAGATACACAGTGGCTCAAGCATGTTTACCTCTTATTTATGTAAATAGAGTTACGTATTTCCATTTTACACTCTTGAATAAAATCTTAGTGTAAAGGTAAATTGGATAGAAAGTAAACATTCTGTATAAGAAATAGATTCATTAAAATCTGTTTTAGGAAAAGTAATGAAGAGAAAGAATGGAAAACCTAATTTTTTTTTTTTTTCAGACATCAGTGTCATTTGATGTCAAGCAGACCATTTGAGCCGGGCTTCCCAGGTGGCTCAGTGGTAAAGAACCCACCTGCCAATGCAGGAGACACAGGTTTGATTCCTGGGTCAGGAAGGTCCCCTGTAGGAGGAAATGGCAACCCACTCCAGTATTCTTGCCTGAAGAATCCCACAGACAGAGGAGCTTCCAGGGCTATAGTCCATAGGCTCTCAAAGAAACTGGATGACTGAACAACTAAGCGCGTGCACGCGCACACGCACACACACACGCACGCGCACACACACACACACACACACACGCCATTTGAAAAGCTAACAAAAAGCACTAACGTAAAAGAGCCCGATACAGTGGTATTGTCAACAGAATCTTGTCATTGGTCCACCAACAAAAGCTTTTAATGGTGTCTCATCCCGAGAAGGTGACCTGGGGAAACGGTGTCAGTGGATATTAACTGCCTAATTCTGGAGAAAGGGGAGCATAAAAATGTGTTA